>NC_022031.1:21635565-21647278 GCF_000317375.1 Microtus ochrogaster | reverse complement strand
TCAGCCCTCATTGATAGCCACATTTAGAGAGTCCGGTTTGATCACATGCTCCATCAGTCCCAGTCCAGCTTCTTTTTCCAAAAAATATTTTTAGAGAACTTTAACTGTAAAAAGCTACAACACTAATATTTACCTGAACACATCTGTTGAAAACAGATAACATTTGGGATTGGTGCACATATATTTTCTAGACTACTGAGAAGGCTTGTGTGTTTCTGCTTTTTAATTACCAGAATGTCCCTACACATAGAGGTAAAAGCGAATGGCAGAGCCTCTCGTAGATTCTCTCATATTTTATCACATCAGCTCACATAGCATCAGACTTAGCAAAGGCAGGGAGTGGGAATATTTGCATGTAAGGGAGGATGTCTTCAGTACACTTGTGAATAGAAGCCCAATGTACATGATGACAAATTTCCATTCTGTGTTGATACTTCCCTTTCTCTATGAGAAATAACTAAATGTATCACAGTTCCATATATTTCATTCAATAACTTTTTTATGATGATGCCTTTGAAAAGCCAGGTGTATTCTGTTAAAGTAGTGACTTGCAAACCATACCCTCTCACAAAACTAAAGGAACAGGTTAAGGTATTATTAGCATAGTTGTCCATTATCACATGTAATCTTAAAGAGGAAGTGTCCATATTCTTTTTGTTTTTGTAAGCTCAGAAATTTGGTATGTAATAAAATTTTAATTAAGAACTTAGTACAAACTGACTAGAAACATAAAATCCATGAACTATTAATTACAGATGATTTTTAATTACAAAAATGTTTTTATTGAGGAAATTGAGATAAAATAGAAAGAGGCACATTGCTTGTATTAATGGGTACCATTTGAACCTTTTTAATTTCAACACAATGGTTTTATTTTTCACAACTGTCTTCTCAGTTGGCTGTCCTGCAAACTCCTCATCTTTGAGGTATGTCACCTGTGTGTGATATTGAAGTAGTCATGGTTAAGAAAATCCCTCACCTCTTTCCCATTTCCGAAAACAATGAATCTAATAAGTATTTCCTGCCTTCCAATGCTCAGGGACAGATGCTTGGCCAAGCCTCTGACTCCCACAGAACCACTGTCCAGCCACAGTCATGACTCTCTTGTCTAGTATATACTAGATAACAGTCCAGTCCATCACAGTGGAGAAAGTACTCCACATCAACAGCTTAAGTGTGCAAGCGTTTATTTCCATATTCATGATTCAGAGATTTCAGGCCATAGCTTTTGACAGCATTGATTCCTAGACTTATGGTGAGGCAGAACCTCATGCTGGAATGAGCAAGTGGCAACATCTAATTGCTCAGCAGCAAGGAGAAGGGAGGGGGAGGGAAAAAGTAGGAGGAGAAAGGGAGGACAAACAGTCTTAAGGACACGCCTCCAGTGACACACTTTTGCAGCTAGGTCCTTCTTAGCTTCTAGAATTTCGCAAAACAGATCTACTAAATGAGATCTCAGCTTTTAATACGCAACACTTTTGGAGGGCGCTGCATATCCAAAGCACAAGTGCCACCCTGGAACCACAGCTTCTCAATTCCATTTATACTCCACATTAACCAACACTCTTCTGTACCTTGTCATAGGTTTCTCAGGTTAGCATCCGTGGCCCCTGGGAACTGTGCCTTCCAGTTCCTGAGAGACTGGTTCACTCCATTAGGCAGTGAAGCATTCAGGGACACCTTGTGTTTCTCTGTATGTCCCTTAGTAGTAGTCAAGGAAGCATGGAAGCTTGGCAGGACAATTGATCTCAGACATTAATCTTTTTTTTTAAATATTTATTTACTTATTTATTTATTAATTATACAGTATTCTGTCTGATTGTATGCCTGGAGGCCAGAAGAGGGCACCAGACCTCATTACAGATGGTTGTGAGCCACCATGTGGTTGCTGGGAATTGAACTCAGGACCTTAGGAAGAGCAGGCAGTGCTCTTAACCACTGAGCCATCTCTCCAGCCCCTCAGACATTAATCTTGCATGTCCTGTACAACTTGCAAACTTCATTTTATCATGGCAACTACAGCTTTATTGATTCTGGAAATTTTTGTTCTGTTTCTGATAAAGGTATAAAAAATATGATGGCTCTCAGTAAAATTGTCATAGCCTTGGTCTTGCTGTGTCCCCTCCTACCCAAACCTGTTTCCATTCCTCACAATATCAGGTGAACTTGGCTTGGTGAGTGAGCTTAGTGCTAACAAAAGTTAAATGTAACTAGGACCGATGACTGTGATGTGTTATTCCTACCTCTCAGAAGTCTCACATTCAATATTCTGAGCCTTAATGTAAAGTTGTTATGAAAAGAAAAACATATATTAAAGAAAAGCTGTTCTTCACTTTTTTGTGTTCTCTTCAGATTACAATCTATGCAAATAAATTCATATTCATGCATAGATGCCACCAAAAGAGCAGTGTAGTGATGCTGGCAAGGATCCAGAGTAGCGGAACACTTATCCATTGCTGGTGGGAGTGAAAAATGGTACAGTCACTGTGGAAATAACTGTAGCAGTTCCTCAGGAAGATGGGAACTGATTTGTCTCAAGATCCAACTAAGAGAGACTTACATAGATCTAACCTACATGGGAAGTAGAAAAAGTCAAGATCTCAAGAGTAAATTGGGAGCATGGGGATCTTGGGGGTGGGTTGAACGGGGAGGGGAGAGGCAGAAAGGGGGTAGAGAAAATGTATAGCTCAATAAAAATCAATAAAAATGATCCAACTATACCATTCTTGGGCATATACCTGAAGGACACTTCATCCTACCATGAAGACACTTACTCAATCATGTTCATTACTGCTCTATTCCTGGTGGTCAAAGAATGGAAACTGCCCTTCTGTCCTTCAGTAGAAAAATGGATGAGGAAATGTGGTGTACTCACACAATGAAGTATTACTCAGATGTTAAAAGAATGAAATCATGAAACTCACGGGTAAATGATTAGAACTAGAAACATCCTGAATGAGATATCCCAGATCCAGAAAGAGAAGTATGAAATTTATTACCTTACATGTGGATATTAGCTGTTAAGTCAATGATAACCGAATGATAATCCATACAAACACAGTGGTTAGGTATACCCTAAAGAACTAGGGGAGACAGATCTCTGTAGAAATGGGGAATAAGTGATAGTTAGGGATGGGTAGGGGTACAATGGCAGGATCAAGTCAGGAGGGAAGAGGGGAAGAAAGGAGGGAATATGTCAAAAGATGGATAAAATTAAGGGTCATTTGAGAGGTAGTATGGAAACCTAATATAGTAGAAGCTTCCTAAAATAAATACATATATGAGTGTGTTCTAAATAAAACTGCCCAATAATAAGGGATACAGAGCCACAACTAGATAGCTCTTGCCACCAAATTAAGCTTTCAGTACCAGGACTGAGTTGCATCTATTTCAGTCATTTACCAAAGGGATCCCGTGGTAATTCAGAAAAAAACCCATACTGTTGCCAAAACTATAGGTTACTCTCCACAAACTGATAACAAGCTCCCATTGCTGAAGACAATACCTACCTACATAACTCATTGAAAGTGGAGAAGTCAAGCTGGTACCTACATGAAGCTATTATCCACACATTCTTCAGTCTTTGGTACAGGAATGTACTCTGCATGCTACCAAAAGAGATATAAACACAGACCTAGACAGAAATGATTTGATCTACAATGATCTACAATGTATTTTGCTTGCAATATATGGGACAAAGCTTGTGGGAGTAACCAACCAATATCTGATTTGACTTAAGGTTTTCTCTATGAGAAGGAACCCATACTTGACCAGCTTAAGTGATCAAGAACCTGAACCTAGATAACACAGGCACCAAGCATAAAAGCAAATACTACTGTTCTAAAAAAAACAACAAACAAACAAAACAATAGCAATAAAACAACTAATGACATTCTGCTATGATATCAGTGCCTTGCTTAGGCACTGAAGCTTCCTTCTGCGGCAGATGGAAACAAATGCAGAGACCCACAGCCAGACTTTCTATAGTGAGAGACGTTGGAACACTCAGCCTGTAAAGATTTATCGTTAGATTTTGTTTTTGCACATCATGCACAGCCTTCTAAATAATGTTCTAGAATCTTCTTAGATTTGCTAGATAGTTGAAGAAATTCCAAGTTCATTTATTTCATTGTATTATTAATTTATTGTCTTTTTGTGTATACTCTGATCAAAAACTGTACATAAAAAAATCTTCAAGGCATTTTGCTTAATGAAGTCAGACAAGTGAAATGACAAATACGGCCTTATTACATCTATATAGTTACCAAAACCAGAGAAAGAATTATATCATCCACACATGGGATAGGAAAATGGAATAAATAGTATTTTGTTTTTTATTAAAAAGAAGTTTGAGTGTGGGTTGAGGAAAATGTTTTGAAAATCTATGATAGTGGTGATTGCACACAAAGGTCTTCATACCTAATGACGCTAAATTATACTTTTAAGGAAAAATATATATAGCTCAATAAACAATGACTAACTAAAAAAATAAATAAAAATTAGAGTAATCAGTAATGAGAGGACTAACTTCCCCCACGATAAAACTGGTAAATTATGTTGTACATATCTAACAATAGGAAATGAGAAAATACATTGGCATAATTGCACAATTAAAAATTCACTTCCTTTAATATGCAAAACCTGGAGTGCTTGTAGGACATTTTTATTGAGTGACAACCTTATATTGCAAAGCTTATACCTAGAAGTAGTTCATCACACAGAAAATGAGAAGAAAGGTAACCATTTTATATTCTCAGCAGGGAAAATGTACACAAGAGGGCCACACATTGCTTCAGTGGTTAAAAAGAAAAACAAGTTAGTAATGAATATGGATTAGCACTTAGTTTAAATAACTTCTATTACAGAGTTTCAAGATCATGTATTTTAGTGTGCACAACTCATTCAATTAAGAATGTCTATATAGGAAAAACACTGTCTAGGAAATAGACATTACCATTATCCCAGCATATTCAGAGCCCTACTAGAAAATAATTATGTACTATAGTTTAGATTTCATGTTAGTTACATTTTCTGTTGTTGTGATATAAGACAATTTCCAAGGCAATTTATAGAAGTGTATTTGCCATAATGGATGTCAGGGAAGTCAAGACATTTGTACTGGAAGCAGGAAGCTGAGATCACCTTTCCAACAACAAGAAAAGTAGAGAATGAACTAGAAGTGGGGTGAAGCTATGAACCTTC
The DNA here is from genome assembly GCF_000317375.1 of Microtus ochrogaster. Classification (NCBI taxonomy): domain Eukaryota; kingdom Metazoa; phylum Chordata; class Mammalia; order Rodentia; family Cricetidae; genus Microtus; species Microtus ochrogaster. The sequence goes on along the minus strand of NC_022031.1, from coordinate 21,642,076 downwards.
AAAAGTCTCCCCCAGTATTGTTCTTCCTGCAGCTAGGTAATACATGATAAAACTCCCTAAACAGTGCCATCAACTGGGTACTATGAGAGACATTCTTATTCAAGTTAACACAGATACTAAACGCTGCCTATAGGCTAGTGTGTTTTATTTTCTAGCCTGGCCTCATTGGGAGGCAATGGAATTTTTAAGAGATTGGGTCTATTATGTAGGTACACTGGTAAATATCAATGGTCAACTTCAAAGACCAACTTAGAATCACATAAGAGAAAAGGCACTGGGGATTTCTGTGAAAATTAACTGAACTGGGCTAGCTTCTGAACCTGTGTGTGAGGGATTCCATAGATTGTGTTAACTGAGGTTGGAAAACACACTCTAAATGGGTGGCATCATTTGTTGGCTGGAATCTTAGATTGAGAAGCTGCAGAAAGTGAGAGGAGCATTGTCTGACCAAAGATGCCATGTGACCAGCTGCTTCAGGCACATGAAGCCATGACCTCCCCACTGTGATGAAATGTACTCGGATTTGTAAGCCAAAATAAATTCTTCTTTGAGTGTTTTTTTTTTCCCCAGGTATTTAATCACAACAACCTGGCCCTCCTTAAAAAAATTATCATAGACCATATACCCTTAAATGGAAATTGTGGGTTATGGGTCTCCATTTCTCTTTACTACCCTAGCTTGTAAGGAGGTTTTTATTTGGCATAGACTCCCTGAAATTGTCACCCAGAATCCCACTAGAAGCCTAAAAGAAGTAGACCCATCCCCTCATGTATGCAATTTCCCTTCCCGTTCCTTCTTTTCTTCTTTTCCAGTACCTAAGATGAGAAAGACACTGTGGTGCCATCAAGACACAGCATAAGAAATGACAATATTTTCATAGGGAAAATTTCTTATTTGAACAATTGATTGGTAGCAACTTTTTTTTTAAATTGTATAACATAAAATTTATTGGGTACATCCAAAAGTGTGCAACACGATGTCATAAGACACACATGCAGTAAACTGGTGACAGCCGAGGAATGAGCCGACAGTCGGTCCCGCCACACTCTGGCATGCTGTTCTCCCTGTGGCAAGAGGAGCTGCAATCTCCTTTAGCAAAAGAATCTGAAGCAGTGAAGCTCGCTGCTGTGAACCAGAGGCCTCGGGTTACAACGAGAGATCTTCGGGCTTCTTTATTCTACATACTTGCGACTGTAGATTCTTTGGTATAGACGCGCCTATTTTTAGTTGACTTATTTATCTATTGAAAGTCACTTTCTTGTAATGGGCTCACAAATTCAAAAACCATGCTGTTAGTTTAAGGAAGTCCCTCAGACACTTGCCCATCCCAAACTCAATCAACTTCTTTTTTTTTTTAAATTTATTTATTTATCAAAGATTTCTGTCTCTTCCCCGCCACCGCCTCCCATTTCCCTCCCCCTCCCCCAATTAAGTCCCCCCCAGCCCGAAAAGCAATCAGGGTTCCCTGTCCTGTGGGAAGTCCAAGGAACCCCCACCTCCATCCAGGTCTAGCAAGTTGAGCATCCAAACTGCCTAGGCTCCCACAAAGCCAGTGCGTGCAGTAGGATCAGAAACCCATTGCCATTGTTCTTGAGTTCTCAGTAGTCCTCGTTGTCCACTATGTTTAGAGAGTCCAGTTTTATCCCAGGCTTTTCCAGACCCAGGCCAGCTGGCCTTGGTGAGTTCCAGTAGAACATCCCCATTGTCTCAGTGTGTGGGTGCACCCCTCGCTGTCCTGAGTTCCTTGCTCGTGCTCTCTCTCCTTCTGCTCCTGATTTGGACCTTGAGATTTCTGTCCGTGCTCCAATGTGAGTCTCTGTCTCTGTCTCCTTTCATCGCCTGATGAAGGTTAATATTCAGGAGGATGCCTATATGTTTTTCTTTGGGTTCTCCTTATTTAGCTTCTCTAGGACCACTAATTATAGGCTCAATGTCCTTTGTTTATGGCTAGAAACCAAATATGAGTGAGTACATCCCATGTTCCTCTTTTTGGGTCTGGCTTACCTCACTCAGGATAGTGTTTTCTATTTCCATCCATTTGTATGCAAAATTCAAGAAGTCCTTGTTTTTTACTGCTGAGTAGTACTCTAATATGTATATATTCCATACTTTCTTCATCCATTCTTCCATTGAAGGGCATCTAGGTTGTTTCCAGGTTCTGGCTATTACAAACAATGCTGCTATGAACATCGTAGAGCATATACTTTTGTTGTATGATAAGGCCTCTCTTGGGTATATTCCCAAGAGTGGTATTGGTAGCAACTTTTGAACTATACTGTCCCTCTTCCATTTTGGCTTCACATTTGAGAAAAGCCAAAGTGACCCCTCTTAAGCATTTGTATGATAGTCAAACTTTAAAAGGCTGTACATACTCACATCTAGCTTCATTCCAGCTTCACCTATGAATTTTAATAAATCATCTTGTGTTGAGCCATTTTCAGATCAGTTTTGAAAGGTGTCATGCTGTCTTCATACACAGAAAGCCCCATTATATAAGCAGTAAACTCGTGTAGACTTTTTAAGGAAGTATCATTAACTTTTACATTAAATTCAAACTTTGACTGGAAATGTATCTTGATTCTGCCAGTTACCTTAACACATTGTAGTTACTATGGATATTGGAGGATGGAAAAAGTTAAAGTGCCAACAACAGGTTTGTAAGAGTTTGGCTATACTTATGAGGGCAGAGTAAAATTAAAAAAAGAAAAAACAACAAAAAACAAGAGACAGAAATCTGAAGTACATGCCAATAATGAACAAAGGTCAAGATATAGCTTTCTCTTTAAACTAGAAAAGCAAGTAGATATCTGGCTAGCTTATGTTATGGTACAAGAAAAAATATAATTGTTTTAAATCATGTTTCATGTGTAATTCTGTAGATAATCAAAAATAATTATATAGTCCTAAAGGTGTACTTTAATTATTTAAACTGCAAACTTAATATAGCATACTGCATTAGTTACTTGTTTTGTTGGTATGGCAAAGTATCTGTCAAAAGAAGCAAAGAATTAAGGTTTTATTTTGGTTCACAGTTTGAAGGTAAGGTCGATGATGCAGGGGAGAGACATGGCAGCAGGACCTTGAAGTGATGGTCCCATTTTATCTTCAGCCAGGAGGCAGAGAGAGTTCAGTGCTGCTGCTCAGCTCATCTTTTGCCCACATTCATACTTCCCACTGAAGTTAATCTAGTTTAGGTAATCCCTCGTGGGTATCCTCAGAGGTTTGCCTTCTAGGTGATTCTAGGTCCTATCAAGTTGGCAATATTAACCACCACATATGCCAAGCTAAAGATTTGACTGGCAATGTTGAAAGTACTAATAATTAGCATTGTCCATGCAAACATGTATACACAAATAATAAAGAAGAAATTAATAATGATTGAATTTATCAGTACTGTATTCATCCAAATAAAATTCCAATTAATTTATCCTTCTTGCAGAATGATGTTAGGATAACTGCTGCAGACTGATGCTATAATTTCAACTGTGCTACACTTAGGGATAACATTCTACATTTGTGATTCATACATTTTTCCATAGCAGTAGGTCAGGGTGCCTCATGACTATAATGATCACAAGTTGAATGATAACATGAACTGCATAGCAAGTTCAAGGCCAGGCTGGGTAGATTAAGGAGATCTTGTTTCAAACATAAAATTAGCAACGAAAGAATATCTAGGGAGTATAGCTCAGAGGTAGACTATTGAACTAGCTTGACTAGAGCCCTAGTTTAACACTGATGCAGAGAAAAATCTCACACAATGTTCAAAGTGTTCCATCGTGACAACTGTGGTATATTCAGTCTAATTATAAATTAATGATTGCATTTCATTGGAGAACTCTTTGATGAAAATGGATATTTGTGAGAAGAAATCATCAGAACTGATTCTGTACTAGAAATTGTTAGAAAATTGGACTAAAATAATATTGCTCATCTTGAATTCAACTATGACTTTATAGCAAGGACTTCACATTCTCACGGCATCCCTCAAGTAAGGTTTTTTTTCTATACATCGTGTGGTTATTCATAGCATTCAAGTTCATTTTCCTGTCTTCAGAAGTCTGTATCAGAACAAATGCAATATTTAAATTCTAAATTTTAAATTATTTTTTCTTAATAGCACTTGAACTTTTTAGAAACAGAGCTATTCTTCCCACACCTAAGTCGATCTTGACATTTTTCAGGATGATTCAGGCTCTAGAAGAATTTATAGTTTGCCCTGGTTTAACAGCCATGATAATTATTTAATGCGGTGGTCAGATTAAAGATACATTCATTGAACTGAACTGTGGTAGTGCACACCTTTAATCAGGAGGCAGAGGCAGGCTGATCTCTGTGAGTTTGAGGACAGTCTAATCTACAAAGCAAGGTCCAGGACAGTCAGAGCTGTCTCAAAACACCAAAATAGAATGCGTTCATTGCTCTTCAAGATTAAATATAACTGAAGAATCTACGCAACAAAGCCCCCACATAGCCATTTATTGCCCTGTCATCCTTACTTCTGCAGACTTCCTCTTGGGATGATGAAAGATACAGATAAGCAGACACATTGAAAACCAGCAGTGATTCTGTAATCCCTTCTCTGAACCATCCATTGGTTCTACTAAGATTGGGGTTTGTGGGGAGTTGAGTGTAAAGAAGCCTGTTACAGAACCTCCTAACTAGCATTGACTATGCCTTTTTTCTTAAGGCTTTCTGAGGGAAAAGACATTTAATGATGAAGTGACATCTTTCAGAATTTGAAATTACAAAAGGAACTGAGGAGCGGGATGGGCTGGAAGAGTATGCAGTGGAGGAAGAGTTCTAAGTTTGTAGGAAGGAAGGGTTCACAAGAACTATGAGTTCCTGGTCAGCTTGGGAAGGCAATGCATGGGGCAAGTGGCCCCTTAGTACCTCTTTATCTCAGCCCTTTACTCTTTCTGAGAGCGCACAGACTCTGTGACTAATCTGATTTACCATAAAAATGTAGAATTTATAGTTTTTCATCAGTTATTTATCAGATAGATCTTTATAAAAGATTTTGTATGCTCTAGTTTTGACCCTGTAAATTATTAATACTCAAGGTAAGAGCCAGTGACTGGCTGCTTTGCTTTTCTGACTTTTAGGTTAAACCCCAGCTTCTATCTCTGGGTTTTTATTAATCGTGTTTCAAATACTCAAATCTTGTTTATAATTCAGTTTACTCTAGTGAGTAGTCAGTTTTTACATCCTGTAGGCAATTTTGCTTTTTTATAGATTAGGTAACTTCTCAGTATTATAAAGCAATATGAGTATAAGATGAATTTTGCCTGCAGCTCTCCTCTCCTTTTAGTGCCTAGATTACACCTGTCCATGAATCCTGGGCATGCCTAGATCAAGTTATTTTGGGGAATTTCTTTTTAGAACATCGAGGAACATGGGTATTTCCCTTGACCTAAGATTGGGGTTTGGCTCAGTAAAATTTTAAACTTTATTTCAAACTCTAATTCTTAAAATACATGGAGTGTGATCTAACTTTTAAAATAAGAAGGGAAATGAAAAATGGTGGGGTCATCAATGAGTAGCTGCACCATTGGGAACAGTGGAATGTTAGTGATCCAGGGAAAACTCTCGATAATGGATTTGTTTAAGGGAACCTCTGGCTTCAAAAACTCAAATTGTAACTGTCAGTCACTTATGTTATTTCTAATAGAAATCGTGGCTGTTGTCCTGAAAAACAAGAAAATACAATTTGCCTCCATAATCACAGCACTGTTTTTTCTGTCAGAACCGGAGGTAGGGACATGCTAAATCACATGAAAGAATAAAAAAAAAAATCTCACTTCTTTTTCACGATCTTGGTATTTTCAAAGATTAAAGGGTGTGTATTTTGTGGAATCTCCTTCAGGAGAGGCATTTTCTTTTTGTTTGTTTGTTTTTATTTTTTGGAGACAGGGTTTATTTGTGTAACCCTGGCTGTCCTGGAACTTGTTCTGTAGACCAGAATGACCTCGAACTCACAAGATCTGCCTGCTTCTGCCCCCCGGAGTGCTGGAATTAAAGGTGTTTGCCACCACCACCTAGCTGAGTTTTGCTGATTCTTTCAACTGATGTCCTTGAATATTTTTATCCTTGTTTATAGGTATAACAGAAATGTTTTTGTTTTTCATTGCATTCTGCCTGGCTACATTCACTTTCTTATTTGCAACTTGGCTGATGATAAAGGACATGCCATGGTCCATTGTAAAATAACTCTTCTCTCTTTAATAAAAAAAAATTCTAGGAAAGCAAGTTGGTTTGGTGTGTCAACTTGACTAAATTTTAGAATTCAGATATTTAGTTAAATACCAACTGAGGTTTTGTTATGTATATGTTTCATAGATGTGGTTAACATCTAAGCTTAGTTGACTTTAAGTAAAGATTTTTTCTTGAAAATGTGAGTATGTGTTATTTAATTAGTATAAAATACACTTGAAGGAGAAAACTGAAGAAAATATCTGCTTTAAGACTAAGCATCAGCTGGCTATGCTGTCACACACATTTAGTCCCAGTA
>NC_022031.1:21626771-21635465 GCF_000317375.1 Microtus ochrogaster | reverse complement strand
CTCTCTCTCTCTCTCTCTCTCTCTCTCTCTCTTAAAATTTTCCACCTCCTCCCCTCCTCCCATTTCCTTACCACTCCGCCCACTCCTCCCATTCTCTCTCCCCCTCCCTCTCCAGTCCTAAGAGAGGTCAGGGTGCCCTGTCCTGTGGAAAGTCCAAGGCCCTCCCCCCTCCACCAAGGTCTAGGAAGGTATGCATCCAAACAGACTAGTCTCCCAAAAAGCCAGTACATGCAATAGAAACAAAACCCAGTGCCATTATCATTGGCTTCTCAGTCAGCCCTCATTGTCAGCCACATTCAGAGAGTCCAGTTTGATCAAATGTTCGTTCAGTCCCAGTCCAGCTGGTCTTGGTGAGCTCCCATTAGACCGTCTCAGTGGGTGGATGCACCCCTCGCGGTCCTGACTTCCTTGCTCATGTTTTTTCTCCTTCTGCTCTTCATCTGGACCTTGGGAGCTCAGTCCAGTGCTCCAATGTGGGTCTCTGCCTCTATCTCTGTCCATCACCAGATGAAGGTTCTATGTTGATATGCAAGATATTCATCAGTGTGGCTATGGGAGAAGGCCATTGCTCATCTTTTCTCTTTTATGGCTCTCAGGATTCTTTGCCAGGTTCTTCAGTACCCACTCTCCAGTGTAGTTTATCCAGGATGCCTCCTCTGGCAACCATCTTCTGCTTCTGACCTTGGCTTCAGGTTCCCATGTCATATTTCTATTTGTGTCTTTACAGTTTTCTTTCTTCTGGTCCTCTCCATGCATAACAGACCTAGTCTTTGGTTGGATTTCCTAAGCCTGGAACTTCTGTAGCATCTATCCATAAGAGCACTTCTTGGGTAGTTACAGCTGATTCCACTGGTAAAAGCATCATGGTGCAGCTGTGTGTTGATGTCTTGGTTGTTTCTTTTTGAAGACTTTCCACCTTGGCTTACTTCTATTTTCCATTACCCTTCCCTTATAGGAATAGTATTTTCTCTTAATTATTTTTAATCTAGTCATATAGAAATAGTTTCTAGTATGTCATCCAATCTGGAATTCTGCATGTATAACTTTAATTTTTTAAAATAACTTTAGGAAGGAAAGTAAAAACAAATTGTTTTCAAGACACAGTCTTGAAATGTAACCTAGTCTGTCCTAGAAACCACCATCTTACCTCAGTCCCTATATTAGGACTGCAAGTGTACACTGTGGGATGGCAGTGTAGACCATCACAGTTATTTAGGTTATTTATTCGATACTTGAAAGTAGTATCCCAAGTATTCATCCATTTTGTTCTTGGTAGTTATATGGTTGTACTTTTTTCTTTTTAACATGAAAACTGTAGATATTTCTGAACATGCATTTATGAGTATTTGTCATTCTGTTTTATTTATCTAGATGCATATAGGAAATACTGAATCATAAAGTATATTATTTTCACATATAACTGTTGACAGCTATTTCCAAAAATATTGAAACAATGGAGCCTCTTCCTTTTTTTAATTGAGATGGATTTTATTTTGCAATTATACCCAAATTATGGTTTTTCCCTTTTTATATTCCTTCCAGTTCTTCACCACCTCCCCTCCCATCAAGACCCATTCATTTTCTGTCTCTGACTAGAAAACAAACAAGCTTTAGAGGGATATTAATAAAATAAGTAATATAGTACAATTTGTATAATATGTTATCATAAGATAAGAATGATCACATCAGAATTGAAAAAAAAAAACAAGCAAGCAAACAAACAGAAAAGAAAAAGAGCCCCTGAGAAGGTACAAGTAACAGAAGCCCACTCATTTGTACACCCAGGAATTCCATAAAAACCCTGATCTTAAAGTCATAATACGTGTGACAAGGACCTGGTTCAGACTAGTGCAGGCCCTGTGTTTGCTGACTCTACCTCTGTGAGTTCATGTGTGAGTATACACTGTTGATTTAGAGGGCCTGGCTTTCTTGATGTCTTCTATGCCCTCTGGCTCTTACACTCTTTCTAGTTATAGAGTTTTCATTGCTATGAAGAGACACCATGAAAATATTTAATTGAGGAGGCTCTCTAAGGGTCTCAGAAGTTCAGTCCATTCTCGTCATGATGGAGAGGATGATGGCACGCAGGCAGAGGTGGTGTTGGAGGAATAGCTGAGAGTCCTACATCTTGCAGGGCAATAAGTTGATGGAGACATCCTGGTTAGGGCTGAGTGTAATGCAGCCCCCATTAGCGGTATACAAATATTTGTTTTCATGCTCCATTTCAAATCCCAATTGGTTATTAAAGTTTAATAAACTTCTCTAGTTCTTCCTTCTGTTTCCTCATAACTCTACTCCCTTCAGAAATATCCAAGTGTCACTTTCCCAGGTTCGGCCACGCACAGCCCCTTGCACTTGCCTTTCTCACTAACCGCTTTGATTCTACATTTTTAGTTATCCGTTTTCTTTCATCCTTACAAATTGTATCACTATTACCACCATCATATTTTCTTGGTCTTGTGGAACTGACTACTTAGCCCAACTTTTTACTGTACTGGAGGTTCAAGTAATCACCTAGATGAACAAACCTGTTCAATTACTGAAACTCTATGCAGTATTTCATTTGCATATACATTAGTCTTTTGCAATTTAGGCCTTGTGACAGCTCAAAGTAGCAGAGGCAATAGGTGTTTCTGGCATTATAAATTATGTTGTAAGAAATCTCCAGTAATAACAGAGGTTGGAAATAAATCATACAAATCTCTTAAACACTTAACATATAAGTCATAGAGCTCATAAACAATTATTTTAAATAAGCTCAAGAAACAATCCATATGAAATGATATGTTTTTCCCATTTGATTTAATGTCACTGGAACACGGTGGTGAAACACATAGGCTGATTCCAAATCCAGACGCAGTTCTGACTTAAAACTCATGTCTGGAATCGGGAAACATAAACAAAGCAGTATTGGGGTTAGGCTCCTTGTAACTACAGTTATATTTTTTTTGCTTGTTGTGTTTCTGAGCAGTAATGAAGGGCACCAGTTATTTTTGGTAATATTAATGCAAGACAGTTGCCACAGTAAGCCAAGTTGACATACAGTATTAACTAGGAAGATAGCTATAAAGTACATGTTTCTATACTATAAACAAATGTGTAAGTATAAGTGTATTTTTATCTCCTTCATGGGTTTTCTAAAAACAAAGTAATAATTCCTACCTATTTGAATTATTTTTTCAATAATATTTGCTTCTTTCCTTAGACATAATAAAGTAAGATTTCACCTTATGTGACAGAAAGTAACTGTCAGTGCATTTGTAATGTTTGATCACATTTCTAGTCAAATGTATGTATACTACCTATATAAATTCAAGAAGAAAATGTCTGAGGCATGTATTCCAATCATAAGGAGACCCAAATGTAGACCATACAAGTCTACATTTCTTGTATACCACCTGTATACAGCCAAGAAGAAGATGCCAGAACCTGGTGCCCCTGTCATAAGGAGACCACAAGTCTACAGTCTGACCTTAGTGCTACAAAGTTGTGTTTTATTCTGTTTTAAATGATTTGAAGAATATACATGGATATTACCTAGGAGTCCCTGAGACTCTTCTCAATGGTGATATAAAATTGAATAAAATTACAACTCAAGTTACCAGTGAGCCAAATCTTATGATGAAGTCAGGTCAGCTTGGCTTTTACTGTTATAGAGGGTGAGTCATGAGATGCATTATTAATTGGCACATATTTAGCATGAAATGGAAGTGAGAGGGACTGCTGGGATAACAGTTTATGAATTCTAATAGATCCATAAATCACCTGGAATCATGTTAAAATGCAAATTGCTCTTCAATACATATGAAGCAGAGTTCAAAATCCTGCAATTCACACAAACTCTCTGGTGCTGCTTATGTTGCTAGGTTACAGTTACCATTAGAGTACATAGTGAAGCCATTTGGAACCAGAGGTCCAAGGGAATAATGGATTCTTGTGTTTTGTCAATTTCTCAGACATCTCACTGAATCCCTCAAGATGAGAACACTTCTGTGGCAGTAAGGATAAATTTGTTAGTGGAAAATTAGGATGAATATAACAACTTAAGCATTCAAGTGACTACCCATCAAATCTTTCCGTGTCTTCTTTGTGTATTTCAAGTGCCTGGAGTAGGTCCTTCAGAGAGATACATATTGATGTCATTGTTACAGACATATCATTGTAGTATGTGGAAGCTATAAAGCCTTGAATTAAAGAAAACAACATGATAATCTAGGTGAAACAAACTACTATATATGTATTATGTGATCTTATAAGTTTCGAATTCTGTAATGTCCAGTTTCTCTAATCTGTATTACATATCAACAAGACATTTCAAACAGTCATATTTTGCTTTTACACATATTTTGAGATTAAATTCTTATAAAAGTATACATATTAATCTAAACAAAATCAACAAAGTATAATGCAAAAGGAAAAATATAATTTTTCAGCTTGTATTTACAAAGGTATTTGTGAATTACTTCATGTGGTCCAAGCTGCATATTAAAAAGCAACATAATAAACACAGAAACACAAAGATACACTTTAAAAATGTTTGTTTTTCCCCCCAGAAATAGCCAAGAAATTTAGCATGAAAAAAAAAACACCTTTATCATTTCATGGTAAACAGAGATCACCAGGAGACTGTACAGTAACTTCTTTGCCTTGTTTCCAATATTTCCACACATAAAAATTCTGTATCTCTTCATAAGTCAGAATCAATAGGTCTTTTTTCATATCCCTGTATTTATTTTAAAATTGTATCTGATTGACAATGCTGTATTTAATATTCACTGTTGTCATTAATTATGGGCAGCTATCAGCATTATGGCTTGTTTCTAAAACTCGCAGCTTCTCCATCACTGTATCACACTGATGGAGGAGGGTCATCTGTCTATGTGTTACTTTCATTGGTTAATAAAGAAACTGCCTTGGCCCTTTGATAGGAAAGAAAAATAGGTAGGCAGGGCAAACAGAACAGAATGCTGGGAAGAAGGGAAATGAGGCAGACGCCATAGCTCTCCTCTCCGAGGTGGATGCAAGTTAGAATATTCCAGGTAAGCCAACACATCATGGTACTACACACATTAATAGAAATGGGTTAATCAAGAAATGAGAATTACCCAAGAACAGGATAGATATAATGGTCCAGGTAGTGTTAAATAAATACAGTTTGTGTGTTGTTATTTTGGGTGTAAAGCTAACCATGCGGGAGCCAGGCAGGATGAAAAGCAGGCCTGCTTGTTACATCACTACATCACACCTTTCTCAGATACAGCATCATTAGAATGCTGTGCCTAGAGGCCATGTTGAACAGCATAACTACCAAGAAAAAGAAAACCACAAAAAGGAGGAAGCTGTATCACTAGACTTGATAAAGAAAGCTCAGTTTACTTTTGTTATGTAGCCCAAATCCGTAAGTTATTTAAAAGTTTTAGTCATTCTGTGTATACCCACATATAACTACAAAGACCCGATGAGAATTGATTTTGCAGTTAAAAAGAAACTTTAGAAAGTAGGAAAAGTGACAAATATAGTCTCCAAACAGTGAGAAGCAACTATACTGTCTCTGATGGTCTAGAAGTCTCCTTCCATCACTCATAGTGATCAGCAACACCTACTTCCTTGTCCCCAAACACCAGGAATTCTTCAGAGCTCTGGGTTGTTAAAAATGTTTCATTTACACTTATGCTTCCTAAAGGATGATTAAGGAGGGAAGAGTTAATAGGATCTTGAGAAAACCTGCCTAGTTAAATCATCCTTCAGGTAAGAGCTTCATTAATGCTGACAGGCAGACAGGCTGCACACAATGGCTGGTGCTAATGTAAGAGGTTTCCGACCTCCCTGGCAAAGCACAGTTTTGATGGATGGGAAGTCCTGCTCTGTAAAGAAACAGAGTTAGTTAATATGTGATGTATTCCACACGACAGTGATGAGGAAGCAACACATGTGGAATTTGGGTTATTTTATAGGGACCACATTTTGGGGCCTGGTTAATGTAACCTATAGGATGCTATCCCCAGAATTTTAGGGAGTTGGAAATGTGCTTATTGTGCTGGCAAAAGAAGGGACCTTGATGCTGTGATGCTTGCCTTCCATGTAGAGTATAGGTAATTAGTAAATGGATTTTTAGTTTATATCAAAGATATATAATTGAATGAAGCTATGAAATGAAATCGGTTTGCTCAACGTCATTTCAGCGATTCATGCTCTTCACAGGGAGTAAAGATGCCTGCTGCCAATGCTATGACAACCAGTTATTACATAGTGGAAGAAGAGAATAGGCTCTCACAAGTTATCCTCTGACCTCCAAAGCATTTGGGTGCACAGACTCATGAACCCCACATAAATGAGTAGATTTTATAAAAATAGAACTATCTGATGCAAGAAATACAATTGGGAATATTGTACATCTATGCCTTTGTTGTAAGAAGGAGCAGCGGGCTATGTTCCTGGTGCCTGGCCACCTGGCTAGCTTACACCCGAAATAATTACACAGAAACTGTATTCATTTAAACACCGCCTGGCCCATTAGTTCTAGCTTCTTATTGGCTAACTCTTGCATCTTGATGCAACCCATTTCTATTAAATCTGTGTATTAACACAAGCTTGTGGCTTACCCAGAATGATTCAGCAAGTCTGACTCGGCAGCTTTATGGTGGGAGGCTCTCTGTCTCTGCCTCCTTTCTCCCAGCATTCTGTTCTCCTACTCTGCCCACCTAAGTGCTGCCCTATCAAAAGGTCAAGGCAATTTTCTTTATTCAACCAATGAAAGCAACACATAGAAAGAAGACCCTCCTACACCATGCCTTCATAATCATTATTAACAGGAAACCTTATAAAACAGTATAAATTACTTTTAATTTATACTTATGTGCATGAGTGTTTTACCTGTATGTGTATAAACTACATATACTACACATATGTCTTATGTCTGTGGGGGGGTCAGGGAAGGAAATCTGATTTCCTAGAACTCGAGTTATGGATAGTTGTGGAGCACCATGCATTTCATAATGTATGTCAGAAAAAGTGTTATCAATATCAAAGTAGTTGAAGACTGTTTTCATTGAGGCTTGTATACTGTGATTCAAAATGTCATATTATATTTTTAAAACTAATACTCTTGTATATGTTTTTAGCATGAATACAGAAGTGTATTGCAATGTGTACATATTTTGTCTGAAATGAATTCACAGAAATCATTAAAAAAGCAACAAACTAAAACAAGAAAACAAAGCTGTGGAGGATGGGGTATCTAACTTTCAATAGGTAATGTTTAATCTTCACTGTCAACTTGATTGCATTTAGAATCACTGTAGAAACATGTTTCTGTGTATGCCTATGATGAATTTTCTAGACACGTTTAGACAAAGAAACAATACTCATCCTGAATATGGGTGGTATCAGCATGGTCTGGATCCTGAAGTCAACAGAAAGAAGATCCTATCCTGAATATGGGTGGTATAAACATGGTCTGGATCCTGAAATCAACAGAAAGAAGAAAACTAGTTGAACACCAGTATTCATCTTATTTCCTGATTATGGATGCAGGTCCCCAGGAGAGTTACCCTTCTGTCATCAAGCCTTCCTTGTCACTCTCAAGTATTAACAAAAATGCCTTCCCCCTTAAATGGCTTCTTATCAACTATTCTGTCACTTCATAAAGAAAAGTAACCAGTATAGAATATTATAATAAAAACAACTTCCAGTGTTCAGCAAAAACTGCAAGCATGCAAAGAAAAAAATTTATGATCCATTATTTAAAAAGTTATAATCAATAGAAACTTCCAGATCCTTAACTAATGGAATAATTCAACCAAGGTTTTAAATGAGCCCTTTAAAGATGCACATATCCAAGAAAATAGTATTTTAGCAAATAGACAAAATAATATTTTCCTAAATAGAATATATTAATAGTGCTATCAAATTACAAATGAAAAATCTACAGTTGAAAGTTAAAGTAGTGAAACTCTCACTGGAGGACTGAGGGTAATATCTCAGAGATAAAGAATCCTTACTTGCCTTAAAGGTCTTCAAAGTACATTTAAACTGTCAAAAGGAGGAATTAGTGAATGTGAAATCAGGTGAGTCCATATTCTCTAGAGTGAGAACAATAAGATAAAGGCAAGAGAATATTAAATACATCAGCATATGCATAACAAAAGTCCCAGAAGACGACAAAGGACAACTTAAAAAATGATAGTTGAAACGTTTCTAAATTTAATTTAAGAAAAAAACCACAAACATTTAAAAAGTTAAATGAACTATAAATAGAATAAACTTAAAGAGATTGTGCCTAGATCTATCATAATCTAAGTATCAAAAACTAAGGACAAAGAAAAAACCTACATAGTAGAAAAAGAAAAACAACTTAGTGTGTGTAAAGAAACCTCAGCAGAATTATAAGTTGATTTCCCTCATGAAAGCTAGATGACAGTGGAATGACATGTTCACAATTCTAAGAAAAGAACAAAACAAGAGTTTTCTGTGCCACAAAACTGTCCTTTAAACTTGAAAAAAAGATATTGAGACATTACTATACAAAAAGACATTGGAAGTTCATGGCTAGCAAAGTTGTTCGAAGGGAGTGCTAACGGCAGTTTTTTCAGCTAAATGGGAAGGTCATGGCACAGCAACCCTGAGCAAGTGAAGCTGAAAAAAATCACAGAAGAGTGCCAGGAGACCAAACGCATGAATTTATCCTAATGCACG
>NC_022031.1:21602139-21619717 GCF_000317375.1 Microtus ochrogaster | reverse complement strand
AGAGTGGGAGGAGGGGGGGAAGGGTGGGAGGAGGGGGAGGGAAATGGGAGGCTGGGAGGAGGTGGAAACTTGGTTTTATTTTTCCTTTTCTCAATAAAAAAAAGAAAAAAAAGTAAAAAAAAAGAATGAGGCACTTTTAGAAATGATAGTCTTTACAGACTAATAATAAACAGCTAGCTGACAGGATTAATACCATTGAAAATCACAAGTTCACTGAAAAATTAATACCATTGAAAAGGATAACAGTAATTTGACAGATAAAATTCAATCCATGTCAAAGCAACTACCAAACCTTTAGAGGTACCAACAGCCCTACCTTTAAAATTGTTAACTGAGAAACCAATATATGTTAAACCATAGTCTTTAAAACAGAAGAGAAGCTGCAGGCTTTAGAACAGTTGTTACAGTAGCAACTAGATGCTCACCATATTAAAGACTCAACAAGCCCTTGGAATTCTCCTGTATTTGTTGATAAAAAGAAATCTAGAAAATGGAGAATGGTGACAGATCTAAGAGCTGTCAACAAGGTAATTTAACCTATGGGCCATCTACAATCTGGAATTCCTTTGCCTTTCCTATTGTCTAAAGGATGACCTCTTACTGATTTTAAAGGATTGTTTCTTCAATATACTCTTACAAGAAAAGGATAGAGAAAAATTTGCCTTCACAGTGCCTACTTATAATAATTCTCAGCCTCCTAGGACTTATCAATGAGCCATTAGGAATTCTCAATAGTCCCACCCCATGCCAATATTTTGCACATCAGCCATTGGAAATAATATGTAAATAATTTCCTAAATCTTTAATTTATGATCATATGGATGACATTTTACTATTTGATTCAAACATAGATTAGAAAGAATGTTTGAAGAAGTAAAGGAAGTTTTGCCTAAATGGGCATTACAAATCACTTCTGAAAAAATACAAAGAGGAGATTCCGTCAAATACCTAGGTTATAAAATAGTTTTATAAAAAACTAGAACACAAAAGGCACAAATGAGGAAAGATCGAGTACAGACTCATAATAACTTTAAAAGATAATTAGGAGATATTTTCAGTTTATGACTGGCTGTTGAAATAACACCTGATCAAATAATTCATTTAAGTGAAACCTTAGATGTTGACAAAGACTTAAATAGTCCCAGGGAATTAGCAGAGGAAACTGAGAAAGAATTAACTGTCATTGAAGAGAAATTGCAATATGCACATGTGGATCAGGTGAAACCAAATTTAATTGTACTCTAATCATACTGCCCTTCAGAATTTCCTCTACAGGAATTTTAATGCAGTGAGAAGATGTTGTTTTAGAATGGATCTTTTTCTGCATAAACCAAGTAGAAAATTAAAATCTTATGTGGAAAAAGTCTTTGAATTATTTATAAAAGATAAATAGAAACTTCATCAACTAACAGTAATAGACCCAGCAGAGATTAGTACCTTTTAATATTGATGAAATTAAAAAAATATGGGAGGACAATGAACCTTGGCAAAGAGCTTGTGCTGATTTTTAGGAGAGATTAACAGCAATCCCAAAAGTGATAGAATTAGCCTTATAAAGAGAACAACTTGGATCCTTCCACTCATTGTATGTGACATATCATTAACTCAAGCCTGCATATTCTATACTGATGCAAATAAATCAGGAAAGGCAGGTTACAACTCAGAAGATTTAAGTAACATGGAACAAACCCCTTATAATTCTGCCCAAAAGGCACAATTATATGCTATTTTCAAAGTAGTAAGAGATTTTAAAGAACTTCTTAATATAGTTACTGATTCAAAATACGTAGAAAGAGTTCTCTTGTATATTGAAACCACTGAATTTTTAACATACGATACAGAATTGACTTCATTTTTCATACAGGTTCAAGATATAATCAGGAATAGGCTCTGTCCCAAAATCATAATACACGTCTAATCCCATATGGACCTGCCAGGTCCTCTAGCACAAAGTAATGAAGAAATCAATCGATTTTTGATTGGAAGTGTGTTGAAGGCCTCAGAATTTCATAAGAACATCATGTCATTAGCAAAGGTAAAGAAAGAGTATTACATTACATGGAAACAAACTAAGAAGTTTATAAAGAGATGTCCTACTTACTCATTTTATAACCAAACATTGCTACCTGCAGGGAGTAAACCAAAGGGTACTCAATGCAATGAAATCTGGCAGATGGATATATTCCAGTTTGAAGATTTTGAAAAATTAAAATATCTACACCACATCACTTACACTTATTCAGGTTCACACCACTGACACTTACTCAGGTTTTCAATGGGCAACTACTTTGAGCACAGAAAAGGCTGATTCAGGAATTATGCATTTATTAGAAGATATGGCCATCATGGGTATATCTGCACAAATAAAGAAAAATAATAGTCCAGCATATGTCTCTAAGAAAATTAAACAGTTTTTTGCTTATTATAATAATATAAACTATATTACATGTATACTGAATAATCCTACATGTCAGGCAGTTATAGAAAGATCAAATCTGTTTGTTTAACAAACAGAGAGGGATAAAAATACCCCCAGAAATATATTGTATAATGCTTTATTAACCTTAAATTGTCTTAACACTAACGAGAAAGGAACAATGGCAGCAGAGAGACATTGAATAATAGAAAAAAAAACTTCTGAACTAAGGTAACTGATATATTTCAAGAATGTGTTGATTGCACAATAGAAACCATGAGATGTGCTACTTTGTAGAAGGGGTTTTGTTCTTGTTTTCACAGGAGAAGAAAAGCTATGGATACCATCAAAATTAAAGATTTCATTTGAAAAAGAGAAACCTCTTGATAAAGAGAAATGACAGCTCATCTACAGAGGTGACAATCATACAGGTGGTAAGAAATCCTCAAAAGGGTTGGGTCAGGTTCTGTTCTTGCCATTGCAGGAAAATACTTGTCTTCAAAAAGTCAAGAGACCCTGGATGTTTGGATGCCTAAAGAGGAAAAGGTAACTATCCAGAAAGGATTGGCAAGCAAAGAGAATTATGACTTAAGAGGACAGGTCATCTGCAGGGTAAAAATCTCTGAATATCTATCTATCTATCTATCTATCTATCTATCTATCTATCTATCTATCTATCTATCTATCTATCTATCTATTTATCTATCTATCTATCTATCTCTATATCTATCTGTCTGCCAGTCTATCTATCTATCTATCTATCTATCTATCTATCTATCTATCTATCTATCTATCTATCTATCTATCTATCTGCTGCCCAGTAGAGTAAGAATCATGACTCACTTAAAAATCAAAGCTGTCTTTGGAGTTGGAAAATGGCTTTTATTCTCTATATCCAAGCATGTTGTTAAAACACAAATTCAGAGTTTCTGTGTCATATCAGGAGCCATTTGGTATGTGATAGAAAGAAGAAAGAATTTAGGAAAAAGACTACTTTCCTCCATACCTATTTTTGTATCTGTCACAACTTTTGTTGAATATATGTCAATACAAATATTGTTTAAGTTTTCTACAATAAATGATAAATTTTCCTTCGGTAATCTTTGAAGTTTCCAAGAAGAATATGGGGCCCCACAACAACAAATCCACCTGGTTGATATGATGCCATGATGCTGATAGAGATACTATAAGCCCAGTTTTGGGTACCAGCTACTAAAGTGATTGATTCCAACTTGATTAGCTGAAATGGTGCTCCTTCCTACAACATTCTTGTCAGAACTCCAAATAGGAAAATCAGAAAAACCCTACCAAATACTCAGAGATTATTTGAAATTATACCAGGCAGTAATCTTGAAACTTAACCATGATTTTACTTTTACAGGATCCCATAGAAAGAACGTCACCTCCATGACAGATGGAAATAATTCTAGAAGATGACATCACCTCTCCCAACTAAGTTTGTCCTCAGGATCAGGGACATCAATTAGAGGTTGATTATAACTACTTTAGGGTTGGAGGTTCTGGTGGAAATTATGTAGGCTCAGGTATCTCTGAAACAAAAGGAAATTGGATGGGATAATAGGTAGATTAGTGAGTAATAGAATGGATATTTGTGAACTAATATTTATAGGCAATTACATTGGCATAGGTTCTTCTATGTTGATACTGATTCAAATTGTATTGAATATGATCCTATTTCTGTTTATAATATTTGTACATCTAGTCAAAGTTATTTTGTCATATTGTATACATACATGCTTCTACCTCTGCTTAAGACATTTTGTATATTGATACAATTTTATGATGTATTTATCATATTGCAATATACATTTCTACCTCAGATTAAGATACTTATACATTGTTTACATTTTGAGATCAAAGCTCTATTTGCTGCACAGTTGCTTAAAATTGTTTAATATTCTAATATGAAGTCTTAGTCTTTATACTATATAGGTATTAAGAATTATAGGTCAATAGTCATCCATGTTTGTCATACTTATAGTATAGATTAATCAGGTTTTTGAGATACACAGAGATTATATTCCACATAGATACGTAAACTTCAACCACTTCAAAGAGCTGTAGAGTATGGCATTTAAATAAATTAGGGTTCTGTTGATGTGAAACACAATTGCTCCTGGCAGCACCGATCTATTTCTGAGAGAATGTTGAGCACCAAAGACACTACACTTGGAGCTTGTTTTCTTTTTCATATACTGGCCTTTGGGTAAGAAACTGCCCATAATTCAACCACTGACAAAATGCACAGTGTCCAGACAGGACAAGCAGGATACAAGAAAAAAACTGTCAAACCTTTCCAAGACAGAGTAGGATGGTTTAAAATTTTTTCTTAGCTCTGAAAATGGTCTGTCAGTTACTCTAGGCCTTAGCCAAAGTTGGTTCCTCCAACATTGCAAATGAGACTTTGAGTGATTGCCTAGGTAGCCAGTTGTCTCTGTCACTTATTGCACATTTTGGAAGATGCTAGATTGGACTTGCTGTTTGTTCTAGTAATATTATTTCCCTTCTCAGGTCTACAATGTGGTTGAAGACTAGACAGTTGTGATTACGTTCCTATCATGACTTGACCAAACTATTTCTAATACCAGGCAAAGACTCCTTAGGATAGAATATTATTGAAACATTTAGCATATATTTCTTGCTTGTTATTGTTCATGCTGGTTGTAATTCTAATTTTTATACTTGATTTTATTGGATATAGTTTTGTATTAGGCTTAGAGCTCTCTTATTTAGACAGAAGTGGGAGATGCTGTGGGAACTTCTTCAGTCAATAGCCTTTAAGATACCAGCCCACTTTGGCATGGTCTCTTATACCATAAATGCAGCTGTAAAGCTAGCATGCTCTCTCTTTCTGTTTCTAGATTCAGTTTCTGTTCTCTGTTCATATAGAGGACTGTGATATGTGAGTCTAATCCTTAATAGAATACCCTTTGTTATACTCAATTCTGAGCTATTTTATAATGTCCATCTTCAAGGAGGGTCTATATAGCAATAAGTATACAATATGTAAATTTGTAATTTATACAAATAATAGCACAGAGAATGGCACAACTGTATGGATATAAACTAAACAATCTAGAGGAAATAGATTAATTACTAGAAACATAGAAACCATGAAAATAAATTAAAGAAGTAATTGAAAATCTGAATAGGGCTCATAACCAGTAATCATATCTCTTCTCTCAGTAAAGTAATGTTATTGAAAAATTCTATCAAATATTTAAAGATTAATTAATATTGATCTCAATTTTCTTCAATGTCTTCTTGGCAGGATTTAGAGTTGCCATGGAAACATACCTCTGGGTGCCTATAAGGATGCTTCCAAAAAGGTTTGACTGAGGTGGAAAAATGAAAAATGAATGTGAAAAGTACCATTTTAGAAACTGAGAGTCCAGGTGGAATAAAAAGAAGAAAGTGAGCTGGGTGTAAACATCCATCCCTCTTTCTTCTTCCTTGCTATGGACACTCATGCTCCTGTACTATGCCTGCCTCACCATGATGGATTTGTGTCCCTTCAAATTATAAGTCATGTTAAATCCTTACTTTAGGAACTTGTTTTTGTTAGCAAGTTTGTCATAACAACAAAAATAATGTATTTAAAATAAGTACTTTTCAGTGCTTTTTATGAAATCAATCTTACTCTGATTCCAAATAAAAAAGTAACACAATCAACAGTAGGGTAACTGTATACCAAAGTAAACATTGTGAGTGTGAATTTAAAAATCCTGAGTCTACACTTACAAACTGAGTCCATCAGTATGTCAAAAAAAAATTAAACAAAATGACCAAATGAAATTTAAGCTAATAATTCTGTGGTGAAATTTTGTTTGTGCTGTAACAAATAAAGTTGCCTGAAGATCAGAGTGTGGAGCTAGCCACACTAGATAGCCATATAAGCAAGGCAGTGGTGGCACCCACCTTTAATCTCAGAACTTGGGAGACAGAGGCACATGGATCTGTGTGAGTTTAAGGCCACCCTGGACCACTTGATATTGAATGAGTCTAAAAGAGAAACAGTACCAAGCGGTGGTGGCTTGCACCTTTAATTTCAACACTAGGGAGGTAGAGATGGCAAGTGATATGGCTGCGCTGATAGAGAAATATAAAGCTGTAGGAGACAGGATCTCAAGATTCAGTCTGAGGTGTTGTAGAGACAGCATTCTGTCTGACGATGTGTAGAGACAGGATACCCAACTGTTTTGAGGATTTCATAGAGGTAAGAATTAGAGGCTGCCTAATCTGCTTCTCTGGTCTTTCAGCTTTCACCCCTAATCTCTGACCCTGTGTTTTTATTATTAAGACCAATTAGAATTCATGCTACACTATTCCCATTGTATTTTTAACCATAGAGATAACAATATGAACAATAGTGCAAAGGGAGAACACATGATCATCTCCATACATACAAAAGCATTTGACAAAATCCAACATCCTGTCCTAAGTTTAACTTAAAAGGAACTCAGTAAACCAAGAATACAGCCAAATTTATTTAACCTAAAGATGGACTCTATGAAAAACCCATAGTTGAATAGAAAAACCTTTCCACCTAAATCAGGAGCAAAGAAAAGATATCCATGTTGCCATATCTATTTAGCATTTGTTTGACATTTTTTACCAGAATAATCGAACAATACAAATAAATAAAAGAGCTCCATATTGAGAAGAAGTAGAATATTTCAATTCGCAGATGACATCATTTTATGTATACTAAACCTGTTGTGTATCCACAAAACATTAACAAAGGCAATGCAGCCTTATGAGGAGGAGGCAGAGTTATAAACATTTTTGACCTTGGGTTAATGAATGGCTTTACTGCATGACACAAAAGCGTTTACAGCAACAATAACAAAAGTAGAGTAACTATATGATTGAAATTGTAGTATCTTGCCCATCAAAGTTCTATCAGGAAAATTAAAATATAATCCACAGACTAGGGGAAAATAATCACAAATTATTTAACAATGTTACATTGTTGAGATAACATGAAGAAATATTAAAAAATACTAAAGTCGCAGTAACCACTGTTGATTACTCATCAAATTAAATATATTACCATATTGCCCAGCAATTCCAATCCTAACACAAAAGCATTAAAATGAAGTATTCAAGTAAATCTATGAACACTATTATTTATAGTCACCAAGCTAATTATAGCCAAAAAATGGGAAAAAGTAATGTTAGTGATATGCTCATACAATGAAATATAATGAATCTATAAAGAGAACAAAGTACTAATGCATACCACAACATTAATGGAAACATTATTCAAGATGAAGAATGTCACATATTGTTCAATTCCATTTTTATAAGTCCCCTGTTACTAGTGCCCCATAGAGATACAGAAAAGATTTGTGGTGACCAGGCACTGGAGGAGGGTGAATCAATAGGCATGGAATTTACTTGTATGATGATGGAAGGCGGGGCTGGAGAGATGGCTCAGTGGTTAAGAGCATTGCCTGCTCTTCCAAAGGTCCTGAGTTCAATTCCCAGCAACCACATGGTGGCTCACAACCATCTGTAATGAGGTCTGGTGCCCTCTTCTGGCCTGCAGACATACACACAGACAGAATATTGTATACATAATAAATAAATAAATAAATAAATAAATAAATAAATAAATAAATAAATGATGATGGAAGGCATGAGAGTGAGATGAGGATGTAGATTAAACCTCAATGTGCTATATGGTACATTAAAATGGTAATAACAGCATATTTTATGTTTTATCACAACATAAAAACATTGACAACAATAACCTAATTTTTCAATGGATAAATGTATATATCTGTTAATGCAGAAAAGACTAAACAATAGGATAAGCAAGGAATAGGAATTAGTGTTGATTAAAATATTTTGTAGTGATCATGGACTATTAAGTATGTCAGTGGCAACCACAAAGATCACTTAGTGGAAAAAGTGCTTGTCACACTAACATGAGGACCTCAACTTGAATGCTCAGAACCCACATAAAAACTGATGCGACAATGTTTATCTGCAACATTATCTGTGGTTCTATAGGAGATACCCTAGAAGCTTGCAGGCTAGCTACCTAGTAAACACAGCGAAGGACAGCAAGAGATCTTATCCCTAACAAGGTAGAAGGCAAGAAATGATTTCCACATGAGCTGTGTGCATACACTTACTCTTATATACATGAATATAAACATACACGTGCATGCACATACATAGCATTCACATATGTTAAACACATGTAAGAGAAGATTTTTTTTTCTGGAACAGGATCTCTGTATTATATAGTCTTAGCTGTCCTGGAACTCTTTATGTAGACTAGGTTTGACTTGAACTCACAAGGATCTGCTTGTGTCTCCCTTCTGAGCACTAAGATAAAATCTCTGTGCACCATCCCCAGCCTCTATCTATCTATCTATCTATCTATCTATCTATCTATCTATCTATCTATCTATCTATCTATCTATCTATCTATCTATAGTCTATATATATAAATTTGGAAACATTGGAAAATATATAGACTGAGATAAACATATAATTGTACTTCTTGGTACTTATTTGTGTATTTACATTATTAGTACATAGTATATGTTGCTTTGATAAATTATAATATTTAACATGGAATTAATTGTCTTAACTGTTAACTGTATCAAATGGTCTGGCAGCACATTCTTTGTGGGAAATGCCTGCTTCTTCAATTTGTATCCTGGTATATGGAATGACAAGCCAACTGCAAATTTTAACATCTCATGGGTTTTCCTGAGAAAATGACAGTATTGTGGATTTGCTTAATGCAAGTTAAGTGGTTTGAAGATGAAAATTGTTACCTAAGTGCTGAGTATTGTTATTGATCACCACGATTCGCTTGCCATGGCACAAGTGATTCTTCATTACTTTCACGAAAGCTATTTTCTTCAGGCAAAGGGTAAGGACTCTTACGCATGATACTGACATTTTAAAAAGTGTATTATTAGGAGACATGGTATGCTGGAAACACTTATCTTCCCTTTCATTGAAGCTCTGTTGCTACAACATCTATTTTATAGCTAGGTCTATATTTATATGTGTCAAAATGCTAATACTTTTATAGTATAGACTTTACATGGAACTGCTTTATTGATGCACTTTCAAGAAACAATGATTTTTTTTTTACAAGAATGCTTGAGATGCCAATAGTGTTGGGTGAAGTGATGGTTTACTTGGCCCTACACATGTGATTATTGCATCTGGGAATGGCACTAATGTCAACACAGACATTTTAGGGATGATAGGGGAGTAGGGAATGTGTGGATTCTACAGAAGCCAGTGTGAACTTCCTGAAGTATTTTTTCTGACTGTTGCCTTGATTAACTATCATCTGAGTGCTTAAGAGATATTCCATTCCTAATGAATGAAAATCTATGAAACAAAATTACTGTTTTATACATATAACACAGGAATTGAGGTTCAGAGTTTGTTACATGACTCAGGACACCCAGATGTTTTCAAAAAATACCATATTGATCTTACCTCCGGGAACAGGGTTATACTAGAAAAGTGAAGAGCTCAAACAAGCACCATCATCACACTAAGTAGTTTCTGTTAATGGTAGTATAATTGGGTAAATAAAATCCCTCACATAAAGAATTCTATTGCAAACTTTCAGGGTAATGTGGCAGAATGAAAGTCAAGCAAAAGAGTCAAATCTCAACCAGGTGGTGGTGGTACATGCCTTGAATCCCCACACTCAGGGAGGTCGAGGCAGGTGGATCTTTGTGAGTTTGAGACCAGCCTGATCTACAGAGTGAGTTCCAGGACAGTCAGAGATACACAGAGAAACCCTGTCTCAGAAAACAAAACAAAAAGTCAAATATTTATTCTTTTTTAAAAGTTAAATCTGTTTTATACAATTTCACATGTGTATATAAAGCATATTGTCCACTCTCACTTCTGATCTGCCTACCCTGGCCACCCACTCCTCCACAGAAATTATTCTTTCATGTTGATGTCTGCCAATTTTGTTTTGTGACCTACTGAGATTAACCAGGACTCACAATTTCATACCCTTGGATTTGGAGCTATTGGATGGACCTATCTCAACACCATTAAGTTATTAACCCTCAAACTCAAGCAAGTTGGTAAAAAATATCTATGAAGTAGAATGTGCGGTGAGAAGTTATTTCTGAATTGTTTTTAGGTGACTCAGGAAATATCTACAAAGGCAGTTTGTAACAGTGCTAATTATTTTTGGGTCTTTCAGCTGGACTGGGAATCAATGAGCATGGGATCAAACTGGACCCTTTGAATGTGGTTGACAATTGGGGCCAACTGAGGGGCCAATGATAATGACACTGGGATTTGTCTCTACTGCATGTATTGGCTTTTTGCGATACTATTCTCTTTGGATGCATACCTTCCTAAGCCTGGATGTAGGGGAGGGGGCTTGGACTTTCCACAAGGCAGGGTGCGTGGCCCTCTCTTAGGACTGGAAAGGTGTGTGTGAGGAGGGTGTGTGGGGTAGCAGGAGGGAAGTGGGAGGATAGGAGGAAGTGGGAATTTTGACTGGTATTATTTATAAAGTAAATAATAATCATAAAAATAATAACAAATGCTAATTATTGTAGACTATATTGACTCACAAAGGCTGGGAATCCTTGTCTCCAGGCATCAAATGACTCTTTTTTTTAAATTTATTTATTTATTAAAGATTTCTGTCTCTTCCCCGCCACCGCCTCCCATTTCCCTCCCTCTCCCCCAACTAATCCCCCCCCCCAGCCCGAAAAGCAATCAGGGTTCCTTAGAGGGAGCACGAGCAAGGAACTCAGGACCGCGAGGGGTGCACCCACACACTGAGACAATGGGGATGTTCAAATGACTCTTAAATAAAAGTTTGAGCTTCAGGAAATTTTTAAACACACACAAAAAAAATTGATGGTAAGTCCTAGGAATGAGCCCGTGGAAATCAAAAGGTTACCATGTTGTAACCTTCTGTATCAATAACTCAATACTAGTATGGTAGCACATGCCTGTAATCCCAGTCCTGAGAAGCTGAGTCAGGATGATGTTGAATTTCAGGTCATCTTGAATGGCATAGCCAATTTCATGCCAGCCCATGCTACAAAACAACACTTTGTCAAAAACAAAAAAAATTAATAACAATAACAAAGATCCAAACAAATAATTGAATTTTAAAAGCATAAGACTATTATTTGACGTTGTCTGAAAGATTGTTTTTCTAGTTTGGCTGCTCCTTCTCATTATTCTTATTAGTTTTAACAATGTGCTTTGACCATACTTATTCAATTTCCAACACCTCCCAGACTCACTTTCCTTACTCACCCAATTTTGTAACTTTTCTTTTTACCCATCAAATTCATTTTGTGTGTGTATATATATTTGTAAATGTGTGTTTTTCCATTGAAACATAGTGGATCTACCAAGTTCAACACTCTTAAGGAAAACTGACCTAACCTCTTCTAACATCTGCTTATTATTACTGAGATTGGGCTGGGATTTCATGCCTATCTCCTCTGGGATTTGGTCTAGCTTGAGCTTGTATGGGCTTCTACATGATGTCATAACTGCTATATATTCATATGTGCAGGTGCCTTGTAGTGTCTTGAAGATAGAGTTTTCTTGTGTTCATTTACCATCCCTAGCTCTTATAGTCATGCCAATATTTTCCACAATGATGCCTATTCCTGGACTTACATGGGCAGACTGCCTCACTGCCTCATGTGAGGCATAGTCTTAGGCACTGTTCTGTTGCTGTGAAGAGACACCATGACTGCAGCAGCTCTTACAAGTTAAAGCATTTAATTGGGTGCTTACTTACAGGTTTAGAGGGTTAGTCCATTATCGGCATGATAGGTAGCAATGTGGCATGCAGGCAGACATGCTGCTGGAGAGGTAGCTGAGTGTTCTACATCCGGATCTGCAAGCAGGAAAGAAAGAGACAAATACTGGACCTGACTTTAGCACTTGAAACCTCAAAGCCAACCCTCGGCGACATACTTCCTCCAACAAGGCTACACCTACTTAAATAAGACTACACTTTCTAACAGTGGCACTCTGTTGACAGAACATTCACATCTATGAGCCTATGGGAGTCACTTCTATTCAAACCACCAGAGGCATGGACATAGCCATCACTGTAGCAGAAAGAATAAATATGCATGTTAGAATACAACATCTTCTATTACGATGAAACATGCACGCTTGTCACTACAAGTCTCATGTTACAACTCTATGAGTTTCTTTAGAAAAATAAAGGTATTTGTGTGGGGAGGAGGCTGAAACTGAAACATAAAAATGTAAGAGAAGCAGTTACAAGAATGTGGTCTGCTGATATCCTATGTGCAGGATGAAGTTTGGAAGCTAACTATGCACAAAACAACAGATCACTGCTGGATAAGTGTTCTGTCTTCATCCAGGCTTTCCATGACCATTTCTGTTATAATTCTGATAATTCCTGTTTAAAGTTCAAGATGCTCAAGAGTTTCCCTTACCAGGAAACATCAAATGACATCCTCTTCTGTCTGCTCCCCAGTAGCTTTCAGCTATTTCATGACATTCCCAAATACAAATAGTCACCCCATCATACTCATCATTTCTTTTAAAGCGCAGCTTTTCCATTTCTACATTAAAATTTTGAAAATGCCATAAAATAAACTGCAATACTGCTTTCCACTGTGAGTAGTCACATGGGAACCCTAATTCGCATTTATCATTGAAATAAATAAAGTGATAATCATAGAGCTCATGATCCAAAAATGTTCTTTTACTATCCTCGCAATGTATGAGAAACACTTGCAATGATTAGCCTGTAATATGTGTAGAATAACGGCATGAGTTTTCTATAAGTTACAGATTCTCAGGCCAGTTAAGATTATTCTGAATTTAGGAACTGTCAAGCTCACACTGACTGACTCTTGATAGTCTTCTTGAGCAAGCATTTTGCAGAAAGCAGCTTACCTCACTTGTTAACTATGAATTATTTCTCTCATGTGGTTCCAAATAGATCACAACAATATTTCAATGAAAATAAAGTCTCCTGGATGTTTAAAGTCACTTACGTTTAACTTACATTATAGAATCTTGACTCTATTTTTCCTTAGGAAAGTCATGAAATACTTATATAATACTGGTAGTTTTATGTTAGCTCCTAACTCTCATTAAGTCAGATTTCAGTGAAAAAAAAAAAGGTGATTTTTAAAAACTATATGTGGCATGACTAAACTTATGATCTGGCATAAATGTCTCACTTTTCCTTTTCTACTTATCAACATTTGTTGACAGAGGGTTTTTGTCCCACCTGGTCCCGCAGCCATTCAGTCCCAAACTTATATTCTTGGAGAAGGCCTCATAGAATTTCTTGTCATTAGTTCTCCTTGTCTTCAGCCCACTCAGGAAAGAGCTCAAGGCACCTTTTCACAGTGTTCTTGTGGATGACCTCCAGGATCTTGTTCTGCTGCAGCATTTCTTGGGAGATGTTCCAAAGGCAGGTCCTCAGAGTCAACCACACCATGGATGAAGTTTAGGGACTCAGGTGTCAGCTCGTCACAGCTGTCCATGATGAACACATGACAGACATAAAGTTCGACGTTGTTGTTCTTCTTGCTCTCAAAATGTTGAATTCCTACTGACCTTCCACATCGAACCTCTTGCATGTTCAATTACTATTACTACTACTACTACTACTACTACTACTACTACTACTACTACTACTACTATTATTATTATCAGTATTCTTATGTATACAGAGTTCTGCATGCAGGCCAGAAGATGACTTCAGATCGCATCACAGATGGTTGTAGGCCATTAGGTGGTTGCTGGGAATTAAACTCAATACCTGTGAAAGGACAGTCAGTGCTCTCAACCTCTGAGGCATCTCTCCAGCCCTGCACATTGGATTCTTTTGTCAGGATTTCTTTACCCTGGAACTTGGAGAGCTGGTTGCACTCATTCAGCTACTTGATCCACCAGTCCAGCTCCTTGGTGAACATCTTTGACTTTGATGATGCCTGCACTAACCAGGTGTCACTCTTCTCTGCGCTGCTCTAGTGCCGCCACTGCACCTGGCCCCATGCACACACCATTGTGCTTCTTGTGGTCCCTGGTGGCCTCTAGGCACTGGTGCTGCCCTCTGGCTAGCTCTGCTATGCTGGTCTCCTCTGTGTCTCTTCCTCCACCTACCCTAGCTCAGGACTTGACTTTCTGTTCAGTCTTAGTATTTAAATAATGATTAGGATATGTGTGGTGAATAAATTTACACAGGACTGAATTTTTTATTCAATTTGTTATTCTTTGTTTCTATGGCATAGCAGCATGTTCTGAAAAGTCCTGATCCCAAAGAACTAGTCTGTTGTAGTAGCCATAATAGAAATATTTGCAAAGTATGATACCTGGAATACTATACTTTGGATACTATAAGGAGAAGATATACAAAATATCTTCGCATTTTATATTAGTGGTTTAGAGGAATCATTTTGAATCTTTATCAATGCCTTAAAAGACCATGTTTTTGGAGACACTGTAGTTTTAAAGACCTTTGAGGGTTAAGTAATAAAGAATTTTGATATTATTAAATAATGAAAAAAAGACTGTCCTTTGATTTTTTTTTGATCTATTCTTTCCATTTAGCCCTGGCTGCCCTGGAACTTGATTTGTAGACCAGGCTGACCTTGAACTCACAGACCGATCCCCCTATCTCTGATTCCCAAGTGCTGGGATGAAGGCTTATACCAGCATATCTGACCTTGGTTCTAGGTTCTTTGAAACAGTCTCAGTATGTATCCTTGGTAGTCCTGGAACTGCTAAGGAGAGCAGGCTGGCTTCAAACTCAGAGATCTGCTTGCCTCTGATTCCAGAGCTCTGGGATTAAAGTGCTTGCTACTACACCTGGATGAGATCCTTTCTAATATGACTACTAAATGGCAATATTGGTTGTGATTTGGAAAAGTAGAATAACATATGTAGGCTAAAAATTTCATGCCAGACTTACTTGTTTTAGGTCCTGATCTTTAGTACGTCAGATCGGTATTGAATTCTATATTCACCTGAGGATGGTCTCTTGTTAATGTTCTTACCCCCAAACAAGCCACTATCCAGCTTATGATTTAAACTTGTAAAATGTGAAAATGTTGCTCCTTTGTTCATACTGCATAGGTTTTGATGCAGATTGAAGACTAATCTTATTTTTCATTTGGATTGAGTGATTTCTCTTAGCCTTTTATCCTTTTTGGATCATGTCTCCATGATTTAGTTCTAAATTATCGCTATTGCTCATCATCCCTTTTACATTATTAGCTTTTACAAATAAGAATTTTGTATCTCTTATAGTCTCCATTATACTAGATAATTTTGGTGCTGGGAGTAAAACCCAGACAGGACTTGGCTAGGCAGTTGCTCTGCCATTGAGGAGGTCCCTTTCTTAGAAATACTAGCTTGACATTTGAAAATATTTTTCTTTGGTATGATTTCAGTAAATCGATTTTGCTTAATAAATCTTTTATATTAGTTTTTACTTAATCTGTGGGTTTTCTCCCAGGACAATTGTGCTGTTAGATGACTTCATTTCTTAGCTTTGAAGGCATTTTTTTTTTTGTTTCATGTATCCTATCTTGAATAAAGACTCAAGATTTTCTTGAGGATAGCAATGAGGAAAAAGTACATTATGCCACAAGACATATAACACAATATTATATTATTCCTTACCATTCCTTCAGAGACATTTGTCCAAGATTACTTCTGTATCACCAGTGGGATAGAACAATTGAACAGGAATAAGACTGCTCAAGACTCAATCCTTTTAGCAGTTTCCGTGCTTTAAAGTAATAGAGGTACTCTTCCAATGGAAAAGTTTTTGAAGGGGAAGATAAAGAGTGGCGATTGACTATTTTTCAGAAAGCACAGCCCAGTCAAGGTTACCCATTTTGTTAAAGCTGTGGTTTCCTTTTACATAAGATTAAACTGATGCTAGCATCAATCTAATTGGGTTGTTGAAAAAAAATGGAATAGCATATGAAATGTGTCTATTAAAGGACAGCATACTGTAAGCATACAATAAGTGGTTGCTGTTATTATCTTCATTAGTAGCAGAAGTAACAGCTATCAACAA
This sequence comes from Microtus ochrogaster, assembly GCF_000317375.1. Taxonomy (NCBI): domain Eukaryota; kingdom Metazoa; phylum Chordata; class Mammalia; order Rodentia; family Cricetidae; genus Microtus; species Microtus ochrogaster. The sequence continues at coordinate 21,603,212 of NC_022031.1, read as the reverse complement.
GACTCAGTCAATACTGAGGGATGCATGTTTATTACCATGTATTAGCATAAAAGGGGAGATCATTGGATTAAGTGACATATTAAATAAATATAATGGTCCCTTGTGCTTGGAACTCAAATCTGCACATTGACTTCACAGCTGTAACACTATTAATTAAATCTTGTTCTTCAAGATGTAAATAGCTTTTTGATATACTGCTGCTGCCAGAGTCTCTTGCTCCCCACTGCTCTCGCTAGGAGTACGTGGGTACCTTTGGAAGTCTACAAGGCTGTTTTTCATGTTTCACTTTAAGATCAACAAGGGTACAGTTAGGTTGTTGTTGCTTCCTTGAAAATTACATGATGAGATTATTTTCCATCCAAGTACCACATGCAGCCATAAAGATAAGCATTTAGTTCATCTGGCATATGTAAAATACCAAGAGACATTCTGAAAATTCAACTCATACTTTTACTTTCCAAGGGGCTACCCTCACACTGTTCTGCATCTTGAGGCTGAGTAAACTTAGGAGCCAATTTTCTTTACTATTTAACATTTTGAGAGGTGTAGGGCTTTTGCACCTTTGTAATCCCTGGATGTTTCAAAAATCTTTCAGATTCTCCAAGGGTTGCATTTTATACACTAGGAATTTTATATATAAAGCTGGCAATATGAAGAAATTTACAGTGTTGGTGCTACACAATTCTCTAATTTCAATGCAATGTCTTCTAAAAGAAGTGATAGAAAACATGGATGACATTACCTGATTGTCTACCCTGGATACATACCTGATTTTATATCTATATGTTTTGTTCCGTGCCTTCAGTGACCCTTTAAGGCAAGTATTATTTTCTCTATTCTATGAAGAACTTTAGCTCAGAAAGTTTAATAAATATGGAAAGAAGCAAGGCAGACAGTGTGAAAGAATGCCATCTATGGGGTTCAGCCCACAAACATTATACTTTATTAACTCTGTCTTTTCTGTGCACTGGTTTCATTCTGTTATGGACAATGTTTATAGTCCTCTTTTAAGGTAGTCTGATTTATTAGAACTTTGGCTCATTAAGAAAGAAACAATTTTAAGATATCTTCAA
>NC_022031.1:21598148-21600926 GCF_000317375.1 Microtus ochrogaster | reverse complement strand
GAAAGAAAAAAAATCAAACTTACCTGTCAATATCATAATTTACTTACTTAAGAAATATCAGAATTAGGAATTGTGAAAAATATGCAAATCCTTTTGAATTATCATAAAGATTAAAACTTTGGAATATATGTTTGAGTGGGTTAGTGTCTTGGTTTATGTTTTCCTATTGCTCCGACAAAACCCCATGATCAAGATAGTTTATAAAGACAGTGTTTAACTGGGCTTATGGATTTAGAGAATTTGAGGCACTATGACAAGAAAAGCTGAGAGCTCACATCTTGATCAGCAAGCAAGAGGCAGAAAGCATATATAAATAACATTCCTCTTTTGACTTCAAAGTCTGCCTAAGTGACACATTTCATCCAGGAAGGTCACATCTCCAAATACTTCCCAAACAATTCCAACAATCCAAGACCAAGTCCTCAAAAATATAAGACTGTGGTGGCCATTTTTACTTAAACCACTACAGATATCAGATTAGACTACCACCACATGTTTAGGAAGAGTCTAAAAAAACATAGATTAGATTCTATCCTAAAGATAGAAAAGGAATAAGACCATCAAAACTCTTCAAAAAATATAATAGGACAGCTGAAATTTAAGAGGGCTCACATGGTTTTCTCTGTGAAGCTCCCAGGAACAAGGATCAAGGAGGAGCACACCTCTTATCTCAAAGGTAAGCAAAGTAATTCTTATGGAAAAGGCCTGGCTAACCTACTCTTAGGATAAGCCCACAGCTCTTGAAAGCCTCAAATCTAATTGTAGGTGAAAGACCCTCAGAGAGTGTCTTTCAGTCTGGGGAGACCCTTCCCAAGGAACAGCGAGACCACTTGTGCGGATGCAAACAGTAAGAGGTTTATTCAGATACACAGGTACCTGGGGCGTCCAAGTCTCTCAGAGGACTGGCGCGCTGTCAGGCTGGGGTAGCGGGTTTTTATAGGGTAAAGGGAGCAGAAGCGCGGTTACAGAAGCGAGATGCATAGTTACAGGGTTTTCATTGGTCAGTTTGAATACGGCCGAGTTCAAGTCGGGACAAGGTCCCTGGTTCCCGAGAGTTCAGATATGGGTTGCCTTGGCTCTTATCTAGGGCAGACAGGGTGTCTTTCTCGGTATTCACCGTTCCTCCCCCAGCCCAGCTACAGGTGTCTCTATCTCGTTTTGGCAGCTTCTAAACTGCCCTTTGTTAAAACCCTGAATATTCTGTACAAGCCTTGCAAAATGGTGTTACCGGTGCTAAGTTGTTTAACAAGCTGGGCGGAGGGGTCTTTCATCTGGTGCTAAGCTGCTTAGCAAGCTGGACAGGGGGCTTTCAGTAGGATGTAGTGAAATAGTAACTCTGCGGAGTTTTGTTTGATCACAACTCATGGTTCAGAATCACTGGGCTAGGCACCATCTTAAGACAAAAGAAAGCAGCTGTTTAACACTGAGCTATCCCAGGGTCTTAAGGGCAGTAACAAGTCAGGGTATGTGAAGTCAACTGGTCACAGGTCAAGGTAGAGTTGCTGTTAGGAGGCAACTGTGATGAGTAGGGCAAGCACTGGTAAGCCAAAAAGGACAATGGCAAGAGACTGTTCATGCAGAGAAGTACACAGGAGGAGGAAGGTGCTGCCTTTACTACCTGATAATAATTGGAGTCTGATACCACTGAACCTGATGATAATGGATGGATGGACCTTTGCAAAAAAATTCACTACTGTAGAGTCTAAGAATTCTCCATCTCCAGTAAACTACTAAACACCCACAACCACATCCCTCCATCATGGAGCTTAATATTTGAAGGATCATAAAAGTATGGAGACAGGCCCACATGACCAATCTCAGTGCTTTGCTGGTTTCTCTCATTCTCAAAATACCTGAGAGATACATCCTAGCTAGAGCAGTAGCCATCAGCTTACAAACTTGATCATCTAACAGAGGTGGAGAATATGCCTGAAAAGTAAATAGTGTCTAGAAGAATCTCCAAGTACACAAAGAAGGAGGTTAGTGAAGTGAAGACAGTACAACTAAACATCTGGCACTTTCCAGTACAGGCTCAGCGCCATCAAAAATCATGCAAAACACAAATGTCCACAAATTCATCTGACTATTTATCACCACTACATCATCCACCTGGCACGTTCTGACTTCAGAAATCCCAAAAGATACAATTCTGATGCCTCTTTTTTTGTAATCCTTCACACTTTCTTTTTGCTGAATTGTTGTCAATATTTTTACTTTATATTATTTTCTACTTATTTCTTTTATTTTTGAGGTCATATAATTACATCATTTCTGCTCTCAAAATTCTCCTACATGTCCCTCTTTATACTTTTTCAAATTCATGGCCCCCTTTTTTCATCAGTTGTTCTTACATACACATACACACACATAAGTATGCATGCATGCATTCCTAAGCAAATACATATAACCTACTTAGTTTGTATAATGATGTTTGTACGCAATTTTTTTTTTTGTTTTTTTTGAGACAGGGTTTCTCTGTGGTTTTGGTGCCTGTCCCGGAACTAGTTCTTGTAGACCAGGCTGGCCTCGAACTCCCAGAGATCCGCCTACCTCTGCCTCCCAAGTGCTGGGATTAAAGGCGTGTGCCACCACCGCCCAGCTGTACGCAAATTTTTAAAGTTGATCATTTGCTATTGGATAACCATCAGTGTGCTCTTTCCTGAGGAAAACTCTCTCTAGTTCTCAGAATTCTTTAGCTCCCTATAGTTCTCTAATTAGATCTTAGATTTTCCCCTGATCATGTCTATTATTGTTGTCCTTGTTCAGCTCACATTTAGG
>NC_022031.1:21581879-21596746 GCF_000317375.1 Microtus ochrogaster | reverse complement strand
GAGAAGCTAGTGTGGTTCCCAGGTGCTTATTGCTCAGTCTCTGTGAGTCCCTATGAACCTTTCTGAGCTGATTGAGTGGACCATGTTCTCCTGATATTCCGACCTCTGCTGACTCCCACATTCTTTCCTCCAGTTCTCCCATGGGGTTCGCCAGTCTCTGAGGGGAGGGACATGATGAAAGCATACAATTCAGAGTCTCTCTCTGCATAGTGCCTGACTGTCGACCTTGCCTAGCCGCAAAATGAGGGCTTTTGGCCTTGTTTTATTGTATCTTGCTTTGTCATATTTGGCTGTACTCTTAGAAGCTCGCTCTTTCTTAAAGGCAGAGTGAATTTCTGGGAGGGTGGACTTGGCAAGAAGTGAACAGAGAAGAAACTGTGGTAAGGATGTATTGCATAAGAGAAGAAATCAATTTTCAAAATTAAAAAAAATAGGGCAAAACAGAAATCAGGAAGGACATGAAACACTTTTTCTAATTCTATGAAAAAAATCAGTGTAATCAAATGAAGGTCATAATGAAGTCATTTCTAAGAGGCAATGTTAATAGCAGTAAATGCTATAATAAATAACTGGAGGTAACTCCTGTTAGAAATTTAATGGCATATTAGAAAACTCTGTACAAACAAGAAGAGATAATTTATATAAAGAGTAGATTGGAAGAAATAAAAACAGGCTAAAATCTATGAAAATAAAACAAACAAAACAGAAACAAGAAATCAAAAATGAATTAATAAAATGAAGATTTGGTTCTTTGAGAAAATCTGTAAGATTAACAAACCTTTAGCAAATTAATCAAAATGTAGCAATAGGAGATTCTGATTAATGAAATTAGAGATTTAAGTGGTGATATTACAACAGACTCCAAAACAAATTCAAAGAATCATAGGCTATATTTTAAAAATCTGTACCATATTTTAAAAATATTTAGAAATTAAAAAATAAATGTACATAATTTAAAAATCCATAAAACTGGAAAGCCTAAAAAATAGAATGAATTTCTTGATAAATAAGACTCATCAGAGTTAAGTGGAGAGTAAAAAACAATTTAAACAGACTAATAACTGTTGATGAGAGAGAGGCAGTAATTAAAAGGCTACCAAAAAAGAAAAAAGAACAGCCCAGAGCCAGATAGATTCAGTGAAGAATTCAAAGAAGCATTAATGGTAACACTGCTTAAGTTATTCTGTGATGTTGAAACTGAAGAGACATTTTCTAATTCTTTTTATGAACCCATGAATATCCTGATATTTAAATCACATAAAAAACCAACAGGAAAAGAAAAATGTAAATCAAAGCACCTTACAAATATAGATGCAAAAATTCTCAATTAAATACCTACAAAATGGTAATCTTTTTTACTTCATTCCAGAGATGCAAGGATGGGTTCAACATATGTAAATCCATAAATGTAATCAGTCACATAAACAGACCAAATGACAAAAATCATATGATCATTTCATTAGATGCAGAAATATCCTTTGACAAAATCCAACACTCCATTATGAAAAAAAGTCCTATAGAGATCAAGGATACAAGGGACATAACTCAACATAAAGAGGGAAATTTACAGCAAGCCCACAGCTAACATCAACCTAAATGAACAGAAGCACAAAACATTTGCGCTGAAATAAGGAATATGACAAGGATGTTCATACTTTTCTAACCTATTCAACATAGTACTTGTAGTTTAACTAGGGCACTAAGGCAACTGAGGGAGATCAAGGGGATGCAAATAGGAAATGAAGAAATCAAAGTATCTTTATTTGCATATGATATGATTTTATACATATTTATTTTTGAACCCCAAAAACACCATAAGAAAACTTCTATAGCTGATAAACACTTTCAGCAAAGTAGTAGGATACAAAATCAACTCACAAAAATTAGTAGCCTTCCTATTTACAAATGACAAACATACTGAACCCATTCCAACAAGGCTAAACAAACAGATCCTGATGGAGCACTCTGTGTCCTCTCTACTGTGAACCCTTTTAGACACCTAGTCTGTTCCCATTCCTAAGATCCAATTCCCAATATCCAGAAATACATTTTATCTGTAATCCTCAAAGGCCACACAGATCAGGTGTGATAAACTTCCTACCAGACAATACAACCCAACACACTGTCCTAAAATCCACAGGAAACAGAAAATAATGATAATGATAATAATGATGATGATGATAATGGTGATAATGATAAAATAAAATCACACCCAACAAAGACAAAAAAGATATCAGTACCTAGAACTATAATTTTCCATAGCCCAGACACTTAGATACCAGCATAAAAACACAATCAATAACAGCCAGGATAATATGACGCCATAATAACCCAGCAATCCTCCTACAGCAGGCTTCGAGTATTCTACTATAGATGAAGCACAGGAAAAGATGGTTGCTGGAGGCTGCCTATTTGTTTGCTGGCCTCCCTGACCTGAAATAACCATGCAGAAACGGTATTAGTTAAATCACTGCTTGGCCAATAACTTAGGTGTTTTTCTAGCTAGCTCTTATATCTTAAATTCATCCATTTCTATTAATCTGTATATTGCCACATGGTTGTGGCCTACTGGTAAGGTTCCCTCTGGCATCCAGCGTCTGTCTACTGCTACAGCTGCATAACTTCTCATTGACTCCACCTCTCTCTCCTCCTCTGTCTGCTTGGAATTCCCACCTTGCCCTACTCTGTGCTGAAGTGGGCCCAAAGCAGCTTCTTTATTAACCAGTGTTATTCACAGCATACAGAGGGGAATCCCACATCAAAAGACTTTAAAACAGCCTGTATGAATATGATAGAGGTCCTTAAGTAAGAAATAGATAAATCCCTTAAAGAAATCCAAGAAAACATAAGTAGTGGAAGAAAATAAATAAAACTGTTCAAGACCTGGAAATGGAAAAAGAGGGAATAAAGAAAATCTAAACTGGAGGAATTTCATAAATTAAACATTTAGGAACTTAAGCAGAAACTATAGAGATAAGCTTTCCTAACAGAAAGAAGAGACAGAAGAGAGAATTTCTAGGCATTGAAGATATGATAAGAAGAAATGCTTACCTCTATCAAAAATGTTAAATATAAAAAACTAACAAAAATATGCAGGAAATCTGTGATACTATAAAAAGACCAAATATAAGAATATTATGAAAAAGGAAATAGAATAACCCCAACTCAAAAACCCAAAAATATTTCCAACAAAATTATAGAATAATATTTTTCTAGCCCCAAAAAGGAGATGCCTATAAAGATACAAGAAGCATGAAGAACACCAAATACAGAGGACAATAAAAGAAGACCTCCTTACCACATAGTAATCAGAATACTAAATGTAAAAAAGGAAAAAAGAATATTTAAAGCCGCAAAAGAAAAATTTTCCAAGAACCATAAAAGTAGACCTAATAGAATTATACCTGACTTCTTAGTGGATACTCTAGAAGCCTGGACATATATGTTGAAGACTCTAAGATGTCAGATATCAGCACAGAATACTATACCCAGAAAAACTTTCAATTATCATAGATGGAAAAAACATTTCATTTTTAAACATCTATACCCCCGACAAGGGTACCTAAGTTTGTAAAACAAGCACTAGTACAGCTTAAATCACCTAGTGAACCCCACATACTGATAGTGCAAGACTTCAAAAGACTTCACCCTCACCAATGGACATTTCATCTGGACAAAAACTAAAAAGAGAAATGCTGGAGTTGATGGATGTTATAAAGCAAATGGACCCAACAGATATTTACAGAACATTTCACACAAATACAAAATTATATACCTTCATCTCAGAATCTCATGGAACTTTCTCAAAAATTAACTACATATTTAGATACAAAGCAAGTCTCAACAGATAAAAGAAATAACCACTGGTATTCTCTCGGACCACAACAGATTAAAGCTGGATATCAACAACAACAGAAACAATGGAAAACACTCATGCAAACTGAATAACTCTCGATTTAATAAAAAATGGGTCAAGAAAGAAATTAAAGCCATTTCACAAATAAATGAAAATGAATACAGAGCATACCAAATAGATGGGACACAATGAATGTGGTTTTAAGACACAAATTCATAGCACTAAGTGTCTACATGAAAATATTAGAAAGATTTTATACTAGCAATTTCACAGTACTCCTGAAAGCTACAGAACAAAGAGGAGAAATCTTACGCTACTACAGAAGGAGTAGATTGCAAGAAATAATGCAACTCTGGACTGAAATCAATAAAATGGAAATGATGAAAATAGTACAAAAGTCAAAGAAATAAAGAGCTGATTCTTTGAGAAAAATCAGTAAGATCCATAAATCCTTACCAAATTAACAGAAAGGCAGAGAGAGAATATCCAAATTAACAAAATCAGAAATGAAAATAGGGACATACCAACGTACACTGAGGAAATCCAGGGAATCATAAGATATAGTTTAAAAACCTGTATTCCTTCAAATTAGAAAATCTAAAAGGAGTGGATAATTTTCTCAACATGTACCACAACACAATAGAGACCCTTTACAGCAAGCCCATAACCAACATCAACTTAAGTGAATAGAAATTTGAAGTAAGTCAACTAAAATTAGAAATAAGACAAATTTGTTCACTCTCTCCATAAACATGATAGTAAGTCTTAGGGTAAAGTAAATATTTTTCTGTTCCATCAATTTAGGAACATATAAAAATAGCATTATGTTTTTAAATAACCTTTTTCCTGACAGATCTGTGTGGAATCCCCTATGTCCAATTGATTTAATACAACATAATTTGGTATCACCATTTGCTGTCTAAACTGAGTTGTTCACATTTGGTTTCAAAAGTCTTTCCTGGTCACAGAAAACCACACTTGTGGCCTGTGGCTTGTGGCTTTGAATGTTTTCTAGTTTTCTCCCAATGTCATGCGTACTCCTTTGTTTTAGTGGAGGGTATAGTGTACCAGTAGTAGTTATAACACTCAACCCGCCAGAAAGTTGGGCAACCCTTAAGGTGCTGTTCTCATAACTTGGTTTATAGGAGCCTGCTGCTTTGATGGCCTCCAAACTTGCCCAATCTCTCACATTCTTCCACATAAGTCGTATTATTTTTCTTAATAAGTCTGTAATGATTATGGTGAGAGAGGTCACCAACTGAAACCCTCAGGCTGTTGAGAGTAGATCCTAACTTCAATGGCAGCAACTTGCTGCCTCCCAGAGAACAGCTTGAATCGTTTCCTGGGAGACCTGCTGCTGTGCTTTTAAAAAGGAAACTCAAATACTCAGGTGGAATTCTTGATGGAGGAAATTGAACATAAGGTCATTCTAGAACAGCCCCATGCAGAACAAATAGAACGCCAGCAAATATCATTAAGATTATGGATTCTCTTGCTGTGAAGTTAATTAGTAAACTTAATGCATACAATCTCATGGCTGGGAAACTTCAATTAGGACCAAAATTGGAATGATAAAGAATTTAGATGGTATTTGCAATGGTTCGTAAGATAAAATCAGATTTAACATCATGTCTGTCACTTTACTTTTTCCTAACAAAATAGCAATTCATGACTTTGACTATTTTTATATAATAAAATAAAATTGCACTTGCAATTAAATGATAATAGGTGAAATTTTAGCTGACTCACCAAAAGGGATCAGAGAACCTCAAAATACAGTTATAAACACAACTGTACTGTCGCAGAAGAAGTAAAGATTCATTGCATTGTGTTATAAACACAGCTGCACTGTCACAGAGGAAGTAAAGACTCGCTGCATTGCTATACTAGTTTTCCTTTGTAGTTTCCTTTTTTAAAAAGCCAGAAGAATCTTACAGAAATATCCAAAATAATGTCTCTTTGCACAGAGACAGTCACCTTGTACCATAAACTAATTTTTGCTTTAATGATAATTTGTATGTTAAATACTTCAGCCTGTTCTTGAATGTAGAGGGCAATATAATAGACGTACATTTGAATTTTTTAATGTAACTGGGCATCACAGAAAGCCCTCAAAGCTCCTGTCAGTTGAACAAGTGTTCTAGACCCTTCACTCAGAAACAGTAAGTCTCTGAATGAAAGTAAAGAAGAAAGAAAAAGAAAGCAGAGCAACGGTAGAGGGAAAATTGGAAAAGACAAAAAAATTCCTCCCAAACCCAAACCCAAAACTGACTGAGCTGCAACAGTCACCTTGTACCATAAGCAAACCATGACCAGGTAAAGACCAGAGTCTCAGATCTCCTATTTTTGTAGAAATATTGTGACAGCCTTGATTTACCTAACTCTGAATAATCTTATATGCTGTGATATCTTTTACACCACCATGTTGCCTTTTTCTATAATATTGCATCTAGTGTAATGCAAATTGAAAAACTTTAATTTTAATTTTATACACACGACAGCTGGTATGACACTATACCAGCTCTCTCTGTTCTCATAAAACTTTCTTCATACCCACAGCACTGGCAATTTTAATAGTAGCAGACAGGAAACTTAGGACAGGAGGCTTTCTAGAATTCTAAACACAAAGGAGTTTGAAACATATTCCAATAAGCAAGGTTTCTCTGCTGGAGGAAAGCTATAAAAGGCTTTAACATCACAGCATTTTGGAAACAGGTAAATGTGGCTTTAATATTGCACTGGCTGGTTTTGCTTGACACAAGCTAGAGTCTTGAGAGAGGAGGAAGTTTTCTTTAAGGAAATACATCCATGAGACCCATTGGTAGAGTATTTTCTCAATCAGTGATCAATGGGGAGAACCCAGTCCTAGGCTGGAGGTCATGGGTTCTATAACAAAGCAGACTGAGCAGACTGTGGGGAGCAAGTCAGAAAGCAGCACCTTCTATTGCCTCTGCATTAGTTCCTACCTGCAGGTTCCAGCCCTGTTTGCTTTCCTGTCCTGATTTTTTTTTTTTTTTTTTTTTTAGTAATAAACAGTGATATGGAAGTGTAAGTCAAATAAATCCTTTCCTCTTCAACTTGATTTTTGGTCATGCTGTTTCATTGCAGTACTAGAAACCCTAATAAAGATAAATATATAACATTTTTTTGTTTTCATTTCCTTCCTTTCTTTCTTTCTTCTTTCTTTCTTTCTTTCTTTCTTTCTTTCTTTCTTTCTTTCTTTCTTTCTTTCTTTCTTCTTTCCTTTCTTCCTACCTTTATTACTTTGGTATTTTGAGGCAGTCTCATTGTGCAGCTAGAACCATGAACTTACTCTAGAACAAGGTAACCTCAATTTTTCGATCCTCCTGCTTCAGCCTCCTGAGGCCTTGGATTATAAAGTACACAACTCTATAGCCTGCTAACAGTTAATTAGCCAGTTCATTGTCAGTCACTGATCTTTGTTTTCCTTTGTGAAAGTTATTTCTGAAGAATTGAAAACCCACAAGAAACTGACAACATAAAATTTATCATTTTTTAAATGGTGAAACCAAAGCAGGCCTGAAGAGAACAGAAGGCAGTGAACAGAGCCTGTAGGTGCTGTAGCCATATTTCCTGTGACTGTAACAAAATATTTGACGAAAGCAACTAAAGGAAGGAAGTGACTGGGTCCCCAGCTTGGCAGGACAGTCTCTTGTAGTTGGTAAAGCCTGAAAGGAGGCAGCTAGTCACACTGGGTCATAGTAGGGAAGCAGGACCCCCGGGGCTCACGCAATGGTCTGCTCACACTCCTGGTGTATCTTCCCTCTTCCCTTAAACCTTCCTGAAACATCCGTGTAGGCATCCCTAAATGGTTGTTTTCTGGCAGTGAGCCCCTCCAGTGGCACCTGCACTCTGGCTTTTTCCTTTCAAGTGAATTTACCTTTTCACAAGCTAGAGGCTTTGATAGGAGAAATCTTACCCCAAGGGCACCTTTTTGTCCCCTGCTAGAAGAGCAAAGGATGACACTGTCTGCATTTCCCTCATTTTCCTTACGTTCTTCTGAACTCCACTGTAATAATATGGTAAGCTCTGCTCTCTACCTTCTGTGGCTTCTCTACTGCACACACACACCACACGCATGCACGCACATTCGCGTGCACATACACACACGCAGACACATACACTGAAAACAAAAATACACTAAAAAGCCTAACTCACATTGTTTTCCACAAACCATTTCCCAGAGTGTTTCATTTCCAGCAGTGCCCCAACTCAGTCAGTGGCAGGCGTCTGCACTGGCTACTTTGCTCTGACAGAATACCTGGGAAAACAACTTAAGATAGAAAGAGACCAGTTGGACTCACAATTTGAGGGTACAGTCCATCATGATGGGAAAGGCAAGGGGGCAAAAGTAAGAGGTGACTGATCACATTGTGTCCACAGCGAGGAAACAGAGGGAGATGGAGGCTGGAATACAATCAGTTCTCTCACCTTTATTCAGCCAGGGAATGGCACCACCCCTATTTCAGGCATATCTTTCCTGCTCACGTTTAAAGAACCACTTTAAAATTAAGATCACTAAACAGATGACAAAGAATACAGTCAAAATAGGAAAGAAAAATTGACTTAATAATAACTTGAATGATCCAGTTCTAGATGTTTCTAATACCTTAATATCTTGAATAACTGTGTTTTCTTTTTTATCACCATCTTCACTGACATCACAATGAATTCCCTCAGATCTAATAGCTGCCATTTTGTACAATTCAAACATTCATTCCAGTAGCCCATGGGATCATTCCAGTAGCCCTTGAGATCATTCCAGTAGCCCTTGGGATCATTCCAGTAGCCCCCACAGTTATGAATAAATGCCTGACTTTTGGCTTTACCATCATCTGGTCCCTTTACCAAGTTGACTTCCAGTTAGTCCAATCCTTGGCAAGCACCTAGCATCAGAAACAGCATTTTCCCACAATTCACAAGCATCCAAGTGTCCACCAAGGTAACTCAGCCTCATCTTCAGCACCGCAATGTTTGCCAGCTAAAGTGTAGCTTTCCTCGAAAATGCCCATCATCCTTTCTTATTTTATTTTTGGGAATGACATCTTATCCTCATATGCCAAAAAATACAGTGAAAATTTTATCATAGGAAAATATGCTTTCTGGAGAATCCTCAATCCAAGAATTGTAAAGTCATAAGCCAATGATGGCCTCTCATCATTAACTTTCTGCAGGGGCTGCTCCAGTAGAAAACTCCTGCTGTTGATGTCATAGGAGCAGCTACTGAGGGTGGCCTGGTAATTTGCACAAATATCCATTTATTTGTTTGATAGAACAAAGCTATGCACTGTTTCATTCTATCTTTATAAAACAGGGTGTGGTTCTGTGCTTTTTCACTGGCCAATTTAGAGGATCATATATTGTGGCACCTAGAAGCAGAGTGGTCAGTGATGCCCTCCACTGTCCACCATCACCCGTGTTCTCTTCACTAGTACCTGACACAAGTAGCCACTGGCATCCAGCCAATGACTGTACAATCACTGACGTTCTGCCTTCTTCAAGTTAGTCCAGGATAATTTAATGCTGATGGTCACATATGAGAGCCATGTTTGCTCTCAGCCACACATGAGATAAGTAGTATGTTTATCCATCTTCTGTAATGAAGCTTTCCTTATTCATGCATCTACCTCCATTGCTTGCTCTTCTTATGGAATCTTCTATTTGAAGTCTCTACTTGCAAAGAGACACTATGACAGACCAGAGCACGGGCCACTGCCCTTAAGAAATAGCATCTTTGAAATATACTATTAAACGAACTCACCTCCTGTGTACAGACCAAATATGAAACATCTTCCTACTGGGACTCCCTTTAAAAGTCGCCCGAGTTACTTTTGTTATGTAATTATTGACAAAGATGCTTTTGAAGCCTAAGATTCATTTACGATACAAAGATATTTGCCTTAGAGTTAGTATTGATACTGTGTCAAACAAAGGTCTGGGATAGTCTGCAGTGGTCTCATAGTGCTGTTCTTAAACAAGCTACCTGGTGTCTTCATTAGTAAATATATCTATGCATTGCTTTGATCTATCACGATAGAACGGATGGAGGAAAGACCATATACTCCGTATGTCATTCTGTGCGTTGAGTAGGAAACACGGAAGCTGTTCATTTGAAGAAACAGCTGCCTTGCAGAGCAGCTCAGCGCAGCAGGGAGGGACTGGATGCTCTGGAAGCTGTGATCACCTCTCGCTGAGATACTGAAAGAGGGTGGAGCTTTTCTTATGCTCGCAGTTTTAATTTTACATTTGAAGAGAATGAAAAGAATCAGGTGACAAGCTTTACTGCAGTATAGAAGAATTGTAGGTCCCTAAAACCAGTAGCTGCCAATCAAAGCCTAGGCATTAGGTGATGAGCATGAATAATTGAAGACTGATTTGTTAGCTGCAGAGGTGAAGTTGGCCTGGCACAGAGATGCGTTATCAATTGCCAACAATTTACTAGGTTTTTGAAAACCACAGGCAGCAATTTACAGAAAAGATTAGGTCAATTACTTACGGTACACATATGGCATATTCTAGATGTAAGATGTAAATCTGGAAAGCTGCAAACTTACAGCTGGAGTTGGGAATGAGGTTATAAAGTATATGGAGAACGGCTTTGTCCTGAACATGCTTATTTCAGGCTCTGGGAGATCACTGAAGCCACCCACCCTGGAGCTAAATATATGTATTCAAAAGAGCACTCCCACTAAAGGGTGACTGACATACCTTCCCTTCAGACCCTTAAGCATCTTTGCATATCTCAGTGCTCTAATGTAACATGTTTTTTTTGTTGGCCACCAGCCCACAAGTAATAATATATAGACTTCTTACTAATCATAAAAACTTGGCCATTAGCTTAAGTTGGTCCCAGTGGCTCTATCATTTAAATTAACCTGCTTTTATTAACTTATGCTCTTCCGTTTGGCTCAATCACCTGTACCCTGTGCTATATGTCTGACCTCTTCAGTGTCTCCCTGGTGTCTCCATATTGCCCATCCTGCTTCTTCTGTGTCTGGCTGGCAACTTTGTATTTCTTCTTCCCAGAGACCTTTGCCCCAGAAATCCTGCCTAACCTCTTTCTTCCTGCCTGAATTTCTTCCTGAAATGACCATTCAGCTCTTTATTAAACCAATCACAGTGACACATCTTCACACAGTGTGAAGAAACAGCCCACAAAATTCTAATGCAATTGAAGTTCATCGGAAAATGGACATGAAACCTGGGTGGTAGTATAGGCCGCTCGTATCAGCCTGGTTCCAGAAGCAGTGTGGCTCTTGGACACTGATGTGGTCTAAGGTGGCTGTCTAGATCCTGGGCACCCAACTGACCTTCAGTGGTACCTGAAGCCATGACATCAGCACAGACACAGCCTATTGTATGGCCATGGACCTAGGCATGGTTCTTGGTAGCAGTGAAGGCCCAGATCTCATCATGGCCCTGGTGTGTAGGAAGAGGACCCGCTTGTTCATTCCAGCAGCCCAGCTAGCTTAGCCCAGAAATAACCACACAGACACTGTGTTAATCAAATCACTGCTTGGTTCATTAGCTCTAACTTATTGGCTAACTCTTACATCTTAATTTAATCCATTTTTATTAATCTGTACATCACCATGTGGCAGTGGCTTACAGGGAAAGATTTGGCATGTCTGACTCTGGCGGCTGCATGGTGTTTCTCTCCGACCCTGCTTTTCTTCTTCCTACCATTCAGTTTTGTCTTTCCCACCCACCTAAGTTCTGCCCTATCAAAAGGCCAAGGCAGTTTCTTTATTTATTAACCAATGAAAACAACACATAAACAGAAGGACCTCCTACACCACTGGTGGTCATACAGGTCACACAACTTGGCATGGTACCTGCAACAGCAAGGTCCTTTGACACAGGTGATGGCCCAGACTCCGGGCATCCATGTGGCCTTTGGTATCAACATGAGCCATGGAAAGTAACACACACCCTGCCTGCAGCAGGGCCTCGAACCCAAATATGACCCTTCATAACATCCTGGGTCTGGATATCACCATAGCCTGGGTGGCAAGCAGGACAACCAAACCAGCCCGTTCCCCACAATCTTCACCCCTTTCATTCTTCCTCTTCCTACAGCACACGAACCAGTCTGCTTCTCTTTCTCTCCAATTTCTCCACCATGTATTTGTTTATAGCCAGCCTGATTCTTAAGGACTCAGGAGGGCCTGTGGCTGTTTCCAGTCAGCCTGGGACATGAGGACACAAGTGAGCCACTGAATGACCTCCACCAGCCTGGTCCTTGAAGACATAGGTGGGCCTGAGCTTGTTTTTAGTTGTTCCGGGCCTTGAGGATCCAGGTGGTCCTCTGTCTGTTTTCATCCAGCCTAGGAAATGAGGACCCAGGTGGGCCTGCGTCTCACCCTACTTCCTTACACTTATCATTTCAAAAGACAACTTTCCTTTCCGTTCTCATGAATTCAAACTTCCTAGGGCCTTCTCCTCTAGAGACCAACCTCCTGCATTCCAGGACTAGGAGGTAGATGGAGCCAAGAAATTGGAGATGCGTGGGAGCTATACTGGTTGAAAGATGTTGTAGGAGGAATTGTAGTTTCATGGGTAGAACACGGTGGCAGTGGCCTGGGCTCTGACCGCCAAGAAACTGCAATGTCTGTGAAGATTTATGACAATTTTCTCTTCTTAGATTTATTCCAAATTAGTTATAATTACAAAACACACAGACCTACTTGTTTGATAAATGCTATTGTTTCTGCAATTAAAAGTTAGAGGGGAAAACAGGAATAATAAATTGATGTTATAATGGATCTAATAAAGCTGTTTAGAAAATATTAAGTTATACAAGGTAGAATTCAGGTGAAGGGGCACTTGAAACTGAGTAGCACATTAGTCAAGCTTGCTAGAAGCTGTGGGGAATAAAACATCTGTACTCCTAACATAATTAAAGCTTGGGTTTGCTGACAATATGTTCCTGTTCAGATATTTTTCACCAAGATGGTTTTCAATTGAACCCAATTCCCACAGCAGAAAGAGACACCTCTGACTCACAGCTGGTCATTAGGACTATCCCCATGTCAATGAACATGCCTCTATAGAACAGTTCAAAACAGACAGCACTGGGTCAGGGCCATTAAGTTCTCATCTGTCACTAAGTCTGGGTTCACTCAGCAGGAAGAACATTATTGTGCCAGCCAGGCAGGGTGGGATGGCCTTGGTTAACAACTGCCTGGGAAAAGAAGCTCTGGTCTGTTTCAGAATGATTCTGGCAGTATTCTAGACTGTAAAACTTCCTGTTTGTCTAAACAATCAAACCTTGGAACTTCTGTGTCTGTGAAACACAGTTAAGTGATTGGGGCCATATAGGCCTGGCATAGTCTCTGTTCCGGGCTTGATTCTCCTTGGTGCATCAGCCAGACCAGACCTGCACTATTATTAAATAATTTTTCCCTTATTAGCCACTAAGAGCTGGAGTGATTTCTCACTGGGAAGCCATATTCATTCTATAGTTTCATCACATCACTCTTAAAGGCTTGTTGGGTGTTTCCCCAACAGTAAAGACTCCGTTCTAATTGAGAAAAATTAGTTCTCAGTTCCCACATGATGCAGCTTGGTGGTTCTGATTTCTGTAAATTCCCATGGAGAACCTTAGCTATTCCCTGACACCTGTGCAACACCAACTTCCTTTGTTCTCCTTTGATATTGAAAGATGTTCCTACCCTGTTACCTCTGAAACATGGTACAGTGTGAACTCAGAGCTGGAGTGGCTTGGGAAGCAGCCCCGAGGGAAGGGAAGGACTTTATTCTCAGCTATATGCTTCCACAGCTGGAAGGCAGGTGCTAGCCTGTCACCTCCGCAGGCAAGAAATCATGGCATCCAAAATCCTACACCAACTGACACGGGATTATATCTGAAGTCAAAGTGTGATAGAAGTATGTCTTCCCAGTAGGAATCGATCCATGCACTCAGAGATTAATAAAATACTTTTTGTAGTGCTTGTTTGGTTCTGCCTGCACCCAAGGAGAAGCTGGTCTTGAACAGAAGGCTTTACTAACTTATATATACCATAGGCTTATGTATTCCACATACACTGTCATCCTTAAATCTCTTAGATCTTGGCCCAGGCTACACCTTGAACAATTAAACAGAGACAGAATGTTGCAAGTCTGGCTGCTTGGAAAGATGTGAAATTTACACAGTGAAGATATCGCCAGAATTATTTAGGAACACCAGTGGTTTTTTGTCATTGTTGTTGAGTTTTTTTTTTTTGATTTTTTGTTTGTTTGTTTGTTTTGTTTTCTGAATAGTTATTCCCCAGTGTCATATGGAGCACCTGGCAGAATTCTGCTTTTCCTGTTAAGAGCCGAGGAAACTTAAGGGCAGACCAGGATCTAATGATGCCTGAGACCCTGTGCTGCCCCCTGAGCTGTCTGTTAGAGGTATGGTCTTTGGGGATGGGTCTAATAGCCAGTCAATCCTAGCATTTACATCCTAGCCCCATAAATTTTGATTATCTCTAACAGGCCTGGGTAGCAAAGTACTTACCTTTGGGATATTTTTGGAGGAAACACTCCTTTTTCTAAATTCTACTTTGTGTGACTTAACATCTTCTAGGTAAATATGTTAGTAATCAATTGTATTATGTTGAGTCTCTTTTTCATCAAAAGGACACGCTGGGATCAGCTACAGATAATAGGCCCAAAGCAGAAAGGAAAGGGCACAGGCTATCCTGCTAATTCTGACACATGAAGGTATGTGTCATTCATGGTCTGAAAAATAATTTGAGACAGGAAACCCATGGGGTAAAACAGGCAGTGAAAGCACAGAAGGGGAGCAAATGTTTTCACGTGTGATGGAGGGGTGGGGGTGAGGGGCAGAGTGAATCAGGCTCGATGTTACTAAGATTCTAACAAGATAAAGAGGAGGATTACCTCTTGGTTTTAAGAATGGAATCTGTGGCCTTGGTGAGCTCCCAATAGATCAGCCCCACTGTCTCAGTGGGTGGGTGCACCCCTCGTGGTCCTGACTTCCTTG
>NC_022031.1:21574960-21581345 GCF_000317375.1 Microtus ochrogaster | reverse complement strand
GACAATCTGGTGGGAGTGGAGGTCACAGCTGCACCTCATGCTTGAATCATATGACATGGAGAAATCATACTGGTATTGAGTGGGAACTTCATACCTTTCGGCTACCTTCATAGTGCTGAAAGTTTCTAGTAACCTAAAGGGGGAGGAAAAGTCCTCAATAGCCTTACCCAGCTGTGGCCTGGCAAGGAATGCCCATTAGTACAGTAGTACCGTGAATGTTACGGGGGTACCAGTCACTCACTAATTAGATTTAAAGCCCACTCTTCAAGAGGGAAACTCATGCCCAACACTATTAGCTGGCCCAAAATATCCTTGGCTGGTTAAGACATAGACCCCAAGGGAGAAACTTCTACTAAATTCTGCTAAATAAACATAGTATTAATTGCCCCCCCCCAAGTACTTATCTTAATTCCCATAGATTACTCTATTGCTCAACTCTAATCAGAGAAGCTTCTTTTTCCAGAAGATCGTGATTAACACAGAGACCTAGTATTGGCAATGTGAAGATACTAAGAGGCTTCAGAGTGCTCAGCTCCAAGTGGGTCATCTAGTGATCTAAATGGGATCATTGCAGAAGAGAGGGGAGACAGATTGCAAAAACCAGATGTAGTGAGCCTTTTTAGTAAGACAGCATTTTCCAAATACGTCATGGTGGTCATGGCACATGAACTGTTAACAGCTATGACTACATCCACAAGACTTCGATAGGTCCAAGGCAACTAAATTTCCAGCATGGCTAAGAGAGGTATTTGTGAAGTCCCACCCTTACCTGAGGTAGTTCAGAAGGGGATAGTCCATTTTACGTGAGGAGCTGTTAGGAACGATTTATGGTTCTTTGGAAGGGATAGCCCATTTTCTTCATGAACGCAGGCTCTAGGTAGCCACCTATGTTCTAGTTAATATGACTGCACTCATGTAATACTCAGTTCACTAAGTAGACTCAGCAAATTTTTAAAAATAGCATATTGGGAGAAGAAATTCAGAAATGGGAAAATTGGAGGGAAAAGAATGGGTGAATTTGATCAAAATACATTATATTAACAGAATAACACTGGCAAATAGCTGAACATGAGGGTACACATCTGATCCTAGCACCCCAGAGGCAGAAGCAGGTGGATCTTTATGAGTTTGAGACCAGCGTGGTCTACACAAGTGAGCAAGACATACAAACAAACATACAAACAAATAAACAAACAAATATCAAACAATTGTCTTAGCAACTCTAGAATGCAAGAAATAATAACCCAGCTTTGGATAGTTTCCTATAATAAGTAATTTATCATTTCAATTTGGTGTTTAAGTAAAAAATTCTTACAAAAAATCTAGGGAAGAAAATAACCTCCAGGTTCTGATATGACGGTGAATAATGAGCACCTGGTACCATTAGTATGTGGCTGTATCTCACTATGGGGAAAACGAGTTTAAATACAGGTTATTCAAGTTCTACATGTTTGGAAACTATGATCCTTTAAGTGTGGCATTATCAAATGTTTCTGGCTCTCTCCTGGGTCAGCAATCCTTCCCTTCAGGCCTTCCAGTTGCAAGCCCTTTGCTGCCATCCTCTGTCCCTGAGTGAACCCACAACCCTCTCCTAACTTCATCTCTTTTTTCTGACAAGGAGACTGCTAACATTCCTTTGTTTTAGGGTGCCATCTATTTCCCCTCCTCTTGCTGGCCAACACGACTGTCACATTGAAGTGTAATTAGCTTTACTGGAGAGCAATGAGCATGGTCAGATTTCTGGAAAGTTATAAAATATTTCATGTTTATTTCTTCGTCTGAAAGTGTTCATTTGGATAACTGAGTCCTTCAAAAAGACATTTCCAGACAAGCATCTGAACTCTTCCCTATTCGCTCCCAATTCTTAGACATTTAGGTTCATGCTTCTGAAGGCCTTTTGAAAGATTCAGTGGGTCAGACAATTACCTAGCCAAGTCAGAGAGCTGAAGAGGACTATAAAGGGCAATGTTGGTCATTACTAAAAGCAAAATAATGGCTAGTATTGATCTTAAGCATTGATCCCGTCTTTTTCTTTCTGAATGATTTTACAGTGTTTATTTAAAATAGTTTCCCAAAAATCAATACAAATTTTAAAAGCCTTCATTTCTTCTTGTTCTCAGCACCAAAACACAGTGTTGGGCATAAGGTAGAGAATTTTATTCTATTATTACACATAACTCTGTTAACCTTCTTTGTGTAGTTGTATATGCAGATGTCATCCATGAATTTATATTTTTAAAAGTCTACCAGTGCACATGTAAGAAACCTTGAATAAAATTATTGAGTTACATGAACACACCAAAAAAAATGGATATAGAAAGGAGACTAGTTTGGAAGAAGGGGTTCAGTGGGAGGGGGAGGAGAGAAGTAGGTGGAGGTGCATATGATCAAAGCGTGTTACATATATAAAAAATTGTCAAAATTTTAGTTTTAAAAATATGACTTACAATTCCCTCATTAAATAATGCAAAATAGCATCAAGAAAAAGATTGCACAGCAGAGAATCTTTACTGCCGTCATTTTACTGCGACCTGACAGCGAACATAGATTCATTGCATTCAACAATGGGGCTAGCACTACATTAGGTTCCCAGATACAGATAGAAACAAAATACAGTCCACATGTTTCAAGTCCTCTTCAAAGTGGCAGAAGGGGGACTGGTTGCTGTCACAGAGGTGCCTCCAAGACTCATGGGACTAGTCGACCTGAGCCAGCCTGGGGAGTTGACCTGGGAAGGTTGATAGGGCACTAACAGTTGGATCATTGGCCTGACAGTATCATTTCTTTTATAATGTTCTCTCTAATTCCTAACAAAAAGCCTTTTATATCACACTGAGTGATGTGGGAAGTCCTTCAGTATATGTGTTGTTTTTATTGATTAATGAGTAAAGAAGCTGCTTTGGCCTGTGATAGGGCAGAGGAGAACTATGCAGGAAATTTAAATTGAATGCTGGGAGAAAGAAGGCAGAGTCAGTGAGCCACCATGTAGCCACCGGAGAAGACAGACATGCCAGAACCTTGCTAGTAAGCAACAGCCACGTGGTGATACACAGATTAATAGAAATGGGTTAATTTTAAGATGGAAGAGCTAGAGTTAGTAGAAGCAGATATTTAATTAATATAGTTTCTGTGTGGTTATTTCGAGTCTGGACAACTGGGAACAAATGAGCAGTTTCAGCCAACAGCTGAGACTTAGAAATGAATTTCAAATACTCTGATGCAACACTCAGAGGAAATAAAGCAGAAACAGGTACATGCTGTTTCTTCATGCTTTACAGTGTTTGATGACCATATAAGACACCTAATTAGAACTCAACTCAGGGTACAACTGCCTATGATATAACCACACCCACACTCTGGCTATGCCCCTAGCATCACAGATTAATACAGGCAGGTGTTTTTCATATAACTGTCACATGAATACCAATAAGTGGTTGTTTTGTACTATGAATTAATTAAAAAGTAAGCCATTTTTTCAGCACATTAGAGTTGGTCTTTCTTCATATTCCTGTGTCTTCTTATGATTAGAGCTTCCTGCATGTCATCATTCCCTGTTTCCATGTTGCGTTACCATCTCCTTCCAATCACAAGCTTTCCCAGCCTATTGGACCCTTTCGCGTGCTACATATCCCCATGGCAAGCTTCACAGAAGGTTTGGTGACAGCTGGCAGAGGCAAGAATTGTTGGCCTAACAGTGGCAAGCAGGATACAAAGTTGAGACAATGTGAGTTGTAATCAGAGTGGTCCTGTGCAAGATCAGAGTGTACTGCCACTACACAGGGGCGAGCAATAGCTGAGCGATCGAACTCTTATGTAGAATCAGCTGTGAATGGTTCAGTCTGCACAACAGTGTTCGCAGAAAGGACCCAGGGTAAAACAAAAATTAAACCATGTCAAAGAAGGTATATCAGACAAGGTTCTCTAGAGGAACAGGGCCAATAGGAAGAGTGACTATAGATGTGTGTGTGTGTGTGTGTGTGTGTGTGTGTGTGTGTGTGTGTTTGCTTTATTAATTCAGCTTTACATTAAGATAGTAGCAAAGGCAAATAATCTTCCTCTTTTCTTATCTGGATTGCTACAAGAGGGTATGTCCCATACACAGAGTGGCTCTACACACTTCATTTAAGGCAAGGAAGAAAATTCCTTAGTTGGTTCTCTCCACTCATCAGATGAACCTAATTCGTGGCAAAGTGACTTAGAACCAGCTATCACAGAATGAAAGAAAAGAATGTTTCAGAACAAGGTCACTGGGGTTAACTGTTTCTGACAAGTACCATAGGAAATACAAAACAGTGCGTTCCCTGATTTCTTTTTTTTTCTTTTCTTTAGGTGTGAAATCCAGCTAGTTTCTATTAAATAGGCGATAAAGAGGTTTTTTGTTTTTTTTTTTTAAATGTGAAACAGTGCCACTTTTCTTATTGTTTTATGGTTTGGGGGAACATAATTATATGTGTCTTTTTATTGTTATTGAGCTATATATTTTTCTCCACTGCCCTCCCTCCCTCCCTTCCCCCTTTCCTTCTGCTCACTCCTATGGTCCCCATGCTCCCAATTTATTCAGGAGATCTTGTCTTTTATTGCTTCTCCCATGTAGATTGGATCCATGTATGTCTCTTTTAGGGTCCTCTTTGTTGTCTAGATTCTCTTGAACTGTGAATTTAGGCTGGTTTTTCTTTGCGTTTTTGTCTAAAAGCCACTTATGAATGAGTACATATTATAATTGTCTTCTGAGTCTGGATTATCTTACTCAACACAGTGTTTTCTACATCCATCCATTTGCTTGCAAATTTCAAGATATCATTTTTTTCTGGTGTGTAATACTCCATTGTAGTAATAGGAGCTGCGGGGGCTGCATCCCCACACCCCAGCCGACTGCTAGCTTATGCCCCGAAATAATTACATGGACACTGTATTCTTTTAAACACTGCTTGGCCCATTATATCTAGCCTCTTCTCGGCTAACTCTCGCACCTGGACTAGCCCATTTCTAATAATGTATGTAGCACCCCA
Source organism: Microtus ochrogaster (assembly GCF_000317375.1). NCBI lineage: Eukaryota > Metazoa > Chordata > Mammalia > Rodentia > Cricetidae > Microtus > Microtus ochrogaster. Next base: position 21,576,336 of record NC_022031.1, on the reverse strand, counting down.
AGGTGCGCTTACCGGGAAGATTCTAGCCTATGTCCATCCTGGGTTGGAGCTTCATTGTGTGTACCTCAGAGAGCAGAGCTATTGCATCTGCCAGGGAGAGGGGAGCATGGCGTCTCTGAGCTCACTTCCTCTTCCTCCCAGCATTCTGTTCTGTTTACTCCACCCACCTATGTTCTAACCAATAAAATGGGCCACGGCAGTTTCTTTATTTTTTAACCAATGACCTTCCTCCATCACTCCATTGTGTAAATGTATCAGTTTTCTTTATCTATTCTTTCATTGAGGGGCATTTAGGTAGTTTTGAGGTTCTGGCTATTATAAATAATACTATGAACATAGTTGAGCATCCTTTGGGTATATACCCAAAAGTGGTATTTCTGGGTCTTCAGGTAGGTTGTTTCCTAATTTTCTGAGAAATCACAATTCTAATTTCCAAAGTGGATGTACCAGTTTGCACTCCCACCAGCAATGGAGGTGTGTTCCCCTTACCCCATATCCTCTCCAGTATAAGCTGACATCAGTGGTTTTGGTCTTGGCCATTCTTACAGGTGTAAGATGAAATCTTAAGAGTTGTTTTGATTTGCATTTCTTTGATAGCAAAGACTGCAGAGATGGCTCAGCAGTTAAGAGCATTGCCTGATTTCATTTTTTTTTTTAAAAAAAAACCTTTATTTTTGTAGATTATCTTCATTCTGGCAGAAGCCAGACTTTTTCTATTCTGGCCTCATGTGTTTTTTGTTGAGTTCAATCCAACCAATGTCCCCAGGCTTAGAATGTGACCCAGGTGCATACTCTTGTAAAGTTAATGCCCACATGGATGACCTGTCACCTAGCCGTGAGATACAATCACTGGGCATACAGGTCCCTTAGCTGTTTGTGCAGGACTTCTGTCACTCTGAACTCAACAACTCTTAGCATCTACAGTAATGAGGTATCCAGCTGGGCTGATACGGTCTCCAGAGGCCTTGTCAACAAAGGATATGATGAGTAAATGTCTGAAAAAATGACAGGGGTACACAGAACACTTCTTTGTCCTGTTTTTTTAACTGTTAAGTCAATAGTTTATCTTCTGGAAGGGAAGGAAGGCAAATTTAAATCCTGTCAGTACCTGCAGAAGAGGCATCCTTTGAGCACTTATGCAAACATGAGAAACATGAGATACCACTGTTCAGGTAAAGCAGAGGGGGAAGCTCAGCTATACCGGACTGTCCCTTGTGTTTGCCCAGGGTGATTCTGTTAATTATTCTCTTTGCAAAGAAAATTGTTCCTGGAACTCCTGTTTGAAGATGTTGCCTCCTTTCTCTGGAGACCCTGACTGATAGGAATGTCATACTTTCATTCCTTCTCATCCTAATACTTGAAAGCACGCCATTCTA
>NC_022031.1:21572254-21573690 GCF_000317375.1 Microtus ochrogaster | reverse complement strand
TATTTCTCTTTTGTTAGCCTGTAGAATACCTTCCCATGCCAAGAACTTGAGAAGATGAGGCAGACATTTATTGTAGGCACCAGTTGGACAACTCCTTGTTAACGAATTATCCAGACGTTGTCTTTAACAAGGAATGGCCAAGATCAAAAACACTGATGACAACTTATGCTAGAGAGGTTGTGGGGTAAAGGGAACACTTCTGCATTGCTAGGGGGAATGCAAGTTGGTACAACCCTTTTGGATGTCAGTGTGGTGATTTATCAGAAAATTAGGAAACAACCTTCCTCAAGATGCAGTAATACCACTTTTTGGTATATATGCAAAGGATGCTCAATCATGCTACAAGGACATGTGCACAACTATGTTCATTGCAGCTTTGTTTGTCATAGCCAGAACCTGGAAGCAACCTAAATGCCCCTCGACCAAAGAATGGATAAGGAAAATGTGGTACATTTATACAATGGAGTGCTACACAGCAGAAAAAAAGACATCTTGAATTTTGCTGGCAAATGGATGGAGCTAGAAACATCATTTTGAGTGAGGTAACCCAGACACAGAAAGACAATTATCACATGTGCTCACTCATAAGTGTTTTTTAGACATAAAGCAAAGAAAACCAGCCTACAAATCACAATCCCAGAGAACTTAGACAACAATGAGGGCACTAAGAGAGACTTACATAGATCTAATCGATATGGGAAGTAGAAAGTAGAAAAAGACAAGATCTCCTGAGTAAATTGGGAGCGTGGGGACCCTGGGGGATGGTTGAAGGAGGAGGGGAGAGGCAGGGAGGGGAGCAGAGAAAAATGTATAAAGTCAATAAAAATCAATAAAAAACATAGTACCTTGCTGCCCATTTATGGAGAGAGACCTATTGTCTTGGCAGCCACCTGGTTTGTTTTGGGATTTAAATGGGGCCCATTTGTTCACCAACAACAATTGGATATAACTCAGCCAGTCCTGGTACTGGAAAATTTGTTCGGTGACAAGAGATGTCCTGTTGGGACTCCATGTTGCTTATTATTCAGAGGCTTTATTAGGATAACCTTCATCTACTTTAGGAAGTTTCAACTACACTAGTTTTCTATACCATCCCTCAAATGTTCCTCAATTCTGGCTGTCTCTCCTACAATTCCCTCCCTCAATTCCATTATTTCTTCCTCTCCTCATCAGATCCTTCTGGTTGCATCCGTCCACCCTGTCCACATCCACCCACAAATCTATTCTATTTCTTACTTCCCTGGATATCCATGTGTTCTTCCAGTTCCCTTTTCTATATCTGACTTCTCTGAAACTATAGATGGCAGCTTGTCTGTCATTTATTTAGCAGCTAATATCCACATACCATATATATCTTTCTGGGTCTGTATTACTGTATTACCTCATTCAGGATGTTTTTTTCCTAGTTCCACATATTTGCCTACAAGCTTTATATA
>NC_022031.1:21540849-21571961 GCF_000317375.1 Microtus ochrogaster | reverse complement strand
CTTAACCAGCATTTACAGTTGAAAGAGTAGAAGGGACAGACATGAGGATTAATTTTTATCCTAGAAAAAAAAAAACAACTAAGTCATTTCTAGATTTAGGTTTAATATAAGTTTGCCCCTTTTGTCAAATAAATTTTGAGGATCCTCCCTCTTCAAAACCAGTGTTTTACAGCCAGCAAAACAGGTAGGCCACCTTCCAGTGGAACTCCGATTCCCCCGGCTGAGTTCCCAAAGACCTAATCCACTGCCACCCTTTACTTCCCTCTCCCACTGCAGGGTCCCCATCCCCAATATGAGTGAACTTCTACTACTCAAGTGAAGGCCACATCAGCCAAAAGAATGGGTGGACAAACTCAGGCAGAGACTCATTGCTGGACCAGAAGTCACACAGACACCAGAACTGCAGATGGGCTGCCTGCCTATAGATCTCCTCCACTATCTCAGTGTGCCCCTTCCACAGTCATGATCCCAAATCCCCCATTTCCTCCTCATCACAGAGTGCCAGGCACCAACTTGGATAAAGACACACTTCTCAACCACAGACCATGGAGCTTCTAGGAGTCTAGGTCCCAAAAGTGGGTAGGGATTCCCTGTTGCCCTAGAGGCCCTGCTGGCTGCCAGCACCCAAGGCCATGGTGACCAGAAGACCAGAGAGAAAACAGAAATCAAGGAACAAAACACCAATACAACAAAGAAAACCTCAGAAGTCAGTACCTAGATCTATAATCATCCCAACCCAGATGTCTAGACTCCAGTGTAAGAACACCACCAATAACAACCAGGGTAATATGTTGTTATTATAGCCCAGCTATCCTGCAATAATAAGCCTTGAATATTCCAACAAAGCTGAAGCACAACAAAAATACCTTTAAACCAACTTTATAAAGACGATAGAGGTCCTTAAAAAAATAATTTAATAAACCCCTTAAAGAAATCAAGAAAAATTGAAGAGAAAAATTTGAAGGAAATGAATAAATCCCTTAAAGAGAGCCAAAAAAGACAAATGATTAAAAGAAACAAATAAAACTGTTTATGACCTAAACATGAAACAGAAGCAATGGAGAAAACACAGACTGAGGGAATTCAAATGAAACTGGTTTGATCTTCCATATCACTGCAATCATAATGGCTATCATCAAAGTAACAAGTGAGGAGCAATGTACGAGGAATACTGGTGAAGATGTAGAGAAAGGGGAACCTGTATTCACTGTCTGTAGGACGACAAACCGTGCACCGCTGTGAGAATATGAATAGAGTTGCCTTATGATCCAGCTCTACCACTCTTAGGTACTTGAGTCAACATACCCCGGAAATGCTGGCTCATGCGTGTTTACAGCTGCTCAGCTCACAATACCGAGAAAATGGAACCAGCCTAGATGTCTATCAACAGATGAATGCATAAAGAAAATGTATTTCCCACACAGAGTGAAATTTTATGTAGCCATAAAGAAAAGTGATATCATGGCATTTACAGGGAAATGGATGCAACTATAAAACTCTATATAAGCCAGGTAAATCTGACTCAGAAAGACAAAATACCACGTTCTCCATGACATGTAGCACTGAGGTCTAAAATTCTATGTGTGTTTCTATATGCATGCATTTGTATGCTGGTGTTGGAAGGTAAGAAAGCAAGAAAGGGAGTCTTGAGAAGTAAGGGAAATATCTTCAGAGAAGTGGTAAATAGAAAGGAACCCGGACACATGTAATTATGAAGCAGAAGAGGTAGTAACTCGGGGAAGAAATAGAACGAGCTGGAGAAGTAAGAGAGGACAATGAAGCCATTGGGGGACTTGGTTATGGTCTAATGAGACCATAACAAAACATGATGAAACCCAGTACTCTGTCTGCTAACCTAAAAATGAGGTTTTCTTTTCTTTTCTTTTCTTTTTAGACAGTACTAGCAGGTTTATCTGTTTGCATAAGCTAATCCTTTTCACGTTTCCTTGTATCTATATCTATATTTGTGTATGGAACAGACCTCTTTACCTTCAATGCCTTTGAAAAACAAATGTTGGGCTTTGTCTACTTAGTTTAAGATGGTAATAACCAGCATGGGTCTAAGTGACAATAACTACTTCTAAGAAAATACCTAGCTAGCATGCATTATTCTCCCTCACCCTCATAATCAACTCGACTCACTTAAACAGCTTAAGGCTTAGAAATTATTTTCAAAGACTTAATATAACCGGTCATAATAAAGAAAAAAATCAATTATAAGATAATCTGTTTCCACATAGTAATGCCTTTATTTTAAGCCCTTAACAGCTTTTATACTGAATATGAAACTGAAAGAGAATGTTAATTCACAGATTTTCAATGTTTATTAAACTCAATTGTAATATTAAGTTTTATAAAACTTTCATCTTTTATATTTTTATGTTTACAGGTGTTTTGCCTGTGTTATCTGTGTACCACATAGTGCCTGGTGCCCATGGAAGCCAGGAGAATATATGAAATCCCAGAATTATGATACCCCTGGGGCTGGATTTACGTTTGGCTGTGAGCCACCATAAGGATGCTGGGAATCAAACCTGGGTCTTCTGGAAGAGGAATCAGTACTCATAGCCACTGAGCCATCTCTCCAGTCCCAAGATATCCTTCTTAAGAGTTGGCTTCTTCATTGAAAACTTCAATTTCTCAAGCTATTCTCCATTTTAATAACCCACAAAACTGCCAACAGCAGCTTTGATTCAGCAGGTGATGTACTTCACACTTCGCGCAGTTGCTCCCGGGCAGCAAATGGAATGGAAATAAAGTATGGGCTTACATGAAGGGACATAGACTCCCACAGGTGGACACAACAATCAATCGACCATTAAAACCCTGGATGGGGGCAGGGCTTGAGAAAGGATCTGGGAGGTCAGACTTCATCCTTAGCTCTTTAGCTTCAGGCACTGTCTGTGCCACCAGCTCCCCTCCCACACACCCACTGGTCAGAACGTACCTGCATAACTGCCCTCTCCTGCATGCAGTTGGCTTAGAGGAAGACAGCCTAAAGAACTGCGGCAGTCCGCACATACGTGACCCCCAGGACCAGCAACAGACACCAGCCTCAGCTGGCAGAACTAGCCTACTAAATGTCCTCCAACTTTTGGATGCGTCAGTTAGCTTTCCTCTGTGGATCAGTCGTCGGATATCTTTTTTGTGCTCAGTTCTTTACCATTTTGTTAGAAGAACGCAGTGGCATTGACCCTATGGCTCCTAATTATTCCACTAAGACTCATTCAGATGATACCAGAGAGAATGGTCGGAAAGGATCGGTGATATCGAAAGTGAACACTGGCTATGAGGACACAGACATGGCTGCAAAACTCTACCAGAAGGTGAAGATTCTTTGCTGGATTATGACGGGACCACAAAATCTGCAGGTAAGAGCCAAGCACATTAGAGCCACATGGGCCCAGCGTTGTAACAAAGCACTGTTTATGAGCTCAGAAGACAACGCAGACTTCCCTGCTGTGGGATTAAAAACCGAAGAGGGCAGAAATCATTTGTCCCAGAAAACATTAAAGGCCTTTTTGTATGTTCATGACCACCACCTAGAAGATGCAGATTGGTTCATGAAAGCAGATGATGATACGTATGTTATAGTAGACAACCTGAGATGGCTTCTGGCAAATCAGGACCCAGAACAACCTGTATACTTTGGGAGAAGATTTAAGCCCTATGTAGATGAGGGCTACATGAGTGGTGGGGCAGGCTATGTGTTGAGCAAGGAGGCCTTGAGGAGAGTGGTGCGTATGATAAAGAGGAATGGATGTGAACCTTTTACTGCCTTTGAAGACATCATTCTGGGACAGTGCTTACAAACAGTCAACGTGAAGCCAGGCGATTCCAGAGACCCCACTGGGAAAGAAACTTTCCATCCCTTTTTGCCAGAAAATCACTTAATTCCAGGTTTGCACTCCAAATCTTTTTGGTACTACAAATATAATTACTACCCTCCTGTATATGGGCCCAACTGCTGTTCTGATTTTGCAGTTTCTTTTCACTATGCAAATGCTATAGCCATATATGAGTTGGAATACCTAGTTTATCATCTCCGGCCATATGGTTATGCATACAGATATCAGCCTACCTTACCTGCAAATCGACCAGAGAAAAGAAATAAAACAAAGCAAAATGAAGATGTAAAAGATTAACCCAGGAAGTACTTGAGATGTATGCAAGAGCTAAGGTGGAGTGACTAACCTTGCAAGACCAAAAGAACACTTGGCAGGGCAAGCCTTGCTGGGTGAATAAGTGAACATTGTATCAAATAAATAAAAAAGCAAGAACAAAGTTCCTGAATATGATCCGAGGTTAAAGCAGAAGATGCACTCTGTGTTAGAGCACCTTGTTTATACATATATAACTGATACTGTTTTTAAAAGAATATTCAGATAGAAGAGCGATTTTGTATCTGTTTCTGACCATACTCATCAAACAAACTCTACTGGACCAGGAGAATGAACTGCTCATGATAATATACGGGTCTGACTGAACACTAAAAGCAGTTTTAGCATCGTCTTTTATACTTTACTCATAAATTAGAGTTCTGTACAACATAAAGAAACTAAAATCCCCCTGGCACACAACATTTGTCTAATGACAATTTCTTGCTCATAATTTGAGTGGCAGAATTTCTTCCAGAATTAGAATGCAATCTGTACTAAAAGTCACCAATAAAGTCACACCATGCTGCTATTATAGGTCTTCTTGAATCTAATTCATGTTTAGTTTCTATCATGGTGAGCTATGTTCATGGTGGTCTCTTTCTAAGAGAAGCATCTCTTGAAGGCCACTCTCTGCCATCCATACTTATTCAGTGCTTGATAGTTTTCTAGTACCATATATTCAAAAACGTTTTTCTCTCAAAGCTGTCCATTGTTGGCTATGAATAACCAATAAGAAAATTCAGTGCTGTTTCTTAGGTTAGTAATATTCAACACATTCCTTACATGAATGTTATTTTCAGTTTCCTCGGGGTTATTTTGCTTGATCACTTTTTTTGTTGTGAAGTTATGATAACAAGATTAGAAAAACTATGAGTATAATCAGATTTCCACTTTTGTCATTTAGGCAGGTGAGAACTTACTTGTGTCTTTCTTGACTTTCTTAAATTAATTTAAAATCTTTCCTTTTTTAGTATCAACAGAAGTCACTAGTTAAAACAGCAAAATCATTTGGATGCAGGATTTTGACAAGAATACATGTAACCACAATATTACTAGAAGGAAATTTACCCTCAAGCTAAACAGTGCTTCATGACACAGTACATGTTGAAGTGTGTTCACCTTACAATGTGTATTATTATTGCAAAATTTTGAAGAGTCTGGTGACATGATTACTTATTGGTCAATAGAATAGTTCTTTGGTTGTTTCAAAGCAACAAATTTAAAATAAGGTATAAATAAATAAGGTATAAATATGGGTTAAAATACTTACCATGATAAAATATTTCTAAGTGCTCTATAACACACACTCACAGACACTTTGGTCAAATGCAGACAGAAATATGTGAGGTGTGTCCAAACTCTGAGCAGGAGTGATAGACTCTGGCCAGCAGTGTAGATGACTGCTGTGGTTCATCCATATGCAGTGAAACCATTTTCAGGGCTGTTTTTCATCTCTATTTCAGTACAAATACAATTGTAAAACATAGTACAATCAATCCAAATACATACTAACAATTTCACCCACATCTATATGGTAATATTTCTTGCAAGTATCCCGTGACAGAATCGAGCTAAAGCTTCACTTTCTTAAAACTCATCATAACGTCTGTCCATATAAGGATGTAAGGAACACGGTTAAAAAAAATGGCAAAGGCAAGATAGCATTCATCATTTTTTTCCCCTAAAACTCTTGGAAAAGAAAATTGGGTGTTCTGAACCTGACACAATGTTCAGACAGAAACATGTATTAAGTGTATTGGTACATCAGATACATTTTAAAGCCAATTATGGGAGCCAGTTCTGAGGCAGGCAGTCATGAGAATGGTACAGGGGTCAATCCCAAATGAAATGGAAAGGACAATAAAAAGGCTTTTTTGTCAAATGATGTCTTATGATGGGAAAAGTGGTACTGGAGACTGAGGGAAAGATTCGGTCTGTCCTGGAAGAAAGATCAGGGAGGGGTCTTGGAGGAGGTGATGTCCAGAAAGCAGGATAAATAGTAAAGCAAGGGGGAGATTAGTTCAAACAGAGGAAACTGAAGACCCAAGGGGCACTGAGAAAACAAGCCCCATCATTCAAGCAAGATATCAATGGAGTTGGCATCCAAGACCCCTTGACTGAGGATAAGCAAGGAATGAATCTGAAGTTATAGGTATAACAGATGACATAATTGTACATTCCATGACACGGAATGTTTCCTTAAATATTTTCAAACATTTGAGACTGTTATTTCAAAAGCACTATCCTGAACAGAAGGCCTGAGAAGTGCAGAGGATATAGAATGAGGGGTTGTGGCAGTGAGAAGGAAAGCAATTGATGAGGCCAGTGTGCAGTTGTCAAGCATGAGAAGGGATGCAGGGAGACAAATGCGAGATAGGGAGGAGGAGTGTTTTCAGTTTTCAGGTTCCTGCTGTAGGCAACTGGAGCATGGTGACTATCTTAGTTAGGGCTTCTATTTCTGTGATGAAACACTATGACTGAAACTATGCTGGCGAGGAAAGGGCTTATTTTTACACTTGCAGGTAAACATCCATCACAGAGAGAAGTCAAAGCAGCAACCTGGAGTCAGGAGCTTATGCAGACGCTATGGAAGAATGCTGCTTACTGGCTTGTCCCTTACAGATTGCTCAATCTGCTTTCTTATAGCACCTAAGACCACCAGCCCAGTCATGGCATCACCCACATTTGGCTGGGTCCTACTTCATCAATCACTAATTAAGGAAATGCCTTACCTGCTTGCCATCAGGCCAATCTTAGGGAAATATTTTCTCAATTGATATTCCTTCCTCTCAGATGACTCTAGTTTATGTCAAGTTGACTTGCAACTTGCTAGTACAGCAGGGGTAGTTACTAAGAAAGAAAATGGAAAGGATCTGATCTGTGCATGCCTTTGGGACATGTTGAGTTAGACATACCTATGATGTTTTCCAGTACTGAGCATAGTAAAATCAGGATTTGTGTATCTACATCTAGAAGCAGGGAAGCTGGAGCCAGAATTTTAAGCATAACCAGATTACAATGGGCATTTGAAATGCAGGCAGTGGATAATGGTTGTAAGGGGAATGTGTGCTTTGAGAAGAAAGATGACCTAAGAAGAAACCGAAGGGAAATCAAAAATGTATTATAAGCAGAAAAAGATGGTCCTTGTGTCTTAGCCATCTTTCTTTCTGTCTTTTTTCTTTTTTTATTGAAAATATTTTTTCTATATAATCTATTCTGTTGTTTCTCCTTCCTCATCTCCTCCAAAATTCTCCCCACATCCCCATCCATCAAAATCCATGCTGTCCTTATCTTCGGAAAACAAACACCAATCCAGTCACTAAACCTTGGACGTCACACCTGTCCTGCCCGCAAGATGTGCTGTGGCAATGTGACCTAGAGCTTGTAGGAGTGGTCAGTTAATGACTGGTCTAACTTGAAGCCCAAGCTAAAAGAGGGAGACCATGCCGTATACTGCCTGAATGGCCAGGAATGGGAAGCTAGAGGGCTCAGACACCTGGAGTAGAACCAAAAACAATAGGCAAAAAACAAACAACCAGCCCACTAACCAAACAAACAAACAAAAATCAAAGTCAATGTAATGATTCCTAATGATATTCTGCTATATTCATAAACCTGTGTCTATCCCTATCATCATCAGAGAGGCTTCCTCTGGTAGCTAATAGGAATAGATACAGAGAGCCACAGCCAAACATTATGGGACAGACACAGAACCTGCATGGGAATGTGTTAGGTCCTCTGCATACGTACATGCTTTGGTTGGTTAGCTTCTTTTTTTTTTCTTCTTCTTGTTTTGTTGGAACTTCTATCAGTGAGAATGGGTATATCTCTGATTCTTTTGCCTGCTTTTGGGGCCCCTTTCCTTCTACTGTGTTGCCTTGTTCATTCTTGATATGAGGGTTTGTGCTAAGTTTTAGTGCATCTAGTTATGCCATGCTCTGTAGGTATCACTGGGAAACCTGCTCTTTTCTAAAAGTAAACAAAAGAGGAATGTGTAGTGATGAGGCGAGCAGGCTGCTTTTCATCCCGCCCGGCTCCTGCATGGCTAGCTTAACACCCAAAATCACAACACACAAATTGTATTCATTTAAACACTGCCTGGCCCATTATCTCCAGTCCCTTATTGGCTAACTATCACATATTGATCTAACCCATTTATAATATCTGCATTGCCACTTGACTGTGGCTTACCGGCATGAGTCTAACCAGCATCTGTCTCAGAGAGGAGAGTCATGGCGTCTGCCTGACTCTGCTTTCTTCCCCCCAGAATTCTATTCTGTTTACTCCACCCTCCTAAGGTCTGGCCTATCAAAAGGTCAAGGCAGTTCTTTTATTAATCAATGAAAGTAACACATAGACAGATGACCCTCCTACATGAGGAATGGACTTTGGGGTGATGGGAGGTGTGTTTGGGGGGACGTGGAAGAATAGTAGAAGGGGAGGCTGTGGTAGGGATATGCTGTATGAGAGAATAATATATAAAAAGAGAAAAAACAGCTAAATAAAAATAGGAATAAGATAAAGCAACACACATACATACACACACATGCACACATATACATACAAACATACATACATACACACAGAGGCACACATATACATACAAAAAAAAGCAGAGAAAAAAGAAAATAAAAAGCTCCAGAAACATATGTACACAGAGACATGCACACACAGACACATATAAAACCTGTAAGATCGCAAAATGAGAAGCCAGAATATATAAGCAAAGGCCAGCAAAGGAAACCAAACAAACAAACAAAGCATTATGAGGTTAAAAAAAAAACAAAGAAATACCATTGAGTTTATTTTGTCTTGACCATCTACTTCTGAGTGTTGAGCCTACCCTAAATGTGGCTTGTATACCCAGTGAGACTCCACTGGAGAATATAGTTTTTTCCTTTGCTGGTGGATGACACTTGGAAATAGCTTCTGGGTCAGGGATGGGGCTCCCATCTGGTTCCCCTCTGGAACCTCATCTGGCTCTGACATGCATAGGCCGTGTGCATGCTGCCACAGCCTCTGTTATTCCCCACTTACAGCAGCCCTATTGTCTTTGGAAGGCCTTGTTTCTCTGGTGCCTTCCATTCACACTGGCTCTTGAAACAATTCTGTCTCCTTTCCACATAGTTTGCCAATCCCTGAGGAAAGGGATTTGATGAAGACATCCCACTTAGGACTGATGGCTCCAAGGAATCTCACTCTCAGAACATAGTCCAATTTGGGGTCTCTGTGTTAGTTCTTAGCTTCTGTATGAGAAAGCTTCTCAGGTGATGGTTAAACAATATACTGATCTGTGGATATAGCAGAATTAGGAATCATTGTGTTGCTGTGATTCTTTAGTACAGTGAGGTTCTCAGCTTTCCTAATACTGAGACCTGTTAATACAGTTGTATTGAGTTGTAGTGACTCTCAACCATAAGATTAATTCTACTTCTACTTCATAACTGGATTTTTGCTACTGTTATGAATTATAAGGAAAATACCTGATATGCAGGATATCTGATATGTGACCCTTGTGAAAGGGCCGCTTGACTCTGAAAGGGGTTGTGGCCCATAGGTTGAGAACCACTGCTCTATCAGAACAATGGCATTGGGTTTTCCACTAGGTCCATGGACTATCTAGTCTCAGGTTCTTAAGCATCTGAGCAGCATCAGGCACAGATTCCATCTCATGGACTAGGTCTCCAATCAGATCAAAGTGGTTCTCCTACAACTTTGTTGTCACTCTTGCAAAGACACATCATGCAAGAAGATCTCCATTGTAGATAGACCAGCTTGTAACTGCCTTGGTATTTCCCTTCTTCCTCTGGTAGTGTGCAGAGTACTTCTAGCACCACAGACACCATCCAGAAGGAGTTCATGCTCTAGTTAGCACCAGCATGACTTCTGTGTTCAATGACGACACGTGTAGCTATTATCTACCATCAGTTCGTGGAGACCAACCAATAGCCTTGCCCATCTCCTGGGTTGTTTGAGGGTTTCGATGAATTTGGCCAATAACCCAATCAGATCTAACCTCTTCCTAGCACTGGAGCTTTACTTGGTTGTAATACATGTTTTATTGGGGCTTTTTTCTCCTCCATTTTGCAGTCCTAAATATATTTCTTTCATATATGTAATTTAAAGAAAATTTTACTGTAATGTGTTTCTGTATGACTACTCAAGTGGCTCTTCAGTGTTATCTTTTCTTTCCCATATTTCCTCCCTTATATTCCTTTCCCTCTTCATTTAATCCTCCCATTCCAGTCCCCCATAAACGTACGTTGTCTTTCCATAATTACATATTTTATTTTCCATTCTTTGGGAGATCATCCTTTCTTTCTCTAGTCCTTAAACTATATGCAGTCTCTGCAGTTATATGCATTGTTTATGCCTATCCAATGCTTAAAAGTAACATCTATACATATGAGAATATATGCTACCTTTTTCTTTTGGGTTCTGTGTTATTTCAGCCAGGATGAATTTTTCTAATCCACCCAATTATATACAAATTTAATGTCTTTTTGCTTATTTGTTTCAGCTACATACTATTCTATCGTGTAAATATACCACATTTTCATTAATTATTTATCTGTGAGTGAATTTCTAGACTTTTCAATTTCTGGCTATCATGAATAGGACAGCAGTAATTATGGTTGACAAGGCATCTCAATTATAGGATGAAGAATTCTTTGGATACACACACACACACACACACACACACACACACACACACACACACACACCATCTTCCTGAGGAACTTCCATACTGATTTCCCTGGTGGTTCTATAGGTTTACACTCATACCAGCAATGGATGAACGTCCCTCTTATTCCACATCCTCACCAGCATGAGCTGTCATTTGTTTTGTTGATCATGGCCATTCTAACTGGTATAAAATGAAATCTGAATGTAGACTTGATTTTAATTTGCATTTCCCTTATGACTAAAAATATTGAACATTTCTCTAAGTATTTCTCAGCAATTTGTGTTTCATCTTTTGAGAATTCTCTTTAGTTTTGTACCTCATTTTCCCCTTTTATTGAAAACATATTATTTTCACATAATATCTCCTGATCATGACTTCATCTCCCTCTACTCCTCCCAGTTTCTCTCCATGTGCTCCCATTGGAATCTACTCTTTTTCTTGCTCTCATCAGGAGACAAACAGGCTACTAAGGGGAAAACTATAATAAAATAATATATAATAAATATAACAATATAATATAAACTAACACACTGGGGTTACACTAGACAAAAAAAAAAAAACAGAAGGAAAAATTTCCAAGAAAAGGCACAAGAATCAGAAACCCACTTGTTCTCACACTCAGGAATCCCATAAAAACACTAAATTGGAAGCCGTAATATAACAGAGAAAACCTGGTACAGATCTGTGCAGGCCTGAGCATGCTGCCTTCGTCTCTGTCAGTTTACATGAGCTTTGATCATGTTGATTTAAAGGGTCTTATTTCCATGATGTCCTCCACATTACACTCCTCTTTCATCTTCTTCCATGGAGTCCCCTGAACCCTAAGGAGGGAGGGGTTTGATATAAACATCTCATTTAGGGATGAGTATTCCAAGGTCTCTCGTTCTCTGCATAATGTCTGGCTGTGGGTTTCTGTGTTTGTTTCCATTTGCTACAGAAGGAAGCTTCTCTGACAATGGTTGAGCAAGGTACTGACCTATGATTATATCAGGATGTCACTAGGAGTCATTTCATCAAAGAAATATTTTTCTTAACAGTAGTATTTCATTTTATTCTAGATCCTGGTGCTGTCTAGTCTCAGATTCTTGCTTCAGGCATGGATTCCATCTCGTAGCATGACCTTAAGTCAAAGCAGATATAAGTTGATCACACCTACAAGTTTCATGCCACCATTGGCCTAGAATATATTGCAGCTGAGAAACTATTGTAGATAAAAGGGTTTGTGTTTACATTTCTCCTTTGATAGCATGCAGAGTACCTTCAGGTAGTATAGAAGATAAAAGATAGGGATGAAGGCTCTATGTGGGCACCAGCTGACCTTGTCCATGTTCAGTGAGTTGTGTAGATTTTGTCTTCAGCCATAGGGCCTTACTCTCAGTTTGTGTCAAACAAAACTGTAGTCTTGGCGACAGCCTCAATTGTTTGGGTATTCCCATGGAACCCATTTGGCCAACATCTTAATTAGATGTAACCTAATCCTGGTACTGGAAGCTTCATTTGGTGACAACAGAAGTTCAGTTGGAACTCTCTTTCCTCCATTACTTGGAAATTTCAAATAGGTCACCCTCATGTATGTATATATTTTAGTAAGCTTCTACTATGTTAGGCTTCCATACTACATCTCAAATGACTCTTATATTCAGCTGTCTTTCCCCATATTCCCTCCCTTGTTCTCTCACCTCCTTCTCCCCACTTGATCCTCTCATTCCAGTCCCCCATCCATCTATGCCTATCTGTTCTATTTCTTTACATAGAAGATCTAGCTGTCCCCTCTAGTCCCTTGCTCCATACCTAACCTTCATGTCTCTTTGGATTGCTTGCTTAGCATTGAGTTAAAAGCTGATAACCACATGTAAGTGAATACATACAATATTTTATTTCTGGATCTAGGGTATCTCATTTAGTATATATTTTCTAGTTCTATGCTTTTACCTGAGAATTTCATAAATTTATTATTTTTAATGGCTGAGTAATAGCCCATTGCATGTGTTATTTTTTCTTTATTCATTTTCTGAGAGCATCTAGGTTGTTTCCAGTCTTTAGTTATTATAAATAGAACAGCAATCAACATGATTGAGTAAATGTCTCTCTCTTTGTTAGGCTGAAACATCTTTGGTCATATGCTCAAGAGTGGTGTAGCTAAAAATTGGGGCAAATTGATTCCCTATTTCTGAGAAACCATCACTTATTTCAATAATGACTACTGTATCACATTTTTAATTGGGTGATTTGTTTTCTTGTTGTCCAGGGTTTTGTTTGTTTGGCTTTGGTTTGGTTTAGTTTTGTTTGTTTGTGTTTTAGCTCTTTATATATCTTTGATATTAACCCTCTATCAGATGTGTAATTGGCAAAAATATTAGCTTACTGCTTTGTCCAGATGATGGTGTCTTTTACCATCTAGAAACTTTACAGTTTCATAAGATCCCATTCATTAATTTTTTTAGTGCCTGTGCTATTGGCATCCCTTTCAGGAGGTCCTTTCTTGTGCCAATGAGTTCCAGACTATTTCACACTTTCTCTTCTGTGAGATTCATTGTATCTGGCATTCTGCTGAAGTCCTTGATCCATTTGGAGGTAAGTTCTGTTTGGCTGTGTTTCTTATGAAGTAAAGGCTACATTCTTACACTTTTACTGGCCCGGGAAAGTAGGACAAGAAGAGACAAATACAAGTAAGGAAGGGAGGAAAGTCTTACATAGGACTTTGCTTCATTGTCTGCCTCCTCAGAGAACACAAAGCCTGCCATTTAGTTAGCAATGACATCTATGAGAGCACTGACTTTGAATTGGCTGAACTTACTGCCTCTTGCTGATCCTTTGGCCTGCAGTGAGTTCATTTTCCTGCACCTCTTGGTTGTACTAATCTGTTCGTCCAGCCCCTATAAAGGATTCAAAAGCTCTTTGGGCCCATTGGTGTCTCATCCTGGCACTCCCCTGCTCTCTCTCCAGTGCCACTGGCACCCTGAATTCCTGAGGCACAGTCAGAAGGTACCGTCCTGTTGTGTGTGTGTGTGTGTGTGTGTGTGTGTGTGTTGAGAGGAGTGTTGAGTTTTAACAATGATGATATGCTGTGGCCTTTGACTGGTTTCTCTAGTGAGGAATCAAGACAAGTGATAAAAAGATGAAATCAATTTTTAAAGTATAGAAGGAATTATTAAAGTGAAAAATGCAATTGGATTTGCTATGGAGTGGAAAAGGCCTAAAGAGTAGTAAGAGAAGTTAAAAAAATTAAATAATAACCCAGATTAAAAGAGAAAAATGTTCCATACGATGGTTGAATAGGTCCAATTATAAAACCTTTGAACTTGAAGCAAATAAACTCTTTGTTCCTTGGGTTGCTATTGAAAGGTTGTGTTATCCCAGCAACAGGGAAAGAAATTAAGACCACAGTACAAGATGTTCACTCCACACACTGCTGAGCACAGCAATGGGCCAGGTGATGATTCACTCAGTGAAATCTCATACCTGGAACTTGGCTGGATAAGTGTCAGAGAATTGGAACCTTAAACATTTATACCTTATGAACCAATGAATTCCTTTTCTCCTTCTTCTATAGGGAAGAGATATGTCCTTGTGTATAGAAAAAGTTCAAAGTAATAGATCTGATGTTATCAAGGATTTACTAATATATTTCCTTAGGAGATATTAACTCACACACATTAATATTTAGGCAACGGGGCTCTGTCCCCCAGTTATAACCAGACCTCTTACAAGCAAGCAAAGCTTACAGTGCTAGGATATAAATCTGCTCACTAAGAGGCAACAGAAACTAGGCCCAACCCCAAAGAACGAACCTCTAACAGCCAAGTTAAGGGAGTCACCTGCACAGGGTCACAATGAATGTTAAGTTATGGACTGCCATAAAATCACAGTTCTCTTCTTGAGGAAAGAAAGCATAATTTTGCCAGTAGGCATGATGACCATGGTAACAGCTATTCGAAAAGAGTAACACAGCTATCCTTGAGAAATATTTCTGGCAGTATCTTTGCTGTGTAAATTTCCCTTCTGCCTAAGTATCCAGACTTACAGTCTCCCATCTATGTTTAATTGTCAAAGTCTAACCTGGTGCCAGGACCTAAAAGAGATTTAGGGAAGGAAGTATGTGTCAACTGTGTAAGCCTGTGATGCATGTAAGTTGCTAACACCTTCCATTCGAGGCTGACTCTTCTTTGGGGATTAGCCCCAGGCAGAATTGTTCCTCCATCTCTAAGAGTGCGTAGTTCGCAATTTCTGGGAAGACACGTTATTTCTATAATATTTGGACCTCATTAGCGACCTTGGTGAAGAGAATATCAGTGGAGCAGAACAGACAGAAGTCATGGTGATGCTCCCTTTTACATCTTCTCTCTTTAAATGGTAAAACACTGTTCCTCGTGAAAGGATGGGGCATCATGTTTAGAGCATCTGCAGAGACATCTATCAGACTCTTCCTCTAGTCTTAGCCTGGCATCTGGATCTGCCTCCTCCTGAACTCCAAATACATCCAGAACACAGCAGACTTTTGCAAGTCTCCAAAAGTCTCTAATGCTCCAGCATCATAAATAGATCTGAGTTTGCGTTTTCCCTGAGTGTCTGATCCTGTACCAAGTGCACAGTGGCCTCTTGCCCAGTAAGTGTATATCTAAAAATGTGGAACATTCCTTCTTAAGGGGTGGTCCACAGGGAGTCAGCTTGGAGTTTCTACTGCAGAAAACGTAGCTCTGCTTATGTGTGCACTGGATAGTACTGGAGGAAGTTGACAGAATCTCACTTTATGACTCATTTATCCAGACTCTCTTCTGTACCATAATACATTTTTGTTTTATTCAACTTTCAGTTTCCCATTACAATAATCATATTTACTCCTTCTTTCTTTTTCAGATTTTCAGATTCATATGCTTAGTAATGAAAACACCTTGGTATTGACATGAAAATTCTTTTTGATGTATTTTTTATTTGATTTTATTATCAGCAGTATGTGTATATGTATCTAAAAAACCATAGGATATATGAGGGCCAGAGGAAATCTTAAAAGAATTAGGGTCTCTCCTCCTGCCATGTAGAACCCAGGGAGTGTATTTAGGTCATCAGGCTTGACAGTAAGTACCTTTACCTGACAACTTATCTCTCTGGACCTTTGACAGAACAGCTTTTTGTGAAAATACTTCCTAATTTTAGAAACTGAACTTTTGCCAAACCTTGCATTTAAGTTAATAATTTGCCTTGAGATCATTAGAACTAGGTATCTTTCTGTTTCCCTAATGTATTCAGACAGTTTAATTCTCCTTTAAGAAGATAATGTTACCATTCGTACTATGCCTTTGATTTCTTATACAATCAGTTTTTAAAACTTTAAACTTTAATCTTAAACTCTGTACTCTTACACCCCCCTGACCAGAATAACGTGTAAGGGTGTATGTGTGTGTCTGTGTCTGTGTGTGTCTATGTTGAAATCATTTGCTGCAAGCAGCAAAGGGGTTGAAGTCAATCCTAACAAAACCAAACATCTACCCTGAATGTAAACAACATGTAGATATAGGTTGATAACATCTGTGTGCCCTTTCACGCGCATCAGTAAGGTAACTTCTCCTCTGGCAAAACTCCAATATAGTTTTCTGTAAAATCAAATTCCTCATTCCTTTACCATGCCATGTTCTTGGTGCTATTCAATAAATACAGACCAAAGACTACAGACAAGAGAGGACAGTAGACAGACCACAGACAATGGACCACAATTAAAGACGGTGGAGACAAATTCCAATTAGGGTTTGCTCTTGGTCTAAACTGCTCGAGAGGAAGAAACTCTTCATTTTCTACTGTCATTTTCTACTATCAATTCAGACTCTGATCTAATTTTTGTTCACACTTTATATTCACATCTATTTTAAAAAAGATGGTACATCACTTGAAATATTTTTAATCACTAAATTAGTTAAAGACAGAGAGTTAAGGAACCAGATAGAGTGAAAAATTTTAAATATCTTGTTAGATCAGCCACTCTAATCCTGCAACATTCAGCATGTATTAGCAAAGGAGGAGATTTTCCTCACTGTGAATATCTGTGATGGGTATTTATCATAATCTTCTCTTTTTTTCTCACTGCAGTAATATTACTTCATTATTTTACTTCCTTTCTTTTTTCTCCTTCCTCATTTCCTTTGTTTTTCTTGAAGTTTTTTTTTTTTTTAAAAACTTATTATACTTATTTGTGTATGTGCTTGCACATGAACCTGTATGTGGTAGAAGCCACAAGTATACCACACCACACATGTAGAGGTCAGAGGGCAGCTTGTGAGAGTTGGTTTTCTCTTTCCATTGAGTGAATTATGGGGCTAAGGTTGACAGTCTTGGAAGCATAAGACTTTACCCACTGAACTGGTGTAGGAAGTCCTTCCGTTTATGTGCTGCTTTCATTGGTTAATCAATAAAAAAAAAAAAAAACAACCTGCTTGGCCTGATAGGGAAGAGCTCCTCTTCCTTGCTTCTTTCCTTCCTCTCCCTCTCTTTCTCTCTTCCCTTTCCCTGCCTCTCCCTCACCCTCCCTTCTTTACCTGCCTCCCATTGTCCCTCTATTTCCTCATAAATTCACAGGTCAGTCATTTAAGCATCCTCGTAACTGAAAGGAGCTTTGGAGTTCTCAGTGTGTGGTCTAAAATCACTCTTCTTGCCTGTGTTGCAACTGCTTAGCTTAAGGCTATGACAGATATATTAGAATAATACATTTTATAATTATATTATTATTTTACAAGTAAATTTTATAATAATATATTCTTAGAAGGGTGAAAAAATTGTATTAAACCTATGACAAAAATTAAAAGTTTAACACTATATTGTCTTTTCTGAAATCGATATGAGGGTATTTTGAGAGTTTGATGTTTATGATAATGAAAAGTAGCTCAGGATTTTCTGAGTCCCCGTTATGCATATCATATTGAAGAACAGGAGCTTATAGTAGTTTTGATGCCATATTTTCACATATAAGAGACCTAGACTACATATAAAGAATCAAGAGTCTCTTCACAATTCTCAGTGGTCACAGCAGGAAACAGAGTGAGCAAATATCTTCAAAATTGTCAAAGTCTCAAGCACTTAGTTTACAAATGGAGCCATAGCAAATCAGGAGGGTGGAAAGAGACTCTCTCTCAAACAAGAGAGTCCCCAAAATGACATTAACATCAGTAACAACAAAACCTACCACTTCTTGAAAGACTGTTGTCTAACAAAAGAAAAAAAAATGGAAAAAAAGGAAAGAGGGATGTAGCATGATTAATAAAATGCCAGAGACAGAAATTGGGGTTCAATCTGAAGGTCAGAATAGCCAATCAACCAGCCACTGGCTCTTACCGCTATCTCAATCCAAAATGGCAATCCTACCTCCACGAATCTCAGAATGAAACTGTCTCCTCCCGTTTTATGATCCTCTCGAGGGCTGGGATTAAAGGAATGCACACTCGGATTAAAGGCATGCTCTGCCCGGTTTCTATGGCAAATTAGTGTAGCTACTGGGATTAAAGATGTGTGTTACCACTGCCTGGTCTGTAAGGCTGATCAGTACAGCTGTTTAACTCTCTGAACTTCAGGCAAGTTTTACTTTTAAAAATACAAATGAAATATCACCATAGAAAGATATTAGATTGTAGGAAATGAAAATGCAAGCGAAGGGGTGCCTTCATCCTTCTTAAATTCAAATTAGTGGGACTTGTAGGCCATGAACTGTTAACACAAGTGATACAGCAGAATCTTCAAGCAGCTTGAGGGTTCAAGTTGCTTTAATATTTCTCTTGGGACCACTGCTGCTCCACTGTGTGCAGCCCAAGGGCTTGACTGGATGACAGTCACATAACCCAGTGATGGCTCAGTTAACTCCCAACTATTTGGCTCCCAAAGCAGTATCTGACTGAACAGCACATGAATACTGTGTAGAGGCAATTTGGATGAGTCAAGGTCAAATTGAGTGATGGATTAAGAAACTATTTCTGGCTGGATATGGTGGTATATAGCTTTAATTATATTCACCATGAAATAGAGTCAGAATGATCTTATAAGTTCACAACCAGACTGATCTAATTCAGACCCTGTCACAAGAAGAAAAGGAAGCAGGACTTTTACGACACAGTAGAAAGAGCAAGTTAGGGAATTATTCTCAGGGAACAAAACTAAGTTCTCATTTTAGGGAAAAGCTGCCTATATAGAGCATTTCCGGAGAACGTCAGAATTCTTATGAACTTGAAATTGCCTTTCTCATACCTACATGGTAAAGAAGTACAGCAAGATTGTGTTAAGTCCTTAGTATTCATGTGTAATGGGGGTGCGGTGGTTTGAATGAGGATGAGCCCCATAGGCTCATAGATTTGCATACTCAGCAGCATTTCTTTCTGGTTTCTGCTTCAAGATCCTGCTGGCATTACTGCCCTGAGTTCTTTCAAGGATGGCCTGGGATCTAGAAGTGTAAGTCAAATAAACCCCTTTCTCCCCTAGCTTGCTTTAAGCAGGAGTCTGTTATCACAGTAACAGACTAAAACTAGGTCAGCTAAACTTGTGATTTATTCTAGGCTAGAGATAAATATGAACTCAGCAGAGAACTAAAAAACGCGTGTGCTCTGGACATTCTTCCTGCTGCCCTGGGAACCATGGAAAGAACTCTCAACTACGCTGCAGGAAATATGCGGTGCTCTGCCGCCTCTGCCCCTGTTGAAGAGCCAGCTCTATGTATCCTGTAGGCTAACCCAGTAAACTGGTACCTAGCTCTTGACAGTACTTAATGATGAGCCCAATTACAAACATCATTACTGTTGACTGTAAGCAAACTAGTTCGCTGTCTCACATATTGTGAGCTAAAGAAGCAATAGAACAGGGCTCTTCGACTGCACAGAAACAGCTGATATGAGCAGCTCACACTCCACAAACTGTTCATTTTTAGAAAGTGACATATTACCCATTCCTCTTTTCTGTCTCCAATGGCCACATTTAATTTCCAAATGCCCCGGTTGGGAAAAGCATACTTGTAGATGCCAGAATATCTTCCATATTTCTGCTAAGCATAGCTGGGAAGCAGCAGTTGTTCAAAGACTTGAAAAAAAGCAAGAGAGTCTTGACATACGAAATCAAACAAAAAAAAAAAAAGAATGCAATCGTGTCATTTACAAGTAAATGGACGGAACTGAACTGAACAGAACTGAAAATCATCATAGTAAGCAAAATAAGACAGACTCAGGATGGTTAATCACACACACACACACACACACACACACACACACACACACACACATATAAATTGGTTTGTCAGATAATGAGTAGCAATGTCCAGAACTGTAACAAAAAATAGGTAAGCCTGCCATCTTTATGGATTAGCTCAGGTATTTGTTACAGTGAATGAAATGCTGCAAAACAAGGTCCCTGATTTGTAACAGACTACTGTGAGTGGAGGGAACGTAGTACCTCTGACTTGGATGCCACTGTGCTGAACAAAGTAAACTGAGAATTCCTAGCATGGCCTCCTGCACTGCATGAATGCACATGCCCTGTGTATCATTCATATATGCTCTACTCTGGTCCAAGAGTGAAAAAGCTTGATCATGCAATGGGTGACACCTCTAGCTGGCTGAACTGAAATAGTGTTTGCTTGCCTACCCAGAAGGGAGCTACTATTGAGAATGCTCCGGCTTGAGAGGCAACCAGTTTTCCTGGACAAGGAACAGGCTTGAACTCTGAGACCAGTGCCACTGGATTCTAGTGTTATTTCAGTAAGAGACGTCAAGCAAACGACTTCCTTCCTGTTACTGTCATTGAAAGAAAAGTTTTGATCTGTGGTTGCACCACAGAACAATGTGGTAAAGATAAATGCAAAACTTCCAGAGATGCTTCAGAAGTTCGGAAAAACACATTAGATATAAATTCTATAAATAAGTTTATCAAAGTTACACTTTAGAAGAAGAGATTTTACTTAGAGTATTTGAAGGGCAAAGAAGATCAATTATTTCATTTTATTAGTAAAGGGAAAGACCTGAAGAAACACAAAGATCGTGGCTAGATGGAGCCTTCATCTCTCTGGACTTTGCAGTGAGATAACAAAGCTGCAGATGGAGGAGACAGCACGTACATTAGAATGTGAGAACTGGGTGCAAAGGTTACTAGGTAGGCACCAGCCATGAGGCATTATCGAATTTCTGACTCTGACATCCCACTTCAGAAACATTAATAAAAGCAATTATTCAGAAAAATAGATTTCAAAAGATTCAAGTAAATGAGGCAGGCAATGACTCTATCTTGCACCTCAAAAATAAAAGAGTGTACTTGCATGCATCAGGAGGAGGAAGCAAAATACTGTATTTTGTCCTAGAACCCAAAACTAATAATACCATTAATGAAGGACAGGGTTTTACAGATAAGGGTGGTCCCGTAAACAAAGTCTCAAGCCTTTCCTAGTATCCTGTAGAATCTTGACTCCTCAGGCTTCAAGATGGAGGTAGACTCAGTGTCTTAGTTGGGCACTGCACACTGCAGGCAAACCTCTCAAAGAGGCATTAAAAAAATCTTTTAGAAAGAATGCTGGTTTCAATTATGCAGCCTGAGGAATTAATGAATGCTGGAGATCTGATGATAAGCAAACATAGCGATGCTAGTTAATTTCAGTGTTGAACATTCAAATTTTCCTGACACTGGAGATCTGGTGGTGAGCAACACACTGACTATAGTTAATGACATGGTATTGACAATTCTAAATGTGCTATGAGATTGGGTTTTATATGTCCACACTATAAGTAAAATTTTATATATGAAGGGATGTGTACATTAATTTATTTCATGATACACACATCAAAGTCTAATGCTTTAAATTCTACATTTTTGTCAACAATACATCATCAAAGATGAAAATTAGCAAATTAACATTTACAACACTTACAAATAATACAAAAATTATATTTTACAATTGAGGTCTTAACTACTTTCAAGAGCTGAAAGAACTTGAACCCAGAGCTGTGTTGTTTTGATCTTTTGATTCCTGTCTCACTGTTTGAATTTTCTTTCTCAATTATGGATTTAACAAGTGTGTGTATTAGAAATTCTACATATTTATGTAATATTCTGTGTTACTCTATCTGAATAAAAAATTAAACTTATTGCTATATCAACTGACTTTACTAAACACTGAGATAAACAGTATATTTCATTTAAAGATAAACAAACATGAAGATGTTGGCTTTCCATTTACTTTGTTAGTTTTATTTTTTTTCAATTTTTACTTGCAGTTTTATAGTTGTTTGCATCTTTATTATTTTTGTTTCTTATGAATTTAAGAAAGCTTTTTTCCTTTTTTTATCTTTCATTTTTTAAATTTATTTATTTATTAAAGATTTCTGTCTCTTCCCTGCCACCTCCTCCCATTTCCCTTCCCCTCTCCCAACTAAGTTCCCCCCCCCCCAGCCCGAAAAGCAATCAGGGTTCCCTGTCCTGTGGGAAGTCCAAGGAACCCCCACCTCCATCCAGGTCTAGTAAGTTGAGCATCCAAACTGCCTAGGCTCCCACAAAGCCAGTGCATGCAGTAGGATCAGAAACCCATTGCCATTGTTCTTGAGTTCTCAGTAGTCCTCATTGTTCGCTATGTTCAGAGAGTCCTGTTTTATCCCAGGCTTTTCCAGACCCAGGCGAGCTGGTCTTGGTGAGTTCCCGGTAGAACATCCCCATTGTCTCAGTGTGTGGGTGCACCCCTCGCGGTCCTGAGTTCCTTGCTCATGCTCCCTCTCCTTCTGCTCCTCATTTGGACCTTGAGATTTCAGTCCTGTGCTCCAATGTGGGTCTCTGTCTCTGTCTCCTTTCCTTAAGAAAGCTTTTTTTGAAGTACATTTGTGGTCAATGTTTTAATAAACTTGTGGATTGAAATAAATGCTGAAATTGGATTTAACATCGATACTCTATGTGAGTATCACTTTTAAACTGTACTCTTCAATAACATAACCAAAAACATCAGAACAAAGCTAGGAAGTGACATGTGACCATTAAACTTAATTTTCAGATGGTTAAGGGAGCATGAATTGAGTTTTATGCAGTTGTAGCCTATTTCAAATTCATACTTTTTACGTTTTAAGAAAGTGTTTTGTTGTAGAAATTTGTGTATAATTGCGCGGCTACATATACACACAAAACAAAAGTTAGGAGAGAGAAAATGATACACGTTGAGAATTTATATTGAAGGGCCTAAGGGATTTTGCATTATATTTTCTCTGGCTTCTTCTCTTTTGCTGGTTGAATGACTGTCATTTTGTATCCATCAGTCTGAGGCAGTGACATAGTGACGGCTGTATGATGATGGATGGAACTGTCGGAGCCTCCTGAGCACTTAGATAGTGCACCTGTGAATTACACTTACAAAGGGCTGCATTATGGGAAAGTGTGATCGCTCTCTTCTCTTCCAGGTGTTAAGGAAATAGCTGGTAGTTAAAGAACAATAATCCATTTCCCGTGCCCATCCTGCCATCTCGTTCCTGTTGCCTAGCTACAATTGAGAGAAGCCCCAGTGCTTTAAAGTCCATGGGTTTTAATTCTAAGACATTGAAATCACTCCCTTTCAACTACCCTTGAATAAATTAATATAAAAAATTAGAGTCCTTTGTAAAGCCAGGTCATCACACCAGATCCTGTAGATATAAAAATAATCCACTGCAGACTGGAAACTCAGAGGACAAAAACGTAAAATAAACACAACCCTGATTCTCTTGTTCATCGTGATTTTTCAGGGAAAGCATTTCCATGTATATACCAACTTCATCGGCTCTTTTTTCCGCAAAGATACATTCAAGGAGTCAATACTTTGCGCCTGGAAAGACTAATCTGTTCCACTTAGGTGAAGCTTAAAGAAGTGAACATCTTTATGTAGCAGAGCATAGACTTCTGTCAAAGTCTGGGCTAGAAAATGTAGTTTAGAGCATGCCTTTTCTTGCACAGGGCCTGAGATTACATCACGCAATCAGTGTCAGACAGTCCCATTTTACATTTGAGATGGATTTCTCTAGAGAAATTTTATTCTTCAAATCAGCTCTAAAAAAGGAAAGCAAAATATCAATAATCATACAGTTTACTTATTTAATAACCTATGTGTATAGGAAAACTTAACTCTTGCAATATCTTATGTCTATAGGTGGAGCTGAGAATTACTTCTGAGCAAATTTGCTGCATCTGCTATAGTTGCCTCTTCTTCCATTTTTCCCGGAGTTCAAGGTTCTTTCAAATGTGTGTATCACTTTTCTCTGAGAAGTGAAATGCATGTGTTTCCTTGTAAAAGCATAAGCAAAAGAAGCCAGGCCTTACTTTTCACTCCATTTTCTCATTTCACTGTCTCTATTTGAGCAAATGATCTGTGTCTCCTAGGAATTTGCATCTTGACTAAGTGCTGAAGTGGCTAGTACTGACTAGAGGTGGAAGGGAGGTGTTCTTATATAGGCTGGTTATATCTACTAATGGGTATTATGGTTCCTGGTTCCCAGTAGATGTACCTGTGCTTCATTTCTCCATCCCCTTGTTTCTCTCTCTGCAAATATGTGTCAGCCATGTATCAGTCCTATGAGATTCAGGCATGGGACCATAAATACATGTTCCCCTTGTCTGTTCCCACAAAGAAATCTTTTATTGCAGCAAAAGGAATTTCTAGATTTATCTAATGAGAAATTTTAATTGCTTTTAATATCATGCCAAAACCTATAGAAAGTGTGATAACAATATTCTACTGGATTAAAGTTCCTACTGCTGTAAAGACACACCATGACCATGGCAACTTTTATAAAGAAAAATATTTCACTTAGACTGGCTTGCAGTTTGTAAGTTTAGTCCATTATTGTCATAGTGGAAAGCATGGCAGCATGCAGGCAGCCATGGTACAAGAGAAAGTGAGAGTTTAAAAGAGAGACTGAGACATTGGGCTGACTTGATCATCTAAAACCTCAAAGCCTGTCCCTGGTGACATATTTCCTCCGATAAGACCATACATACTCTAATAAGGTCAAACTTCCTAATTGTGCCACTCCCTATAGGCCAATGGGGGACATTTTTGTTCAGACTATCATATTCCACTCCCTGGTTCCCTTAGGTTTGTATCCATACCGCAATGCAAAGTTCATTTAGTACTTCAAAAATCTGTATAATCTATAACAGTCTCTAATTTGCTTAAGAGTCCAAAGTCCAAAATCATTTCTGAGACTCATACAATCTCTTAACTGTAATTCCCTGTAAAATCAAAATGAAAAAGCAGATCACCTACTTCCAACATGTTATGGCACAGGATATGCATTACTGTTCCAAAACAGAGGAAATGAATCATAGTGAGAAAATGCTGGATCAAAGAAAGACCAAAAGCCTGCTGGGAAAATTCCAAACTCTGCATCTCCAGGTATGACAGGTATGATGGCAACTCAATCTTTGTATCTCCAACTTATTTCATCTTTTTTTTCCTGTAGCACACTTCTCTCCCTTGGGCTATTTCCACTCCCTATGAGCAGATTTCCTTGACAGATACCCATATCTCTGACATCTCCAACATCTTGGGGTATCCAAGGCAACCAGGCTTCACCTTTACAGCTTCATGCAATGGCCCCTCTAGGCCTCAATGCAGGGACATCCCTGAGACATGTCTGGCTTCAGAAGCTTTCCTTAGCCATGGAGGGAGATTCCATAAGCCCATTTTTTCTATCTTTAACTCTAAACTCAGAACCACATGATTGAAGCTGCCAAATTCTTCTGCTTTCTGGGGCTGGAACATGGCCCCCCTATTTAAATACATTTCACCAACTTTCTGTTTTCAATGGCTCCCTTTAATGCCTCAGTTTGGCTGTCCTGAAACTCAATGTGTAGCCTGCCTAGCTCTGAACTCTGAAATTAATCAGCCTTTGTTTTCTGAGTGCTGGAATTAAAGGTGTGTTTCTTTAATTCTTTTCACAAGATGGAAGCTTAGCTGGATGGGACCTTGCTCTGAGGTCAATACTCGCTTTATTCCACTTAGCATCTGGATTTTCCTTAATCTGTTTACACTTTCTGATGCCCTTATACTTTCTCATAGAACTCTCAGTTTTGTATTTTTTCTTGTTCAGCTTGTCCTTTTCACTATAGATCTGTGTAAGACTGACCACTAATAGTTGCATAATACAGTCTATGCTGGGTTGTTTGGTAATGTCCTATGTCAAAGCTGTTAATTCATAACTCTTCAATTTAGCCTCAGATAGATTTATTTTTTTGCATAAGGGCAAAAAGAAGCCACATTCTCCACCAAAATATCACAAGAACAATTTCTATGTCAAGTATTAATATTCTTCTCCTTCAAAACCTCTCATGCCATGTCCCACAGTTAAAATCACCCTGCACCACTGTTATCCATGTTCCAACTAGTATGATCCATTAAGCCCCAATGAAATTGTTAAACTGCTTTTTATCCAAAGTTCCAAAGAGCACATTTGCTAAACAAAAGCATAGTCAGGCCTATCACATCAATACCCAGTCCCTGGTACCAACTGCTGTCTTAGTTGGGGTTCTATTGCTGTGAAAAGATACCATGACCATGGCAACTCTTATAAAAGAAAAAATTTAATTGGGGATGGCTATCAGTTCAGAGGTTTAGCCCATTATCATCATGGTGGTTAAGTGTGACATAATGCAGGCCGACATGGCACTAGAGAAGCAGCTGAAAGTTCAACATCTGGAACCCCAGGCATCAGGAACAGATTGTCACACTGGACCTAGGTTGAGCATCTGAAACCTCAGATCCCACCCCTAGTGGCACACTTCCTTCAACAAGACCACACCTACTCCAACAAAGCCACATGTCCTAAAAGTGCCACTTTCTATGGACCTCTTGCGCCATCTGATTCAAAATACCACATCTATTATTTTCACATTTAATCCAGTTTTCAAAAAGAATATTCATAATTAAGTTTGTGAATTATGAAACAGGTATTCTATAATTCAAGAGTACACATAGCATCTTATAACAATGTTTTCTTTGATAAATTTCAAAAATGGAGAGCAAAACATGCTAAAACAATTCATGTAAATATGGCAACTATAATAAACATAGTACAAATTATATCTCAAACAGCAATATGGATACTGTAGAGCTGGATCTCCAAGAGAATGCCCAATGAAACAGGAATTTTCTTTTGGTCCATGATCCATAACTGAAATCCAATATTTAAAGATATAGGTAGTTTGCCTCCCCATTTATAATCAGAAACTAATATTATAAAAATCACTTCATCAGTAATACAATTTTACCCACCCCTACAACATACAATTTCTCGTCTGTTGACTTTACAGGCCAGCCCTCACCACATCTGGAGAACAATAGTCCTCATTTTCATTTTTATTATATTTGTTCATTGTCTTTATGCACTGTTACACAAGGACATTTCTATGCGAAGTTGAGAAATCACATACGAGAGAAAGATGCTATCTCTCTGACATTGGCGTGAGTTTCTTCATATGTTCACCTCCATTTGCATACAAGTTTCTGTAAAGGACATATGATTGTCTTACTGGTAAAGTGATTTTTATTCTAGGAAAATTTAAAATAGAAATCATTAAATGAACCAATGGTGTCAATATTCTCAAGTTAGTTTGAGAGAAAAAAAACCATAGGGTTAGCATTTAAGTAGTTAAGTTTTAAAACCTTAGCACAGTATAAATAGCTAAAAGGGTATTCTTTTATAAATTTGATTTTAATTATAGAAATAGATAATTGAAATGCAATTTTAAGTTGAAAAATGTTAATCAAAAATTAAAGATTTTTTTTGCCTTTGTACTTCTATGAGAGTCATTAATGTCAAGAAGATTTTGCTATTTCCCTCCTGTCCTCTTCAAAGTAATTTAAGATTAAATGCTGAAGACTCAATTTTAGTTCCAAGATTTTTATCAAGTTGATGACAGAGATAAATAAACAACTTTGATATTAGAGGGTTTGTCAAACGCTAAGAATTTTTTCTAAAATCATTCTTCAGCAAAAGCATAATTCTGAAAATTGACACGGACTTAAATTTTTCTTCTTTTATATAAATAACAAAATTGCACAGCATATTTCTACATTGGCATTGGGCCTTAATATCACAAACAATAAACTAACCTTGTCTGACATGAATAATATTTTGAAGGGTTTAACTCACATTACCAAGATTTGCAAAGGCTTGATCCTCAATCTGGTGTTACCTGGGATTTGATTTCATGGCGTTCCTTCATCAGTTTACTGTACTGTGACATTCCTGAACACAGATGTGACAGTCTCATCCCTCACATCTGTACCTAACATCATCTGGGTAAGAGTAGTGTGACCATGCCCCACAATCCTAAACAAAATCCAGGGACTCGTTGACATCCAAGTGAATAAACTCAAAATGCCCAACTTTGAATCAAATGTCTTAGCCAGAGTACTGAAATATATTGCCTGGAAAGCCCTGTATCACTTCCTGAGCAGAAATGATAAGCAGACACAGCTTTTTCAGACATATATGAATAGCCTAAAGTAACGCAGGAGCTCTTAGAGAGGGAGGAGGAGAGAAGGGAGCTTAAAAAGAGAGACTACTGCTATCCTATCAGCCTCTACAAGAGACTACTGCTATCCTATTCAAAGGTGGATGGAAAAAATTTCTAGATGTTTCATGTATATCTTCACCATCCATCACTTTACTTCATAGGGTGATAGTCTATCAACGCTCAATATGGCAGGAACCTATTTTTAGTATTTCTTGGACATTGTACTCAATTTCAATTAGTACAAAGGTCATCATATTTAGACCAAGAACCATTCAGCAAACCCTTTTTCTTCTTTGGATCTGTGCTGTGCATATTTATAGGAATTTCCATAGATATTAGGAATATTTCAGTTTGTAAATTTGGAGATGAAAAATGAATTAATTTAGTCATCTAAGATAGATAGTTGATGACTAAACACAACAGGGTAAGAATTGAAATCTTAGTGTCTGCTGTCTCCAGTTCTCCATCTCTCATATCTTTCCAGAGCACTGGGAGGCTCCACTTCAGTACTTGGAGCTTGGTGTACAGGCAGCTCCTTGTGCTCCTCCCATCGTAGCCACAAGATAGTGGCTACAATGAGCTATGCTTTCACAAACAAGGAGATCTGGAGACCAGTTGGAACTTCCTTTCTCTTCTTCTTTTCCACAGTTTCTCATAACTTTGAGTTTTCAGTATGCCCCAGAGCTATTGGAACAAAATAGACTGATCCATGCTAGCTGGGCTCATCTAACATTAATGCATTATTCAAAAAATGCAGCTTATATTTAAAGTGGAAAGTTTATTGACCAATTAAGGTAAGTGTAGTTAGTTTGAACACGCTCCCCTCTATAAGGAGACTTCAAGCAGTGCTCAGTGATTATCTAAATGCTGCCTCTTCCATGTGAAGTGAGAACAGGGCAAATCATTTGGTGATTTCAAGTGGTTAGTAAGTTAGACTTCATTCTCTCAGCCTGTCCACTTCCTTCTAGAACAAGGTTCAGGTGGACACTGGGCAAGTTTGCCGCACTGACTCTCTGCCCTCACCTTTCTGATTTGTAGCTATATGATATTCTTTTTCTTTTCTGAGGTCATGCTTTCTTTAGTTTTTCTTGATTAAAAACAAAACAAAATAAAAACAACAACAACAACAACAACAACAAAACCAAAACCTTTTGTCCCAGGAATTCTATATACATGAAAAAAAATCTTCACATATTTATCCTCTTATGTATGAAAGCCTATATGGTTGAGCAGAATTTTACTATTTCTATAATATGCCGTATAATGATATTTTACTATCAATATGTTCTTTCTACCTCTTTAAGATACATATAATTGATTAGGCACTTACAGCTAGTTTAATTAGGCCTTTAAGCTATTATCTCACAGACACAAAATGAGATTAAAAGCTAGGATACTTATTTCATAATAGAGAATACTTAAGATAAAAATGTTATGAAACCTGTGCACAATCAACTATCTAACTAGTAATAAAGATAAGTTCCAACACTGTGCATCTGTGACTCTCCCATCAGTGTTCATAACCACATATCATCAAAGATATCCTAAAAGGCTTTGGTTTCTTCCATCATTCCTAAACGAATGAAGCTGTCAAAGACTTGTTAGCTGACCAAAGTTAAAATTTTTCTTTCATTTTTTTGGAAATTTATTAATTCATCAGTGTAGATTTCTTTCATACCCTGTGTTAAAGTCCAGTAAAAGATACAAGACCTTGAAGCAAGTCCACGGAGAAAATTTTTTTCAAAAGAATATGGTGTTTAATTGATGCCCAAATACTCTTAGGAATGGAACATTATGAACAGATCATTCAGCAGTAAAGCACTGTGATCTCTGAGATGAGCAAAACCCAGGAGATAAGCACTGTGATTTTCCCTGAAGCTTGATTCCCAGAGGCCGTTTCCAGCCACAAAGCAGAACAGTGGAGTCAGCAGATCACAATTCTTTGGCAGAGGTTCAAGTTGAGAGAGCACAAGGCAAGTAGGAGGAAACCACCATGAAAAGGGAGTAGAAAAGAAGATGGGAGAGGAGGAGACAGAGACAGACAGAAAGAAGCACAGAGATTGACAACTGAAACCTGTAGCTCCCTGCAGGCTTTGATTCAAGGAGAGGATGAGCAAAGAAGCAAAGAAAGCGACAACTTAGATCATTCCCAGGACTCACACAGCAGGTTTTCAATCAGACAACAACGCTCTAAAGACACAGGAGTAATTGACTGACGGTGACTAGGAGTTAAGAACAAATGGTGTTTTTGCAGAGAACAGGTTTTGATTCCCAGCACTTCTATGGTGGCTCACAACCATCTTTAACTCCTGTTCCAAGAGATCAAATGGATGCCCTATCCTGACATCCACGGGCACTGGTTATGCATATGGTAGGCACACATACATACATGCAGAAAAATAATCATACAAACAAAATAGAATTAATTAAAAAATAAATCAACATAATTATCAGAAGAAAATAATATTAGCAAGGAGAATAAACAATGATACATTAAGCCAGCAGAACTCAAACTCTAGCCTTCAAAAACCAAATGACCACGAACAATTGCCAACAAAAACAAAATCCAATACTTTGAAAAGATTACAACAAAACTCAGCATCTACAATGTCACTGTCACATTATACATAATTAATTGAGAAATTTCTTACATTTAAGGAAGCATGGCAGTTTGTGCCATAAAACCATCAGGTCATGGATATAAAATAGTGCTTACGCATACATATGTGCGTGTTCACGCAAGCACGCACACACACACACACACACACACACACACACACACA
>NC_022031.1:21533851-21540749 GCF_000317375.1 Microtus ochrogaster | reverse complement strand
CACACACACACACACACACACACACACACACACACATTTTCTGGTACAAAAGCACATACACAGAAATTTAACTTTGGGAGTATGTAGGGGGAAATGTTCAGTGTGCATCAGGATTTCTGCCTGAGAAATGGCATAGCCTGAACCCAATTCGCAGGCTAGCTGGTTATCCAGTCATTACCGTGGTCTGTCTGGCATCCAGGGGATTTTGCTCAGGATTCTAAAGAAGGCTGTGTGCCTCACATATAAACTGATAGGTAAAGGCCTCACAACATCTTTAAAAAAATGCTCAAACGAGCACATTTTTGTGCATAATGCATTTCCTCTCTGTGTCCAGGCCTAAGGTTCAGCCTCAGCAACACTACAGCAGCTTGTATTTTCTTCGTTTTCTGCATACAGAATGTTCTGTTGTCAGGCGGTAATGTGGAATACCTCTTGTTTTCTTTTAATTGCATAGTGACATTCAAATATACATCTGGACCTTATTGTTTTTGTTTTGCTTGTGGTTTAGAAAAGAGAGAAATTGTTTGACATTTTCCCTATTGATGTCTGTAATAACTTTATTTGATTTAAAGTACTAGCAAGAAAAAAGTGGACCTGCCTCCTCCTTGAGACAAAGGATGCTCTAAAGAGGCCTTCTAAACAGGAGAGTTTCTCTATCTGGTTGGGAGGGGGGACATCAAGAGGGTACTTCCTACATGTAGGGCTGGAAAGACTCAAACCGAGATCTACTCATTCCAGATCGGGCAGTAATGACAGAACAAAGGAATGAGTCTACCAAAGTCTGACTGAGAAAACCAACGAATTTACTGGTGTTACGAACAGGAGTATAGGTAAGAGCTTCCTCCCAGGAGCACAAATGACTCAAAGGCAGCTGTATTATAGAATGTCCGCACCAGCATGGGAAACAGCTTATGAAAGCTGCAACCCTTGAGATGTCTGCAGGATTTTGAGGTGGATTGGCAGGTAGAAGAGTCTTCTCCAGGCAGCCTGGCTCGTGCAAAAGTCTCTTCCAAGCAACTTGGATGGTGGGAGGATCTCCTCCAGGCAGCTTGCCTGGTCAGAGATTCTAATGCCTCAGCAGTTGTCTATGTTCTCCATGCCATTGAAACAGTGAAACTATGAGAATCTTGTGAGTTTCAGGAACTTCCTAAGACACATGAGTTATTTACCCATGAGCCTCCTTCCACCCTCCTGAAGGGAATATTTGATTTCAAGATAATTGCTACAAAAGATAAATTTGATTCCTTTATACACATGGAAATTATATTTCTTAAATCCTGTCTTCACCAGTATCCTGGACCAGATTCCTAAAGTATCTTTATAAATTTCCTTGCATAATATATTTTAGATAACATAGCTAAGAGAATGACCTAAGTAGTAATCCTTTCCTATGGCTAAGAGAAAATACTGTCTTTAGTCTTTACTAATTTATAAATAACAGTACCTTGCTATTCACAGTATGAAGTCTGGGAAGCCTAAATTCAAAGTGCTAGTAGGTTTGCTATCTATTCATAGTCTGGTCCCTGATTCCATCTCAAACAATGGAAAAAGCAGAAGGTTATAGAATAGTTAGCTGCCTGTCTCCAGTCATTAAATGAAGGCACTAATCCTATTCATGAGGGTAGAGCGTTCTTAACACAGTCACATTGGAGCATATGTTTGAGCATGTGTTTTGGAGAGAACGCATTTAGATCATCACAGCTCTGCCTCCCCGGATTCACCTAGTGTACTCGTCAATCTTTACTGCAGGCCCTCATAGCCTGATATGCTCTATACAGCCTGAAACTCTGGATGAGGCCTTACTGTTTTGTGCATTTGAGCTGAATGTATGCCTCAGAATTGTTACTAGTGATTAGGGATCTGCGAAGTCTGTAATTTAAGTGTAAAAGTTCAGAAGATTCAACTCTTTGTCGTGTTATTGGTCATGTTCCTTATGAGCAACTCAGACAATTTTGCTGCATGGTATTTTTAAGGAAATTCTCAAAGTCAGTATCCGCAAAAGAAGGAAGCTAAAGTAGATGGAGCAAATTTCGACAAGTGTTGTGATTGAAAACTACATATACTTATTCCTTACCTGACAGTTCCTTTAATTAGAAGCCTAACATCTCTGTCATGGAGCTCAAATCAAGGTACCTTCTAGGATAAGTTGCTTTTTGGTCACTTTTGGGGAAAATATATTTTCTTGCCCTTCCAAGTTGCATCAAAACCCCACATTCTTTCGTTGCTGCCTCTTTCCTCCATCTCCAAAACCCCAAATGTAGGCAGACACTCCTTCACAATTGATCACTCTGATCCCAACTCCCTTTTCCACATTTCAAGAATTTTTATGACTATATTGATTTTTACAGATAATGTAGAATAACACACTCATCTTAAAGACTGTTGATTACCAATTCGAATTCAATATGCGACCTCTTTTCCTTTTCCATTGAACATTTTCTATGTATAGGATCAGGGGATTAGTGCATGGATATCTTTGTATGTACACTATTCTAGCTACTGAAAAAAAGTAGAAATAAATTCAGTTTTATTGTAGCTAATGGTTATTTGCTACAACATCATGAGATAATTCCTCAATCTTGTTTTGAGTCAAGACAAGGCTGGCATGACCCTACAGCCCTTAAGGACTGCTTGTTGCTTATGACTTGGCTCTGGGAATTGGCACAATCTTGGATGATGCATTACTTTTCATGGAAGGGCAGTCTTAGGAACCTTGACCTGAGAACTCTCAGTTCTGTTATTAGCAACTGGCAAATGAATACAATTGCATTTAATGGTACTAGAAGAAATTTTGTACCCAACCACAGTTTTCCCTGACTGTAGGGTTTGCCATATGGTCAGAGGAGGATGTGCTGAGTTGAGTAGATAGAATATTAAAGGAGACATTGGGGTTGCAAAGTCTCTGAAAGTGTACCACCTCTTTCATTGTTAGGTTTGTAAATAGTACATTGCACTTAGGTGAGTCTCCCTTGTGCAAAGAGTGTACATCTTAGGAAACAATGTGCCTTCAATAAAATCTTGAATTAGTTTTTGCTACCTTACTGCTATTTTATCATGAAAGATATCACTTCCTGCTAACTTATATTCTTTCTGTAGCTTCCTTTAAAGCTTTCTTAATATTTGACACAAGCCCCATTCCCTACCCCCAGCCTAATGTGGATCATACTGCAGGAACCTTCTCTCAGTTCTCCTAACCTCAGCAACTCTCTGTGACTGTGAAGAGAAAAAGCATTAGGTAACAAAAGTGACAATAGCCACTGACTGTCTGTCTAACAATATCAAGGCTACCCACAGCACAAAAGAACTCATGCTATTGATTTGTTAGCATTTTCTGAAGAAAGTTATGGCATGGGGAGAGAGGAAGAGAAGACTAATCGCTATAAAATGTTAGTGGCACATTCTTAATCCTGAAGGCCAATACTTGAAGG
Source organism: Microtus ochrogaster (assembly GCF_000317375.1). Classification (NCBI taxonomy): domain Eukaryota; kingdom Metazoa; phylum Chordata; class Mammalia; order Rodentia; family Cricetidae; genus Microtus; species Microtus ochrogaster. Next base: position 21,537,321 of record NC_022031.1, on the reverse strand, counting down.
AGACTGCCTTCACAGAGTGTGCCATCTGAAGGAAGGGCTGTCTAGTCCACTCCATCTATATATAGAGGGGAACCTGAAATTGACTTCCAAGAGTAAAGACTGCTTCTGTTTATTTAGCACTCCAGTAGCCCACTTGGGTGCTATTAAAGAATTGCTGCTGAAGGAGCTCCAAGATGTAAGTGCTGCTGAGGAAAATAATTGTGAACCATCCTAGAGACAACAAGGTGCACAAAATGGAAGGAGCCTGACTGAGGTGACCACAGAGTCCACTGGAAATGCTCAATGATCACAGCTGGCTCTTCAGATTAACATAAAGTCGCATGCTAAAGGCCCTTGTGCATTAGTCAACGAAACATAAGTAACTAGATTAAAAAGTACATTTTCATTAAGTGAGGATCCATTCAAGCAATGAGAATAGAATAAAATATTTTTTAACATTGAAGGAGAAAACTCACGATGTAGGGCTCTGCAAACATCTTTTGAGGTTGAAGGAGAAACATATGAAAAACAGATAAAACCCGAACTTACTTAAAATAGTCTTGTTCTGCAAGAGGTTGGGAGAAGTTCATCAGGAGGAAGGGAAATCATACAGGTCAGCCAGGAATTCAGATAAGAGAAGAGAAGAGTTTCAAAATCAAATTATATATATATATATGTATACACATATATGTATATATTTATACACATATTTTTGTTTCAAGTAAAAATTAAAGCAAAGTACATGATCATCATAATAAGTGAATAAATGAATTAAGTGTAAGTAGTATAATGACTCACTAGTATAATAAGGAAGTCAAAGTACCTAAGTTATATGTGAAGAGGTTTAGTTTTATTTGGGGTGAATGCAGATTAGTATAAACACCTGAAAATTCTAGAGAAATCACAATGGTGTTAAAGACAACTGAAACTAAAATGTGGAACAAAGACAAACTCCATTGCTCTCAGTGCTCAGCTGAAGTTTGGGGTGGCGTACACAATAACTCACCTCAGATGCCAACTTGACTACAAAAAGAATCACATCTGAGATATGCCTCTATCTTTGGGAAACTTCCAGAGAGATGCGACTGAGAAAGCAAGACCCTTGTGGGAGATGGACAGCACTTTTACATGGGCTGTTCTGAACTGAATAAATGAAAAAAAGAAAAGTTGTCAACAACTAAGTGCTAAGCACACTGTTGTTACTGTCCTGTCTCCTGTGCCATACAAGACTGGCAGCTCTCAAGCTACTACAAGTAAAAGTTGCCCCCGCCAAGCTCTACTAGGCGTATTTAGTCACATTGACAAAAATACACGTAACGCATTATCAAAAGCAGGTTGGGGAAAAAAAAGTTCAAAATCTGTTAGTAGATTTTAGGTAGATTAAATACTAAAGAAATTATTGAAAATCTTTTAATGATAATGATCTAAATATACTCCTTTGAATGTTTGTGTGCAAGTGTGTGTGAATGTGTGTAAGACATGTATGCACATGTTCACATGGATGCCTGCAGAAGCCACAGACCAATGTCAAGTTGCTTGTCCTACTGTTCTTCACGTTATTATTCAGTAATAATACTTTTACTGAAGCAGGAGTTCACAGAGTTGGCTAGACTTGATGGCAAGTTGAACTTCAGGGATCTGCCTATCTCCAACTTTTCAGAACTGGAATTACAGGCACATTGTTCCAGATTTATCTTTCATGGAGGTTCTAGGGATTCGAACTCAGGCCCTCATGATTGCACACCTTTGCTCACTGAACCATCTTTCTAGTCCAAATATACACACCTTTTTAAAAATGGATTGATAAAATGAGCACATAAAAACAATACCCAGCCATGTTATGCACATACTCTAAATACAAAGATTAATATAGTTTAAAATTTAAGATTTAGAGCAAGCTACATTGTTATAATACTAAATAAATAACATCAGTTTTAATGCCATGCATAAGATTTCAAAAGACAAAACTTAGAGGCTAGCAGTCCACTCTAGTAAAGATTCTAGTTTATGTGGAGGGTCTAAGATTTTTGTCTGTGCAACAAATAACAAATTGTTGAAATGTATGAGGAAAAACAGAGCCACAGAGAGCAATATACAATTCTACCATTCCACCTGGAGATTTAAATACTGAACTTTCAGTATTGGTAGTCATAGCAGAAAAAAAATATTTAAGGCTATCATTGGTTTGAACGACACCATCAATCAACTGAATTTAACTGACATATATGCACTACTGCTTTAAAACGTAGCAGAATAAACATTTTTCTCAATTTTACCTGAGATATTTAACAATGCAGACATCATTCTGGGCCATAAAACAAATGTGACATGAAGGAAGGAACAGAGCTGTGCAAGGTAGTTTCAGAACAACAGAGGTGAGTTAAAGATAAACAACTGAAGTCAGCATGTATATGCCAAGCATTTGGATATCAAACAGCACACCACAGCAATGTGGGTTAAAAAAAAAATCAACAGAAACTGAAGCCCACTTTGAGGACAATAAAAAAAGAAAACACAATATGTCAAATTTGTGTAAGCAGTGGGAAAGCAATATTCTAAAGGAAATTTATAGCTCTGCACAGAGCAAAGAAAGGGAAACCTGAAGTCAGTAACTTACATTCTACAGAGCTCGAAAGAAGAGTGGTCTTTCTTTGAAAGGAAGAAGTCTTTGCTTCATGTAAAGCAAGGAGAAAACCACCAAGAGAAACTAAAGCAGAGATCAAGTAAAACAAGAACAGGATAGCAATAGAGAAAAGCCTAGATCACTTAAACAGATAAAAGAAATAAAATAAAACAACTTAGACATAATGGATCAATTGCTTCAAAACTCAAACTACCAAAAACTCCTCCAAGGAGGAAAGGACTTATTGGATCCATTACATTGAATCAATAATTTACACGCACACTAATAAAAAGACAGCACCAAGGTCAAAGAGTTTTACAGTTGAATTCTATCAACATTAATCAAGAATTCATACTAAGTTTTCATGATCTCATCTCGAAAAATCAAATCAAAAGGATTAATTTCTTAATCATTTTATGCTTAATATTCACTGAAGCATATAGTACAGTGAGTTTTAGAAATTTTTTGTTTCTGTGACTGAACAATATTCCATCATTTGAAGATCACACGCTTTATTTGTGCTTTCGTCTGTACATGGTCACTAGCACTTTTAGCTTCTGGATCCTGTGAAAATAGCTTCTGTAAAGCACTGGCAGACAAGTTATCTGATAGATTCTTCTTACATTTGTTTGTAAAGTATTGTTTATAGTATTCCCTTGCTACATGATGCCAGCTTTTTCTATTTTGTGTCTTCTAACTTTATCGAATTTTTCTTTTCAATGTAGCTAAAAATCATTGGTTTAAATTTTCATTTTTAATTTTACAAACAAGTTGTATGATTCTATTCATAGCCTTTTTTCACAAGTTCTGTTCTGCTTCACGCTTCATTGCATCTTTTTTTTATTGAGAAAAGGAAAAAAACAAGTTT
>NC_022031.1:21531671-21533611 GCF_000317375.1 Microtus ochrogaster | reverse complement strand
GCCATGTTCAGAGAGTCCGGTTTTATCCCATGCATCTTAAGTATTTTATTTTCTTTTGTTATTTATTTGAGGTATTAGAAGCATTTTATTTCCTAACATTTCATAATCTTAGTTTCTTTGTACTGCTGTGAAGCTATATATTTGTATGATTTCAAGCCTTTCATTGTGTATTGAGATGCATATATATTTTAAAATTTCTAAAAGCACTTAAAAAGAATGTGAGTTCCTCCCTTGTAGGATAACATATCCTTGTAAACATCAATCAGCCCAAGTGGTTGTTAGGGGTTTTACCAGCTCCTCACTGATTTTCTGTCTACTTAGGTAGAAAACTGAGAGTTGAATGTTGTCTACTATTGTAATTGGACATTTGTTGAATTGTTTCTGTAAAACATGTACAGTTTCTTTAAAGCTTTGTTATAATGTGAATGTAATTTTAGTATTGTCTCCTTTCTTGTATCCTTCCAATAGTTTTTATATCCATCATTTCCCTGATGATAATTGTTTTGCTGAACTCTATTAATCATTAATACAACCAACCCAGTTTTGTATGATTATAGTTTCTATGGTGATTCTTTACTATAGTTTCACTTTAAAATGTTTTATGCCTGTATTATTGCACAGCATAATTTGGTAACAATTTTTATAGGAATGTGGCAACTCCTGCCATTTTACTTTAAGTGTTGAAATAATATTGTCCAGCAGAAGTATCTATGATGGCAGGGTTACCTCATGTTTTCATTATCCAGAACAACTAGCCTTTAGTATATACAGAACACTTGAAATATACTAAAAGCAGCTAAAAACTGATGTTAGTTATACTTACATGGTTAGTAAATAGCTCACTCTGTAGTCTTTTCCAGGAAAGCATGAGAAGCTGAGTGTGATGCCCAGAACTCACGCATAAGGCAAATTGTGTGGGCTGCAAAGGTGGTTCATCAGCTATGAGCATTTGCTGCTTTTCCAGATGAGCTGGGTTCAATTCTCAGCACCCACATGGAGGCCCACAAACTCTAATTCCAGGACCTGTGACACCATCTGTTGGCATGAGGAACCTATTTTTATCTTTCATTAGAAAGCCAACAGGCATCTAAAGAATAATAACAAAATAAAAAAGATCAAACAAAAATTGTTCCTAATTTTAGCTTTGACTTTCTCTTCATTTAGTTTGATGTTAGTTATTGGCTTGATGTACAATAAAGGAACTTCTGAAGGCATCATAATCTCTGATTTCAAAATCTGCTTACAGAGCTACAGTACTGAAAACAGCCTGCTATTGGCATAAAAACAGACAGGAGGACCAATGGAACCTAATCAAAGACCCAGATATCCATCCACATACCTACAAACACCTGATTTTTGACAAAGAAGTAAAAAATATAAAATGGAAAAAAAGAAAGCATATTCAACAAATGGTGCCAACATAATTGGATATCAACATGTAGAAAAATGAAAATAGATCAATAACTGTCACCATGTACAAAACTAAAAGTCCAATGGATCAAAGACCTCAAGATAAAACCAACTTCACTGAACCTCATAGAAGAGAAAGTAGGAATTACAACAGAACATATTAACACAGGAGATGACTTCATAAATATAACCTTGGTAGCATAGACACTGAGAGAAACAATAAATGACACCTCCTGAAACTGAAAAGCTTCTGTAAAGCAAAGGACACGGTCAGCAAGACAAAATGGCAGCCTACAGAATGGGAAAATATCTTCACCAACCCCACATAGGACAGAGGTCTGATCTCCAAAGAACTCAAGAAATTGGCTATCAAAAGAACAAATAATCCAATAAAAAATGGGTACAGACCAAGACCAGCTGGCCTGGGTCTGAAAAAGCCTGGGATAAAACCGGACTCACTAAACATAGCAGACAATGAGGACTACTGAGAACTCAAGAACAATGGCAATGGGTTTTTGATCCTACTGCAC
>NC_022031.1:21527260-21531571 GCF_000317375.1 Microtus ochrogaster | reverse complement strand
GATCAATAACTGTCACCATGTACAAAACTAAAAGTCCAATGGATCAAAGACCTCAAGATAAAACCAACTTCACTGAACCTCATAGAAGAGAAAGTGGGAATTACAACAGAACATATTAACACAGGAGATGACTTCCTAAATATAACCTTGGTAGCATAGACACTGAGAGAAACAATAAATGACACCTCCTGAAACTGAAAAACTTCTGTAAAGCAAAGGACACGGTCAGCAAGACAAAACGGCAGCCTACAGAATGGGAAAATATCTTCACCAACCCCACATAGGACAGAGGTCTGATCTCCAAAATACGCAAAGAACTCAAGAAATTGGCCATCAAAAGAACAAATAATCCAATAAAAAATGGGTACAGACCTAAACAGAGACTTCTCAACAGATGAATCTAAAATGGCTGAAAGACACTTAAGAAAAAGTTTAACATCCTTAGCCATCAGAGAAATGCAAATCAAAACAACTCTGAGATTCCATCTGATACCTATCATAACGGCCAAGATCAGAAACACTGGAGACAGCTTTTGTTGAAGAGGATATGGGGTAAATGGAACACTCCTCCATTGTTGGTGGGAATGCAAACTGGTATAGATGCTTTGAAAATTAGTATCGCGATTTCTCAGAAAAATAGGAAACAACCTAGCTCAAGACTCAGCAGCACCACTTTTGGGTATATACCCAAAGAATGCTCAATCATTCCCCAAGTACATGCACTTAACTACGTTCACAGTAACTTTTCCTCTTCCGGGGGTGGTGCTTAGAGGCACTCAGAATGGTCCAGCATTGGAGATACCGTCATAGGCTCCCCTACAACACAGCCTCCAACAAAACTAGGCTGTCTCAAACCCCTGGCAACAGATTGTTTACCTTTACACCAAGAAGGTTGGAAAAGCACCTAGATCAGCATGTGGTGTGTGCTCAGGCCGACTCCGAGGGGTTCGTGCTATGAGACCAAAAGTCCTCATGAGGTTGTCTAAGACAAAGAAGCATGCCAGCCGGGCCTATGGTGGTTCCATGTGTGCCAAGTGTGTCCGTGACAGCATCAAATGGACTTTCCTTATTGAGGAGCAGAAAATTGTTGTGAAAGTGTTGAAGGCACAAGCGCAGAGTCAGAAAGTGAAATAAATGTATGGCTTTTTTTTTTTTAAATAAAGGTCAACGCTTAGAAAAACAAAACAAAACCAAAAAAAGCTGTGTTCATAGTAGCATTATTTGTCGGAACCTGGAAACAACCTAAATGCCTCTCAACCAAAGAATGGAGAAAGAAGGTGTGGTACATTTATATAACAGAATACCACACAGTGTAAATAATAATGGCATCTTGAAAAGTGGATAAATGGATAGAGTTAGAAAACATATTGAATGAGGTAACCCAGAAAGACAAATATAGTATATATTAACTAATATGTGGCTTTCAGAAATAAAGCAAAGTAAAACATTTTAGGGCCTTAAGTTAAATTACATATTGGTTGGTTACTCCTATAAGCTATGTGTTATTATTATTACAGTATCATTTCGTGCAGGCAGATATCAAAGGGTTTGCAGCTGAGTTGGTGTTTCTATTTCTCCTTTGCTATTAAGCAGAGTACATTCTAGTACCATGAACTGAATACATTCCAGCCTGTGTGGGGGAGGCTCTAGATAACCAGGACTTCTCCATATTCATTGCCTTGTATAGGTGTTGTGTTCAGTGATAGAACTTTACTGTCAGTTTGTAGAGGACAACTATTGGCCTTGGCAATAACCTGAATGGTTTTGGGGTTCCTACAGGACCTCTTTGACCAATGACCAGATTAGATGGAACCCATTCCTGGTATTGGAAGCTTAATTTGATGATGAGAGAGGTTTGGTTGGGGCTCAGTCTTCTCATGGGAGAATATCTTGATCCAATATTTTTTTTTTGTCACAAATGACCTAATTTTGTCTGCCTTAGTGAACTTTGTTTTCTTTTTTCTTGTCATGGAATTCTAATCTCATCTTTTCCTCCATTATCTTAAAGAAATTCCCCTTTTATATGGCTTACATTATCCTGGGTGAGAAGTCTGGGACTGCCTCTGATGTTTGTGCCTTTGTTGATACTCTTGAAATTATAGCTTCATTAAAATTTGAAAATGCTGAGCCAGCATTTCTTTAAACATTTTGGCTTTGTTAAAACATCGGAGGTTCTGACTAAGCATACATAAGACTGCTTTACATCTGTCTACAAGTCAGTAAAGCCTTGCTTAAAATTTTATCTTCCTGTACTTGCTCCAAGTCTTTGACTCTCTATGTCTGGCTTTGCTGTCTTCATTCCCTGAATGTTTTATCAATGCCAAATAGTTTATCAGGGATTTTATGAGTGTCTAAAACTCAATACTAAATTTTCCATGTCGAAAAGTAAAATTTTGATCAATTTTATAAATTCTTTATTTTTTCTTTTCAGTTTTATGTTTTCTTTATATTACTGATTGTGTTTAGAGTTTTATGTTCACCTCTGTTTTGACACAATCCATTATTTCTGTTAGAGTGTATTCCTTCATCATCTGGTGGTTTCTCTGGGTGTTGCAGAGACTCTCCTGCTTTTCCACATTCCATATGTCCTTCATTCTATGCTGGCCATTCTGACTGCGGCATGCCCATTTGGGCTGCATTATATTCCTTTTTAAAGTTCTGATGCTGGTTTTGTGTGCAGTAAAATAGCTCCTTATCAAGCTTCTTCTTAATCTTAAGATTGGAGTGGTTTGAGACTGTTTTCCTTAAGGATAGTTTGACCTTCCTGCTGAGCTCCCAATCAGCCAGTTTTCTGCTGCAAGGCAGAGTGCCTAGTGAAGCATATACACTAGAACAGGTTTTGCTTTGAACATCCTGGTGCCGTGGATGAGCACCACAAACCATCACAAATGTGCTCAGCTGACATTCTTTGCATATTTTCACACCCATTTCTCTTCAAAGATCCCCTCTCTGCAATGCTATGCCCAAACAATTCAGTGGGCAGGGCCCAGCAAAAGGCAACTCTACTGTCTAATTCTGAAGGAGCCAACATGCAAAACCTCATGGCAGCTTGCATAAGTTAATTTAATTTTCTCAGAGAACACAGTCTTGTACCACCTGTTGTTCAGTGTGCAGAATCAGCCCTTTCATATATTCTTCCAGTTGGTTTTCTAGTTGCTGATGCTGAGAAGCAAAGTTTGATAAGGCTTAGAGCTTGGCTAGCTGATGTTGCAGTTTTTCTGGCATGTTTTTATTATTATAGTCTGAGGATCTGTCTCTTATGTCATTTTACTCGCTAGTTAGAAGTTGAAATCAGGACTAAAAGCTTCCTTAAATTGCTTAAACTGTGAAAAGTTTCCAACCATTTGTAAGCTGTGATTCTACTGGGTTGTTGATGCTGAGCTATGAGAGTGGCGAGTGCTCTCTTGCATGTCTCTGTGAGAGGGAATATTTTCCTAGTTCAATGTACCAAGTCATCAGATGAGTCATTAGATTTGGGACAAGCACTCTGACTACACATGGCAATGTGTTTTTGTAGAGATGAAGACTTTGGGGAAGTCTGAAGCACTGAAAGTCTTCTGATGGCATAGCAACAAATAAAAATATTTATTCTTTCTTACATGCTTATTGATAGCTCATTGTGCTGGTTACTACTGCTGCTGCTGCTGCTTCTGCTACTACTACTATTACTATTATTATTATTATCAACTTGGCACAAGCTAGGATAATAGGGAAAAATAAAACCTCAATTGAGAAAGTATCCCATCAGATTTGCCTGAAGGTAGGCCTGTTAGGGTGTTTTCTTGATTAATGTTTAAGGTGAGAAGGACTACCCTAATATGGGTGGTGCCACCCTTGGGCAGGTGCTCCTGGCTACTGTAAGAAAGCAACATAAACAAGTCATTCAAGTAAGCCAGTAAGCAGTGCTCCTCCATGGTCTCTTCGTCTGTTCCTGACAACAGGTCTCTGCCTTGCCTTCTTCCCTCAGTGATGGACTGTGATTGATCTAGACATATGAGCCAAGGAAAGCCCTTCTTCTCCAACTTGCCTTTGGTCATGATATTTATCACAGCAGTAGAAAGCAAACTAAGACACGCATGTTGAAACATAATCTAATTTGTGGGTTATCAATATTTAATTAAGGTTCAGTTAGGCTATTTCTCTTAAAACACTAGAGACTATATGAAAAATATGACATACATTATTATAGAAAGATGTTTCTGTTCTCAGAATGAATTCTAAGTGAAAATCTTTGTTTTTATATAAAAATAATTACCAGAACTGAAAAGATGGCCAAGTGGTCAAGAACATTCTTGCTGAAGACCTGAGTTC
>NC_022031.1:21516448-21526813 GCF_000317375.1 Microtus ochrogaster | reverse complement strand
TTAAAAGTTGCAAAATGATTTGAGAAGTTTGAGGCTCAAATATTTTCCCTGCTGTAGAACCAATTTTATTTTAGGAAATTAAATACCTGCAGGGACTTTTTAAAAATAGTATTGAAAAAAAATCAAACAGTGTGGTTCATTTTAGTATGAGGCTTGCTTTGATCTCATTGAATCACAGCTGAGAAGGAGGCGCTAGGACCCTGATTTTCCTAGTTGGCAGTTTGCACTAAAGCTCCTAGGCTGAAAGTTACACACATTAACTGCCCCATGACTAAGCCCATCAATCAGAAGGGGGCTGGAATCTCCACCTCCAGCGTGGCTGCTATACTAGAGGAGTGGGAAAGGTTATGCCTCTTTGAAGAACTCAGCAATGAGGAATTCCAACAGTGAAAACTGATTAGGGATATAAAAAGCCCTGTGTTTTTAATAAGTCCAGCCATTTTCATCTTTCCCTTAGGCTCTTGCTCTGTTTTCAAGATCATGGAACACACTGCCTCATTTTCTATACTTTGAGTCTCTAGCATTCTTATTACGAAGTGAGGACCATGGGTTTTCACAGTTTTAAACTTGCAAATCAAACAAATGTAGTGATGCACAGTCTTCCTGGGCGTCTTTATCTTCAGACACACCTTCTGGATTCCTGTAGACTGCTTGAAGACAATTTGGTTATATTCTGAGGGAGAATAACTTAACAGAAAATAAGATTAATTATGAAAATAGGTGACATATATCATAAAGGGACTAGGAGAGGCAAAGAAACAAATCCTAAAATACTTTCTATTGTCTGCTTTCTTCGTCATATAGAAATTATCTTTCTTTCATCCAACAACTGATTACAAGGCAATAATATTTTAGCTGTGATTTAATTGGCTGAGTATAATTTATAGGACAGGTTAATTGACTCCTTTTTATAAGCCTTTCTTTCAGTTGTTCTCAGAGAATGTCAAAAAGGTAATTAAGCAAGAATTTCCCAAGGCTTTTTTTTACCATCTTTGTGACTACTGACTACTAACAGGAAGCATACAGGAACTGACTTCTGCAGACTAAAGGATGCTTTGAAAGTCTTTGATGTTCAGGGTATGATAATACCAATTACTATAGCAATGATCCCTTTTCCACACTTGCTGGAATTAGGAAAGCCCACAGAAGTCATTCACTTGTCTTTACTATATTTCAGTCTATCTCTCAATGGGCCTGTGTCCATGGCATCATATTATACCACTCACAAATTCAGATACAGTGGTGTTTTACTGCAAATTTTATGTCTCTATAAATTTAGACAAGTCTGTTTGCCTTGACCTCAAAGCACATAAAATAATATGACTGCCATAGAAAATACATTAATACTTTTACTTTAAGTCGTGGGTAAGCTCAGTTTCTCTAAAGACTAGACTACTTGGTGCATGTATATTAAGTAATGGTCCTGTTTACAATGTTTTTTTTTCTGAGTAAATAAATTCAGTGAACTCAGCAAAATACTTTTTATAATCTGGACAAACATTTAAAATTGCTCTTTTAGAACTGAATTTCAATGAAAATGTAAGTCTTCTGGAAAGATATTATGAAGACAGTACTTGAAGTATTATGAAGAAGGCCTTTCTGTATAACTGAGAAAGAAGGAAACTATGTATAATTAGAATATATATTTGCCAGTGTTTTGGTTATTCTGTTTCCATAAAAGAGATTATTACATATTCAATAAATTTGTATTATAGAACAATATATAACACCAGGGAAAGAGGTCCATAAATTATTTCAGTGCAGTCATATTTCTTACTTATTTACATACACAAAGAAGAAAAATCTTGAAAAGATTATTAATTCAGATTATAAATTTTCACGTAAATAATCACACTCTCAAACGTCTTCCAGATGATTTGAAACTGATACTGGAATGACATTTGAGACCGGTGTATAGTGCCATTGTACTCAGATTTCTGCATGTTCTAACACATCTCTTAGCCTTTTGTGAGGAAAACAATTTAGAATCTGTCCAGCGCATCCTGCCTGTTCAACTGTGCCACATGTCTCTGTCTCCATCCTAAGACCCTGAAGTGGCTCAGGCTTCTTGAGGAAAGAGACTCCCACTGAGCTATGGAAGGAATTTTGTCTTTTAACTGAATTTTCTTCACAGGAGCCCTTTGTCCTGTAAAGACAGGATTCTAAAGGAGGTCCTCCTGCATGTTGTATCTTCCTTATGAAAGGCAGATCTGGGTTGGCAGATTCCAGGTCAATGCTACAATCTAAACAGATTGACAGAGACCTTGTGAGCAGGGCCCTATGAGAAATGGGACAGTAGGGACAAAGATGACTCTGGGACTCCTGGCTCCTTTAGTCTTACCCACCAATTCTCCATGGTACCTTATAGATAAAATCAAGAGTAAGATGGGGAAATATCTAAGATAGAGATAAGATTAAGATTAGAGAACTTTCTCCAAAATTGACCATCTACTTGACCACAAAGCAAATTTCAACACATATAAAAAATATGAAATAACCCTCTGTATTTTATCAGAGCACCATGGATTAAAGATGAATTTTAAAAACAACAGACACAACAGAAAGCCAATAAATCCATGGGAACCAAACAACTCTCTTCTGAGTTACCACTGGGTCAAGGAAGAAATAAAGAAGTTAAAGACGTCCTAGAAATCAATGAAAATGAACAACATACCCAAACTTACAGGACACAATGAAAGCAGTGCTAAAAGGAAAGTTCATAGCACTAAGTGCCTTCATTAAGAATCTTGAAAGAGCTCATACCCGTGACTTAACAGCACACCTGAAAGCTCTAGAAGAGAAAGAAGCATGGAGATGAAAGGAAATAATCAAACCGAGAGCAGAAATCTATAAAATAGAAATAAGGACTCTCTCAGAAGTCTGCAATGAGGACTCCGACTTAGACATTTAGCAGTGGCAGATACATAGCCTGAACTGGCCATCTCCTGCCACCAGATTGATGCCTAGCCCAGTTGTCATCAGGGTGGTGTCATCCAGCAATGGATAGAGACAGGCTTTTGGCACCCTCCTCATGCTGGGTCGTCTTGCCCAGATTTGAGAGCATGTGATTTCTCATAAGAGGCTCTACAATCAGTGTGCAATGTTGTCCTGTAAGATACTGATCATAGCATGGAATCTGCATTCATACAGAATCAGTAAGCCACGTTTGTACCAACAGGAAGCTGGGGGGGGGGGTACAAACTGCTGAAAACAGAAGGTGGCTGCTTGTGTGTGTAATCCAGCTATTAGGACTTGACCCAGTGGTAACTAAGTAGTTAACAGAGTAGGTAACAGAGTGAATGAAAAGATGGCTCTGTGCAAGGCAGAAAGAGACCCTGGAACAAATGGCACCATCTTCTGCAATATATTACCTGTGTCACAATTTTTACAAAATGTATTGCGTGGCCAGTGGCACTACTTCAGTTTTGAATTATTCCAGAATTATACATTTTCAATAAATTGCCTTAATTTTTTCTCTATTCAGGTGCAGATCCACTAAATTATGTTTCTAAAATGGTCAGATTCAATCAGACCCTTCATTCATACCAGCTAGGCTCTCTGAGTAATTGCATCTTATCTGAGATAATTATAATTTGTTTTCCATTTGCATAATGAAATCATTTTGTATTACTCTCTGAAGAACTCAGGAAAAATATTTTAAAATGTTAATATTCAGTAATTATTGATTGTTTATTTCATTTGTTTAGCAATACTTAATATACTCTGCTATGTGCAGATGCAATTACTATAGACACATGAAGCGGGGAGATCAGGATTATTTGCAAAACACAAAACTAAACAGTGATTGGGTCTCTGTAGAAAACAATCCCCATAATTCAGAAACTGTTGCAAATGTTTAGGGAGCTTGTAAACAGATTTGACTCTTCACAAAAGTAATGACCAAAATCAATGAATATTATAATTTTCAAATATGTAAGCCAGGACCAATGACAAATGATTCAAGTGTCTTAAATTTGGCAAGTTCACTTCACAGGTAGCACAGTGCTGGGGAAAAAGTAGAAGCAAAAAAAAAAAATGTGTGTTTGTTGAGTGCAGTGGAGTGAGAATAGTTGTCTTTTGATACATGTCAATTATTTTCCTGTTAGGTGTGATCAATGGAATTATGGCATTTTTATTGAAATGCTTATGAGATATGACACTGAAAGCATGTTCCACTTGAGTTGTATTCTCATTTCTATCAGCACACGGAGTGATACAGTCCTGTTTATTGCTATTCTCCCTTTCATGTGTATTCTAGTAAGTTATTTTTGCCAGAAAGATGTCAGTGGTGGTGTAATAATTAACTTTTAAAGATATAAATGTTTGATTATACATGCCCAATTTGCATCTTAGTTTATCAATTTTACTGACATTGAAATAAAGACAATTAAAGGCAAGTGTTAATATTAAAATAATATATAGCTGAAAAGCAGGTGTTTGTATTAATGAAACCTCTATGAAAACTTCTATCTTATTCAAATTTGTAATTAAAAATGTAATTATTAAAATTTATTTCCAAAGAATCATGAACCTGAACATATGACAATGTCAGTTCTTTAACAACTGACTAAAATAATTTTTTAAAAATACATATTTCATATTTTTGGCATGGAAGATTTAAAATTTATTTTAAGCAGTTATAAAATAAATAATATTTAAAAATTAAATTTAAATGGAATCTACTATAATCCAGAAAAACACTCACTTTTTTCATTTACATCCTCACATGCTTTATAAAAAATAATTTGAAACACATTTGTATTATAATATGAAATAGTACGAAGACTATAACCATGACTTAAGATTTTTGAGACTTCTATTATATATGAATTACATGTATTTATTTAAAAGGATATGTTTTATTATTTTTGATTATTGAGTTTTGTAAAGAGACTTAAAGAAACAATGGAATGTTGAGTATGATTTTTCTGAGCCACCTAAGTCCTTATTATTTTAGAAAGATGCCATATGTATCACTTTCATTGAACTAATGATGTTTTTATGCTCTTAAAGTTTATAGCAGAACATTAATCCTACATCTTTCAATTTCTTATACTTTGGTCTATAAGGGACTAAAAAGCCAACGATCTTTATCAGGGAAAATATGCAAACGATTGCTTAGGGTCTGACTGAAGTGTTTTTCTTCGCTAATCTTCACACTTTTCACTACCACCTCAACTTTATCTCCTGTTCTCCCTTATTCATCCTCCTATCTACTAAAATCTCTTGTCCTCACAGCGCTCCTTTCTGTTTGTAATTTCAGAGATTTCTTTACTGATAGAATGACTTATCTTACCACCTAGCTGCTGGCTCCACACTAGATTGCTCATACCAGTTTTTCCTATGATGGCTAATCAGGATTGTTAGCTTCAGGGGACTTAATATCACCATGTAAGCAAGTCTCTCAGCATGTCTATCAGGGATTGCATAGGAAAGGTTAACTGAGATGGGATGGTTCAACCTAAATGTGGCTGGCACCATTCCGTGCTCAGGGATCCCATGCAGAAGAAAGGGACAAAAATAAATAGAGCATAAGCGTTCCTCATTCTCTGCTTCCTGACTGTGAACACAATGTGAACAGCTGCCCCCTGCTACTGCCGTTACGCCCCATCACCACGAAGGACTCTATCCACACAACTTGTAGGCTAAAGCTCAGCTTTCTTCATTTAATCTTTCCCTTGTCAGATATTTTACCAGACCAAAGAGAAAAGCAATTAATACAGAAAATTAGTATCAAGAAATGAGACTATTGTGATGATCCTAAGCAGAGTTCTTAGGCATTTGAAACCGGGCCAGAAAAACTCTTTAACATTTTAAGAAGAGAGTTTGGAAGGACGGAAAGACAAGTGAAATGAGAGATGGTAGAAACATGGCTCATGATGTTTCTGAGGAAGCAAGGATTCAGTTGGTAACTGGTCTAGAAAAACATTAAGTGTGTACTTGGGCATAGAATCTGACTTCATTATGATTAATGAAGAACTTTGAGAACTTGAGTAAAATTGAATTCTGGAGTAATGATCTAATTGGTTTGATAGAGGAATTTCAAGGAAGGATGGCTGAGGTTTTGCCATGGTTATTGCTGACCAACATTATCCAAGTCTGCAGGGAAAATCAGCAGCATGGGAGAGCAGAAAGTCAGAAACAACAGAGAATTTGTCAAAGAAGAGAGCTTAAGCAGGTACAAAGTTGTAAATAGGGTGTGTGCTAAGAAAAGACGCTATGAAAAACATAAAGGCTTGCTTTAACACAACAATAGCCATGATAAATAGCAACCCTTGCATTAATGTAAAATAATAGAAATGATGTCAAGACTCCAACTATCAAAGGCTCAGGCTTCTGAAAATGCAAGTTAAGTTGGAAGCAGAGCCTATACTATAAACTCCATTGGAAAGGTTGCTTGCTCATGAAAAGAAACTGCTTAGGGAAGTATCTCCAGGAGGCAGGCTCCATAGCAAATTGGCAGTAGTCATATTCATGATGATGATTTAGAAGGCCTGAAAGATTCAAGATTAAGGGTATCATGGAATCACATAACACAGTTATAGAGAGTTACTGAGGCCAAATAAAGTTTGGAAGGGTCAGAGTATCTGTAATTAGGCCCTGAGGAACTACTACAAACAGATGAAGTCTAAGTTATAATGGAGATCCCTAGAAAGATGCCAGAGCCATGGGCTATCTCATAAAGAAATCTGCATGTATGAAGCAGTCATACAGCAAAGACCTAAATTATAAAAATTATAGAATTTTCAAACAAGACTTAACTGATGCCAAATAGACTTTGCTATGTTCCCTATATTCTCCACACTTACACGATTGGAGAAATATTTCCTATAATATCTGAAGCTAAACCTTCCATCCAGATAAAAAAAGAGGTTGTGAATATTGAATGTAGAAGAACTGGAAAGGTAGACTGACCTATCTTTTAGAACCCATATAATTCCATTATGGACCCTACATGCTTTGTGAAATGCATGGGTTTGTAGGGTTTGATTTTGTCCTGCTGGCTCTGAGTCTTGCTTTGACCCCATCTTTCCATGTTGTGTTCCCAATTCTTCTCGTTAGAATTATAATGTTTATTGTGTGTCCTTGTATATTAGAGTTACATAATTTTTCTTTAATATTTTAATTGAAATAGAATTATATCACTCTTCCTATTTCCTCCCTCCAGACCATTCTATCTTTCTCCATCAAACCTTGCCCATGTCTTTGCCATTCTTAAGTTGATAGCTTCTATTTCTTTTATTATATTTGTTATAAACATATATCTATGTGTATATGCACAAATATATCCATATTTATGTCCATAGTCTGCTGAACCAATTCATTTTTCTTTGTATGTACGTTCATAATATGTTTTTGATGGGTTATAGAGATGCACAGTTAAAAGTTTACCTTGAACCTCAGAAGAGATTCTTTTTACTTTCAACAGTGTTGTAATTACTAAAGACTGGGTGGAGGGGCTTTTGAAGTTGGGATGAGTAAAGTTTGAATTATGAAATGACCATAAGCTCAACGGGATAAAAAATGGACAGTATGGATTAAAGAGTACTATGTTTGCGTGTAAAGTTGATGATAGTTAATCTTGATTTTCAATTTGAAATTAAAAGCATCATAGAAACAAATCTCTGGGCATGACTATGAAGGATTGTCTAGATTAGGTAAATTGAGGTAAAAAGATCCACCCTGAATATGGGGATACAATTTTATGGATCAGGATCCCAAACTGAATAAAAGATAGAAAACTAATTAAGCACAACTTTCATAACTTTTGCCTTCATTTTTGTAGTTGCAATGTCACTGTCGCCTGCTTCTGTGTCATGGACCTCCATCAAGCTTGATTTCATCTCTTTAAACTGTAAGCCAAATATAACTCTTCTTCACTTATGTTGTTTTTTGCTTGATATTTTTTTCACAATGAGGAGAAAATACTTAATATATCTCTCTCTAGGGAAACCCTACACCTTTGTGGTCAGGGACTTTGTGAGCATGTCCCCAGGTTTTAAGTGGGACGCCAATATTTACTGGTAATTCTGTTCTGCTTCCCAGCCAACTCTTTCTTTGCATCCATAGAACAGCTTCTCATATCAAGCAGCAAAGACCAAATTTATAAATAAAAAAAAGAACAAAACCTTGTTGTGAGGAAGAAGTCTCTACTGACTGAAATCATTGCCTTCATTATAAGGTTTCCTAAATTCTTTACTTTTGTTAGACTGAAGAATTCTTCTCTGTCAAGCTGAGGCTAATCTTCCCACCTGTATTCAGGATCCAGTCTCCTCAGACTCCTTAGAAAACACCTTTTGCTCATTTTCTGCCCTCTCTTTGTATAGATTATAATTTCAGGCTTCTTTTGATTCAGTACTTAAATATGAGATCATTACATTGTTAGACTTTTGTTCCCTTAAAAAAAGATTTTATAATTTCTTTTCCAAACAAGTTCTGCATGGCTATCAATCTTTTATTTTCATTTAAATCTTTAATTGAAATGTAGTAATCATAAATATTTCTAGGGCACAACATGCTATTTGAGTATATAAATACAGTATGCAAAGAGTAGTGTGCTCATGGAAACTGAATTATCTGCTTTCTCACACATCAATCAGTTCCTTTTGGGGGGAACATTTAAATTCTCTCTCCTAAAAATACAATTAAATTTTTGGTCAATCACACTCGTGTTACAGTGATATAGAACACTGAAAATCAACTGAAGTGAGGAAAAGGAGAGAATAAAGTGAGACAGTTCTATATCAATTAAAAGCATTTTAAAAATAGAAAAAAATAATATAAAGCAAAAATAAAAGTGAAAAAAAATCACTTCTACCAAATACACTCATGTATTTACCAGTGTTCTTTTCCCACCCTCTACCTTCTCTATCCAGACACTGGTAATCATCAGTCTGTGAAATCAACTCTTACCTTCCATATGTGAGTGGGATTCTGCAGTGTGTGTAATGCTGATTTTTTTTAACTTGATATAATCATCTCTGTTTTCCAAATGGTTCATTATTCCTAAAGTTTGACCAACCTCATCCAATTAACTCAAGGGTTTGGAATTTTAGTGGAATAATTGATCTAATTCAATAAAAATATTTATTGACCATTTTGTTACTAGTGTCTTTTGGTTACTATTGCTGTGATGAAGCAGTATTCAAAGCACCATGGGGAGGAAAGGGTTTATGCTCCCACATCACAATTCATCACTGAAGAAAGTCAGGACAAGAACTCAAACAGAGCAGGAACCTGGAAGCAAGAGCTGATACAGAGGCGACAGAGACCTGCTCAATTGCTTTTACCTCTCACAGTTTGCTCCATCTGTGTTCTTAAAGTACCTAGGGCCACCAGTACGAGCCATAATGGGCTGGTCCCTCTCCCATCAATCACTGATTAAAATGAATACCTTAAGACTTGCCTAAAGTCTGATATATGGAGACATTTTTTTTTTCAAATTGAGGTTTCCTCCTTTCTGATGACTTTAGCGTGTATTAAGTTGACATAAAACTATCCAGCACAACTAGCAATGCACATTAGTTCAGATTCATAAAATTTTCTGAATCACATACTTCCTACCTTTGATCTAAGGCCACGTCATTATTCTGTCTCCTTGCAGCTCTCCGGATGTGGGACTTCCTCATTCGCTGTCCTCTGAATCACTGGCCACTTCTGCCTGCAACTTGGTATCAAGCTCATGGACACGGACAAGAAGATCTGAGTGGGGCGTGTTCAAAATTAAATAGTTCTTCACCTTCTTCAGAATGGATAGGT
This sequence comes from Microtus ochrogaster, assembly GCF_000317375.1. Lineage (NCBI taxonomy): Eukaryota > Metazoa > Chordata > Mammalia > Rodentia > Cricetidae > Microtus > Microtus ochrogaster. The sequence goes on along the minus strand of NC_022031.1, from coordinate 21,517,054 downwards.
CTAAGTCTTGGAAAAATCCTCAGGGAACTCATCAATCAGTGAGTCCAGGAGAGTACAGATGGTGTTCTTTACTTCTTCATCCTTTTCACAGTCAGGGCAGAAGTTGCGTACCGCTTGGAGAGCAGGTCGAGCACCTGGTTGATGGTGGTATATACATTGGGTATATGCACAGAAAGGCAGTAAGAAAGTTGCGGTACCCATCCTGCACCAAAGTCACCAGGTTATCTACCACCTCTTGCAGCGTGTTGAAGCTGGACTCCTTCAGGTTCTTTGGGGCAGACTGCTTCGGGTCGTTTGGGGCAGCCTCTTTTGGGTCCTTTGGGAAAGACTCCTTTGGGTCCTTTGGGACAGACTCCTTCAGGTCCTTTGGGTCAGACCCTTCTCAACTGGGTCTGTGTGGCCCTGTCCCTGGCTGCCCTTACTTCCAGGTTTTTTTTTTTTTTTTTTTTTTTTTTTTTGGTTTTTCTGGTTAATCGGCGTGTGGCGCTGGAGCCAGGAGTGAACCCCGAGCCTCTGGGGACCACCATGGCCTCCTCCATGGCCTCCAATTTTGTCTTTCTTGAGGTCTGAGCCTCCAGTAATCTGAAAACAACAGAAGAGTATCCT
>NC_022031.1:21514380-21516348 GCF_000317375.1 Microtus ochrogaster | reverse complement strand
GTGTGGCCCTGTCCCTGGCTGCCCTTACTTCCAGTTTTTTTTTTTTTTTTTCTGGCCAAATGGCGAGAGGCGCTGGAGCCAGGAGTGAACCTGGAGTCTCTGGGGACCACCATGGCCTCCTCCATGGCCTCCAATTTTGTCTTTCTTGAGGTCTGAGCCTCCAGTAATCTGAAAACAACAGAAGAGTATCCTGTTTCCTATGCTGTCTCAAGACAAGTGAGTTTGCTGGGCTGTCTCTAAGCAGCTGGCTGCCTGGTTGCAGGGTTCTGCATTGTTACATCATTGTTAAGGAAGTGAAGTCACTCCTGGGGTCCCTTTGTCTGAGTCTTCTCCTCACACAGGGCTTTCCCAAAAGTCTCCTAGGTCCCTTTACTCCTCGCAGGTGCACTACTTGACACAGACACACTGTATTTCACTGCTCCTAGGGATGTCTGGGTATAGGCAGCACCTTGACTTTGCAATCTGAGCCCCTACTGTTCACCAGCATTATTTACCCTAATTCTATACTCAGCTCTGATTGCCCCAGCACACCGTAAACCTTAGCCACGTGGTCTTGCTTCTAGGCTACTGTGTGAAATATGAGCACAGTGTGTGGGTTTTCATGAGGAACTACAGAGGGGGACGTTTTTAAAATCAATTTTTCAAATTTTGTTTTGTTGTCTTTTGTTTTGAGACAGGATTTCTTTGTATAGCCTGGAAGTCACTCCATAGAGCAGGCTGGCCTTGAACTCACAAAGATCTACCTGTTTCTTCTTCCCAAGTACTGGGAATAAAGACATGCACAACAACCAGGGCATATAGTGGGACATTTGTTTATTTATTTGTTTGTTTTTTTTGGGGGGGTTATCCTCATTTTGAAATTTTTCTCTTTTTACTTTTTTTTTACTTTTCTAAAAAAGAAAACAAACTGTCTTTTTTTCATTATACATACCAATCCAAGTTCCCACTTCCTCCCCTCCTCCCATTCCCTCCACTTACCTCCCCACCCTACCCCCAATCCACTCCTCAGAGAAGGTAAGACTCATTGATTTGGGGAAGGTCCAAGGCCCTTCATACTAAATCTAGGCTGAGCAAGGTAGCCATCCAAAAAACCGGGTCCCCAAAAAGCCAGTACAAGTAGCAGTGATAAATTCTGGTGTTACTGCCAGTGGCCCCACAGTCTGCCCCAGCCATGCAACTGTCAACTACATTCAGAGGGACTAGTTTGGTCCTATGCTTGTACCTTCCCAGTTCGACTGGTGTTGGTGAACTCCAATTAGCTAAGGTAGACTGTTTCAATGGGTACCCCCATCATGGTCAAGATCTCTTTGCTCATATTCTCACTCCTCCCACTCTTCAGCTGTACTTAGGGAGCTCAGTCCAGTGCTCTGATGTGGGTCTCTGCCTCTGTTTCCATCAGTTGCTGGGTGAAGATTCTCTGGTGATATTTAAGATATTCATCAGTCTGACTACAGGGCAAAACCAGCTCAGGCACCCTCTCCTCTATTGCCGGGTCTTAGAGGGGTCATCCTTGTGGATTCCTAGAAATTTCTCTACAGCCAGGTTTCTTGCTAGCCCCATAATGGCTCCCTCAATCAATATATCTCCTTCCTTGCTCTCATAGCTGTCCTTTCTCTATCTTGACTATCCTGTTCCCTCAAGTTCTCCTCGCCCCTCCTCTTCTCCCCTCCTCTTTCCCTTATACCCTTCCTTCTCCTCCCACCCATATGTTCCCAATTTTGTCAGGTGATCTTGTCTATTTCAACTTTCCAGGTGGACCTATATACATTTTTCTTAGGGTTCACCTTGTTACTTAGCTTCTCTAGGATCATGAACTATAGGCTCAATATCCTTTGTTTATAGCTAGCATCCACTTATGAATGAGTACATATGATATTCATATTTTTTGATCTGGGTTACCACACTCGGGATGGTGTTTACTAGTTCCATCTATTTGCATGCAAATTTCAAGATGTCATTGTTTTTTTT
>NC_022031.1:21512593-21513660 GCF_000317375.1 Microtus ochrogaster | reverse complement strand
GGTCTCCTGTGCCCGTACATTGAAGGTTACTTCCCTCTTTTTCTTCTATCATGTTCTTTGTGGTCAGATTTATATTGAGGCCTCTTTTTCCTTTTTTCCATTGTATAATTTTAGCTTCTTTGTCAGAAATCGGGTGTTCATAGGAGTGTTGGATAATATCCAGGTCTTCAATTTGATTTCATTGGTCAACCTCTTTGTTTTTATTCCAATACCAAGCTGTTTTCCTTACTTCATCTCTGTAATAGAGCTTGATGTCAGAGATGGTGATGCTTCTAGAAGTTTCTTTATTTTACAGGATTGTTTTTGCTATTCTGTGTTTTTTGATTTTTACATATGAAGTTGATTATTGTTCTTTAAAGGTCTGTGAAGGATTGTGTTAGGATTTCGATGGGAATTACATTGCTTTTATAGATTGCATTGGTAGAATTACCATTTTTATAATTTTGATCCTACCTATCCAAAAACATGGGAGATCTTTCCATTTTCTGGTATCTTCTTCAATTTCTTTCTTCAAAGACTCAAAGTTCTTTTGGAATATGTGTTTCACTTCTTTTGTTAGTGTTACCTCAAGATATTTTATGTTATTTGTGGCTACTGTAAAAGGTGATGTTTCTTTGATTTCTTTCTTAGCTTCTTTATCATTTGTATATAGGAAGGATACTGATTTTTTTTTTGAGTTGATCTTGTATTCTGTCACATTACTGAAGGTATTTATCAGCTGTAGGAGTTCCCTGGTAGAGTTGTTGTGGTCACTTATATATACTATCACACCATCTGCAAATAACAAAAGTTTGATTTCTTCCTTTCCTATTTAAATCCTCTTGATATCCTTTTGTTGTCTTATTTCTATAGCCAGAACTTAAAGAATTATGTTGAATAGATACAGAGAGGGTGGACAGCTTTGTTTTGTTTTTTTTCTTTCAGTTTATTTTTATGATGGATTACTTTGGTAGATTTTTCTGATGTTAAACCATTTCTGCCTCTCTGGGATAAAGCTAATATGATTATGGTGGATGATATTTTTCATGTGTTCTTGGATTTGGTTTGCCAGTATTTTATTGAGTATT
>NC_022031.1:21474895-21511748 GCF_000317375.1 Microtus ochrogaster | reverse complement strand
GGGTTTTCCTTCTAGTACTCTCTATAAGGCTGGGTTTGTGTATATGCATTGTTTAAATCTGGTTTTGTCATGGACTATCTTTTTTTCTCCATTGATGGTGATTGAAAGCTTTGCTGGATTTGCATATGTGGTCTGGGCTTTGTATATATGGTCTCTTAGTGTCTGGAGCACATCTCTCCAGGACCTTTTGGCTTTCATGGTTTCCTTTGAGAAGTTAGGAGTAATTTAGATAGGTCTACCTTTATATGTAACTTGACACTTTTCCTTTGCAGCTCTTAATATTTTTTATTTATTCAGTATGTTTCTCATTTTGATTATTATATGAAGAGGGGATTATTATTTTTTTGATCCAGTTTATTTGGTGTTTTGTAAGTTTCTTGTACCTTCATAGGGATATCCTTCCTTAGATTAGGGAAGTTTTTTTCTATGATTATGTTGAATATATTTTCTATGTCTTTGATTTGGAGTTCTTCTTCTATCCCTATTATTCTAAGGTTTGGTTTTTTCATGGTGTCCCAGATTTTCTGGATGTTTTGTGAATTTGTTGGATTTAATGTTTTCTTTCACCAATGAATGGATTTTCTCTAAAATATCTTCAACACTGAGATTTTCTATTTCCCCTCTTGTATTTGGTTGGTTATCCTTGCCTCTGTAGTTCCTGTTTTCCCAGATTTTCTACACCCTGATTTCCCTCCATTTGTGTTTTCTTTATTGCGTTTATTTCAGTCTTCAGTCTAAACTGTTTTCTTTACTTGTTTGATCATTTTTTTCTTGTTTTTCTTGGACTTCTTTGAGGAATTTATTAATTTATTTTAATATTTTGTTTGTTTTCCCTCCACTTTTTTTTAAAGGAATTTTTCATTTTGTTTAAAGCTACATGTAAAATCTTTTTCTTCTGCTTCTTCTGGGTTAGGATGATCAAGTCTCCTGTTGTATGACCACTGAGTTCTGGTGTTTCCATGTTGCTTTTTAGGTTGTTGGACAAACTTTTGCATTGGGGCATACCCATCTCTTCCTCCAATTGGTGCCAGCCGTGCCTTTACGTCTTGGTACAATCCTTGCAGTGGCTGTCTGAGTCTTTGGGATTTGTTCTTGTCTGGTCTGTACCATCAATGTCTATGTCTCAGGGAGCCACTGAGGTCTCTCTTAGTTTGCTCTCTTGGCCTGCTCTCCTGTTCTCATTCTGGTTCACTCTGTGCAGTCACAGCTTGTGCTTTAGAGTTCCTCTCTTGGTCCTCTCAGCAGGAAATTCTTTTGCTGGCTGGCTAGATAAGCCAATGGAGGTGGGGAGAGACCTGGGGTTCTACCCCAGTATGGAGTGCCTCGACAGTGTGGTGTCCTGCCTGGTGGCTGGTCACTCTCCTCCTGGTCCTCTCTATATTGTAGCAAGCTGTACTTCAGAGTTCCACCAAGGCTGCAGGAAGATAGTCGAGTTTGGGGGCAGGATGAGGCTTGTAGTTTGCAGGGTCTGATGGATGGGGGTGGGTATTGCAGCAACCTGTCTGTAGTTCTATTGGTTGTTCAAGACAGGGTTTCTCTGTGTAGCTTTGAAGCCTGTTCTGTAAACTCACTCCTTAGACCAAGATGGTCTCAAACTCTCAGAGATCTGCCTAACTCTGACATCCGAGTGCTGGGATTAAAGGTATGCACCACCACCACCCAGTTAGTTTATATTTCTAACTAAGTCGAAAGTTAGTTGTACATTAACACATATGTTTACTTACTGTTTTTTGCTCAGTTGACAATGCTTGCATTTCAAGAGAGATGGGTTGCAGCCAAAATTATTCAGGTTAATTACTTTCAAATTTGTTGTTTAATCTTTAAAATCAACCTTAAAAACACTCTCAAGTTAAATTTAAAGCATAATTTTAATTGCTTAGTATTTATACTTTTCTCAGCTGCTAGAGTACTAAAAATTCTCCAATGCTAAGGGCATGAAAAATAAGAACACTCATTAGAGAAGAATGTGTGATGATAACAGAATGAAAGATTCTGTTGTGTGAACTCCTTCAGCCAATAACCTTTAAGATACCAGCCCACTTTGGGTGTGGTGTCATGTACTATAAATGCAGATGTAAAGCATGCCTGGGCCTCTTGGCTGCTGGATTAGGTTCCAGTTCCCAGTACCTGCAGAGGACTGTGGATTGCTACCATTTCTGAGTTCACCCTCTATTAAATAAATTTTGTTATACTCCATTTTGGGCTAGCGTGGGACTACTTTATTATAAACTGCAAGAAAATTCTCCAGAAAAGAACAACAATAGAAGGAGATAAAAGTTCAAAAGCTAGAGGCAGCTACTCCCTCTCTCTGCATTCCTCTGATCAAGGTCCCAGGACATGGATGCAAGGCTTCAAGGGGTGGAGTACAAGTCTACATATAGATGGGGACTGGGCCCATTTGCTTTGTGAAGTCTAAAGGGAAAAGTAACAGATAAATGAGTACTCTATTTGCATGTATGCCTGCATGAAAGAAGAGGGCATCAGATCCCATTATAGATGGTTGTGGACTACCACGTGGTTGTTGAGGCAGCTGACTTCCACCCTTTCCACCATATTTCACTTGCTAAAAAGTATATACTCAGACTGTGAAACAAAAGAAAAATTTCCTTTAATAAATCATTTTAACAAATGTTTTTCATAGCAAAGAGAAAACTAATTAATACAAAATCTTGACCTTTGTCTGTCTGCTTAGTGGCTACCCATGAGACTACTGACATTTTAATTATCATCTGGGTCACCACAGCCCCACAGTTAACACCCTACAGATGACTCAGTTCTGGAAGCCTTCCAGTCCTGGGACCCAGGTTCTATTGCAGGCATGATGTATACATTTAACCTTTTAAACTAAGTGTCTACCGTTCTATTTACCTACAAAGACTCAGAAGACAGATGTGGTGGTGAAAATCTGCCAGATCAGAGAAGCTGAGAAGCAACCAGTTGACCTTGATTTTTGGTCCGAGACCCAGCAAGAGACACGTCTCTTCACTTGTCCCAAAACCAAACAGAAGCACCAAATTCAAGTCCCCACTCCTTTCTTCCTGTGCACCTTCTCTATCCAAATTGTTGGCTTCCCTATGGCCAATTCTAGTCTGTTAGTCACTGGCTCTTCCCCTGATTCAAGGAATAACTTTATTGGCAGTCTCTGGAGTGTCAGAATGCAAGAAATCTCATTCTAGACCCCCTGAATCAGAAACTCTGGGAATAGGGCCAGTGCTGTTTTGTAACTATCCTCAAGGGAACTTGGATGCAGATTCAAGTTTGAGGACCAACAATAGAGGATGCATACAGAGCAAAAGATTGCGAGCCATCAAGTGTAGCCTGAAGAACAGTCAGAGGGGAGACAATGTCAAGATTGTAAATTAGATAAGTTTAAACATAAATCGAGGAGCTAGAGAGACAGCTTAGTAAGTAAAATCACTGCTTGTTCTCATAGAGGAGTCCAGTTTGATTCCCAGTATCTACAAGACAGCTCACAGTATCTGTAACTCCAGTCCCAGGATATCCATTGTTGTTTTCTGACCTCTACAGACAGCAGTCATGCATGCACATGTGGGCAAAACACCCATATACATAAAATAAAAAGAAATAAAACAAATTCAAAAGTTAAATATAAATTTAATGAGAAATTGTTGAATTTGAGGGGAGTAAAACACACATTCACAGTGATTTTGGAAACTATATGTGTACCACTCACAGGATGCCTTTTCTTAGCCTTAAGATTTTATGTATTCCTTTGAACACAGTCATAATTTGTCTTCATTATATTTAAATAATTTTTGAACATTCAGTTTTCTTCCTTCTCTTTCTTCTTTGAATGTTTATCTCATCTTTCCCCCTGCACCTACTCCCCTCTTCTTCTACTTCCTTTTTTTCTTTCTTCTTCTTGCTCATTTTCATTTGTCCTCCAATTCTATGAGAATTCCCTTTGAGACCTTATTTCATAGCCAGGATTGTGTCTTCACTCTTGTCATCAATAAGTTGTGGTGGATTTTAATCCACCCCACTTTTAAGAACTGTGTACATTTGCTTTGCTTTGTACATTGGGACCTTCACATGATGTACTTTAGACCTTCAGGGTGAATGAAACTCTCATTGTGCCTTCCAAAACCATGGTAGGGTGTTATCGGATGCTACCATGCGGTGTGGCATTCTCATATGCAACAGGGATGAGTGTCCTTGACTATTCTTAAAAGAGAAAACCCTCATGCAATTAGTGGGCAATTACTGGTTCCTGAAATTGTGCAGGGGGGTCTAAGTAAAGTACATCTATGGTGTTATCTCAATGTTTATCTTATCTAGAGAAAAATTGTTGAAAGAAGCATTTAATTCTCTAAGACGTATATTCCTTTATTACTTAAAATGATCTTCATGGAGCCTGAAAAATTGGTAGGATTCCATTCATTATGAAACCCTATCAGGAAGAGGCTCAATAAACAAGACTTCTAGCTCTCCAGAAAACCAGAGAATTTAAATAATTACCCTCTGTTATTAGACACATGTGTTTACATTGCTTTGAGGAAGACAGATATAGAAAAGTATTCAAAATTTGTGCCTTTGTAAAAAACTGACTATTCATGAATTTTCAAATAGAAGGGTGGGTTGATTATTCAGCTGCTCTGAGTTCTTCCTGAATCCCACATGAATACTGCCTTAAAGCATGAGTTTTTTTTCCAGGGATGAATGCCAACCATGCTTTATACTGCTGAGGCTGCCCAAATAAAGATGCCTTTTGAGCGTGTGCTTGGAAAGACTGCTGAACATCACTGCTTTGCGTGCCTGTCTTCTACCTAAGCCTAGGAAGTGTAGCTCTAGAGAAAGGAAACCATATCATTAATTCACCTCTTACACCTTTTCATGAGACAATAAAATCTTAATGTTGAGCTATGGAGGAAAATCCTTAATCAGAATATATTGTATGAATATTTTCAATCAAAGAAGAAACAGACATAGAAATATTAGTAAGAGGTATGATTGGCAAGACATCCAGCAAGTAGAGGTGCTTGCTTTGCAGACCTGGCTATCAGAGTTCTAACTCTGGAACCAGTTCTACAAAGGTGTCCTTTGAGCTCTATGTAGATGACTTGTCAAGTACAATACAACCAAGACACAATAATAATTATTGAAAAGAGTGGATGAGAAGTAGGGTATTATGCATTGAACATATGGATATGGATTGTGCCCACTCCCATGTAACTCATATTAAAGCCTACACCCTAAAGTGATGGTTGAAGATGGAACTTTTGAGAGTAAACAGGGATGAATTCTGTTACTAGAGACTGTTCGTTTATTCCTGGTTGCTCAGACCCAAAATAATCACACAGGAAATATATTATTTGTAATACTGTTTGGCCAATAGCTTAAGCATATTTCCATCTAGCTCTTATATCCTAAATTATCCCATCTCCATTAGTCTGTGTATCACCACCAGGTTTTGGCCTATCAGCAAAGTTTCAGCGGGCTCTGGTGGAGGCATCGGTCTCCTGAGGTAGCCTTCTTTCTCCCAACACTTAGTTTAGTTTTCCCACCTAGTTCTATTCTGTCCTGTCATAGGCTAAATGACAGCTTCTTTTTTAACCAATGGTATTTGTAGCATACAGAGGGGAATCCCACATCAGGATTCCTTCTGGATGAAAATTCACTCTTATGAAGAGCAGCCCTGAAGAGAGAAAAACAGTTTGCATTAGTTTCAAAACATGCTAGTACATCTGTAAGAACTTATGCCTTCAAAAGTTAGTCTCCAATCTACTTAACCTTGAACATGTGCTGGTATGAATGGCTTAATGAAAAGCTTAATGGATAAAATTATGACACACGACTTTAAAGAATAAGTTGGGAAATTGAGCTAATATCCACCAGATCTTCTCTTGCTCAGGACATTTGCCCTCAGGACCGTTTGCCATTCCCTGAGGAAGTAACACAACTGCACAGAGTGGCCAGTTGGGTGGATACAGTTCAGCCAAGTTGCTTGCTAGCACCTAGCATCAACTCCTACAAATGTGATTAAACGTTAATTAAATAATTCCATTTTCCCTGCTGCCAAATGGGGCAGACATGAGCTGTCCCTGCCAGGCCTTGAATGAAGTACAGATTCATGAGCAAACTGAACTTTTCTGTGGTTATAAGCCAGTGGGATTTAGAAATAAGTTTCTGCTGCAGCAAGAGGATAAGCCAGAGCCCTCGTTAATTTAGACTATGAAAACACTTTTCCAAGTTAGGATGACCCGATGTCTGCACTAATTATATGTGAGTATAATGAGCCACTGTTCACACTGGGAGCATGGAATTTTTCTCTCTCTCCTGCTTTCTCCCTACCTCTCCCTATAACATTTGAATACACTATGTAACTCATTCTCTACAAATTACCTGTGAGATGCATGATTTCAACAACCTTACACATGTCAGTATTTGAGAAATGAAAATTTAATTTTCCACTGTGTCTGCACCTACTATGCCCCAAGTTTATATATTAAGAAGGAAGAAGCTCTCAGAACTCCAGCCACCAAGTTCCAGAGCACTCAATAGGTTTTTCTGTTTGGAAACATCACCCCAGTACTGCTGGAGGTGAAGACTCAAAAATAACACATTAAACACAGAAAAAAGTGACGGAACTTGGTGCATTTCCAGCATCCTTTCTTTTTTCTCTCATTTCTGTTCCTGAATACTAATCCAGAGCCTGAATCCTAATCTCAGTAGCTTTAAATTCCAGCACCCTTGCATCGAGGGCACAGAACACTCATTAAGTCCTACCTACTGCTTTCAGCTTAGCTGAATTTGCCTGTAAGCTCAGTATCTCATCAAGAAGACTTTCTGAGACCACCCTGTTTCTGAAAGTCATCCTGGTCTGTTGCTTGACATAAGGGTGCTAACAGAAGTCCTTCTATGGAACTGGCAGAGTGCCAAACACTGAACCAGGCTCTTTCTGTGCCCATGGTATTTAATCCTGAAACATACATGAAGGTATATTTTATAGTATGGAGACTCCTGAGAGAAATGAAATCACTGCCCAGCTTATGGAGTTTGCAGGGCCAGGTCCATAACTTGGATCAGGCTGTCACTAGAAACCCATTTCTTGGCTACTGGCATAAGTGTCATCTCCATCCACAAGGACTTTGTGCACTTTGTCACTTCATTCTACTATCTGAATGACTGACAGCAACGTTTTAGCTAAAAGTTATACAGAGAATAGGAATTTACATTTTTGAACTGACAGTTGAGATTGTTACCTTCATAGCAACCCCCCAGTGTAAATTTACTGTGATATGTAAAACATGCTTGCTTCTAAATGCATGTTTAATTGCGTTCCACAAAATTTCTTATACGTGTTTGAATCTGGTTTCTTTCAGGTCCTAATCAAAGATGACCTCTGTGTACAAATTTCTCTATGGCCAATGAGTTCTTATTTCCTAACCTTATTTGTTACCCACATGGCAAAAACATCCCCAGTCTTCAGTTTCATACGTACTTTATATGTGAATGTGCTTGGGTTCCTCCGCACATTGCATGGTATCTATCATGGTTTAAATATGGTTTCCATGTTCCTTTCAGGTGCATAGAGGTTCACTCTTCAATGTGGCAATGTAGAGAGGCGGTGAATGATCAGGCAGTGGAGTTTAGTGTAGTGTAACCATCCACTGAGATGTTCCTTTAGAAATACTTATTACTTAATAATACTTCCTGTATTATTAAGTATTAATAATAATACTGTAAGACCTTTGTTACTGTTTGTTGTTCTATTAATTTGTAAAGTACTGTATTCAATAACAGTAATACATTTTAGGAAGCATAGAGCAAAAAAAAAAAGCTTCTCAGTTTTTTTTTTCCTGACATAATAATTTGAGATTCAGGGATTAAATGAATAAGAAAAAATGCAGTTCCTACTTCTCTGGAGGTACTTCTTATCATGTGACAAACTCGCAGGCACTTCTGCCATGCGCTCCCACAAAAGTCCTTACCAAAGGCAGACCAGTAATGAGCTGTAGGACCACACGGTGTTGAATTTCCAGCCTCATCACTTATCTTTTAAAGCTTTTAGACATGTTTGGATGTTTTGGTGAGTCTTCTGGTTTATATAAATTATATTTGGATTTTTAGAACTATTTGGTACTATATTTGCTATATTTAATAATTTACTACATGAAGAAGGGTTATATCCTATTGTTCTTTTACGAGAAAATACTTTATTTGTTAAAAGAGAACATTTGAAATAGTATTGCTTTCTTCTTATAAAACAAAATTTGTATTTATTATATTGATTGGTTTCGTCTCCCTCTGAGTCACTCTGTCAAACATATAGAAATACCAGCACAATATTTTTTATATTCTCTATTTTGTTCCACTCTGGTTCAGAAAAGTATTAAGACATTCTCTATGTAACAAATAAGCTCATTTTGATCTTACTATTCCATCTTCATTGTGATCAGCTATGTGATGGAGGAAGGTCATTGGTTAATTATAATAAAGAAACTGCTTGGCCCTCATAGGTTAAAACATAGGTAGGAGGAGTAAACAGAACAGAATGCTGGGAGGAAGAGGAAGTGAGCTCAGACACTATGCTTCCCCTCTCTAGGCCAGACACGATGAAGCAAGCTGCCAGGTCAGACGTGCTGAATCTTTCCCAGTAAGCGCACCTAGTGGTGCTACACAGAATATTAGAAATGGGTTAGATCAATGTGTAAGAGCTAGCCAATAAGAGGCTGGAACTAATGGGCCACGCAGTGTTTAAAAGAATACAGTTTGTGTGTTGTTATTTCGGGTAAAGCTAGCCAGTGGCGGGAGCTGGGTGGCAGAATGCAACCCGCAGCTCCCCATAACAGCTATGATGACACGTATTTTGCATTTCTAAAGAAACAAACATGAACAATCAAATTATTTACTTGGAAAATAAATTGGAAAATTGTTGGATTTGCTCTCGTGTGTTCTCTCTAAGAAAATAAAGCAATAGAAAGAGAAGCTGTAAAATACATGTCTGAGAACCTCTAGAAGCAAATGAGAAGCAGCATAAAACAATGCTATGTTATATTATTTGTGAAGATGTTGTTTAGTAGGGAGTAGGATGAATAATAAAACTCTTTCCCAAATTGAATTTTTCGTAATGTCCCACCACAGTCTTCCTTTGGAACAATGAAAGTATAGAAATAAATGCAAACATCTTCCAAATAATAAAGGGGAAATATGGGAAATACATATTATTTAGTATATTTTATTAAAGAAATCCTTTTGTTTCTATATTCATGTGCAAATTATCACTGGAGACACCTGTTATGGTGGCGATTTTCCTTTAATGGATGGCTAGAGATTAGGCCTGCAGGTTCACTGGAGCATACGGCTCTAATGCACTCCCTAGTTTCTGAGCCCTGTTGTTATAAACCAGTGTCCATCAGCTTTCTCATCACATAGCAAAATACTTCTAGTAAAACACTGAAGTTCTTAGTGGAGACAACTCTTTTCATTCCTTCTCAGCCTGCTTCTGTAGTGTACCTGTAGTTTAGGTTGTCTTTATTAGATAGACAGTCCAGCCACACTTTGGAGATATACTTCCCTTTTGGCCATGGTTGGTAATTGCAGCCCCATGTATACAATTTTTAAGTTACTCTTAATATAATCATGTGAAGTGTTCAATAAATGCCAGTTATAAACTTAAGAACTACGATTATGTTCATAATGGCCTAAACTTCACTAATGTGTCTGCAATGGTTTGCTTGCCACACAGAAAAAACAGTGACCACGGCACTTGGTCAACTGTGTCACTCTCCCAGGTCCTGAACCTGTCACATCTGTGTGGATCTCTGTCTTCATAGGGTCAAATCAGATAACTTATGTCTTGCTGGCTATATTGCTTCAGAAATCTCTAAAATGGTTGCTAAAGTAGAACACATAATTTTGTTTTAAAAATTTATTTATTATTATATTGACTTTTATTGAGCTCTACATTTTTTCTCTGCCCCCCTCACCTGCCTCTCCCCTTGTTTAACCCTCTCCCAAGGTCCCCATGCTTCCAATTTACTCAGGAGATCTTATCCTTTTCTACTTCCCATGTAGATTAAATCAATGTATATGTCTCTTAGTGTCCTCATTGTTGTCTAAGTTCTCTGGGATTGTGATTTGTGGGCTGGTTTTCTTTGCTTTATATCTAAAAACCACTTATGAGTGAGTACATGTAATAATTGTCTTTCTGCGTCTGGGTTACCTCACTCAATATGATGTTTTCTAGCTCCATCCATTTTTCTTATCCATTTTTTGGTCAAGGGGTATTTAGATTGTTTCCAGTTTCTGGCTATGACAAACAATGCTGCTATGAACATAGTTGAGCACATGTCCTTGACTGAGCCACCTTTGGATATATACCCAAAAGTGGTATTGCTGGGTCTTGAGGAAGGTTGCTTCCTAATTTTCTGAGAAATTGCTATACTGATTTTCAAAGTTTCTATACCAGTTTGTACTCCCACCAGCAATGTAGGAGTGTTCTATCAACCCCATATCTTCTTCAACAAAAACTGTCATCAGTGCTTTTGATCTTGGCTATTCTTATAGGTGTAAGATGGACTCTGAGTTGTTTTGCTTTGCATTTCTCTGATGGCTAAGGATGTTGAACTTTTTCTTAAGTGTCTTTCAGCCATTTTAGATTCCTCTGTTGAGAGTTCTCTGTTTAGGTCTGTACTCCATTTTTTTAATTGATTATCTGTTCTTTAATTATTGTTTTAATTTTCTAAAACTGGCACTCCTGGACCAGCAGGTGATTTAGTGGAAAGGGGAGTTTGCCACCAAAGCCAAAAACCCAAGGTTTATTTCCAGGATTCTCATAGTGGAAAAGCAGAACTTACTACTACAAGTTGTTACTTGGCCTCCACACATGTGATCTGAGACTTGTATAAATGTGCATAAGCACACACACACACACACACAAACACACACACAGAGAAAGTAAAATAAATGTAAAAATATTAAATGTCATTCCATTTCCTCTCCCTTCCTTCTACAGTAAAGTCTCTCATCTTAAATTCCTGCATATTTCCCTACATATAGATCTTTTGACTTTCTTTTGGCAGATGATATATAAGTCCTAGAAACAATATGTCCCTTACTCTAATCCTATATCGTTTATTTGGGAAATACCTCTAAGCCTCCAATTGTAATTTCCCCTTTTCACTCAAAATTCTAATTCTAATACGCTGAGAAACTTAATACCTGTGAACAAGAGAGAGAACGAGAGAGTGAACGAGAGAGAGAGAGAGAGAGAAAGAGAGAGAGAGAGAGAACTATTGAGATTGTTCACATGGAGCCATGTGGCTATCCCTGCCTCAGATTACATAAAAACACTGACACCCCAATAGTTTCTGATACAGAAACCACTTTTCATTACATTAAACTAAATTGATATTCTTATATACAAAATGCCAATATTTTGTGCTAATAGATATTGGGTCAGTTTTTAATTTACATTATTTGATGGCTTCTATAAAATTAAGCATTTAAAGTTTTTTTTTGTTAAAGGAACTATTTTTTAAAGGAACTATTGATATACAATCTACATACCACAAAATTCATTTGTTTAAAATAAAGAAGTAGTTATTATATTCACATGTTTGGAAATAACAATGCAATCAGTGTTATTACTTCACAAAGAAATTCCAAAGCGAACACTAGCATGCCTACCTCAGTACCCTGTCTGTATCCTTACAGCCAATATTTAGTGTGGACACATTATACAATAAAGAGTGGTTTTATTTCCTTTAATTTAGAAATTTTTGTTGTACCGTAGACCAGAATTAATTTTTAGTTGCTGAAAAATATTTTTTATTATTACTTTTGTTTTTACATCCTAACCAAAACTTCCCCTGATCCAAATTCTTCCCCCTCCCTTTACCTCTTCCTCTTCTCCCTATCCACTCCTCTTCCACTGTTTCTCTTCAGATACAGGCAGGCTTCTCAGGGATATGAGCCAGCCAAGGTTTATCAAGTTGCAGTGAGACTAGGCTCCTCCTCTTCTAGTAAGACTGGATGAGCTAATCCAGTAGGTGGATTGGGTCTCAAAAGCAGGCATCAGCATCAGAGACAGTCCTTGTTCTCACTGTTAGGAGTCCCACAGAAGACCACATTACACAACTGTAACATATTTATAGAGGGTCTGGGTGAGTCCCATGCAAGCTCCCCACATGTTTTTGGTTAGTCTCTGTGAGACCCTATGAGCCAAGGTTAATTGATTCTGTAAATTTTCTTGTGGTATCCTTACCCCCTTTGTCTCCTGCACTCATTTCTCCCCATCTTTCCAAGGATTCACAGAGCTCTGCCTAATGTTTGGCTGTGGGTCTCTGCCTCTGTTCCCATCAGTCGCTGGGTGAAGCATCTTTCATGACAGTTGGGCTAGGCAGCAATCTATGAGAATAGCAGAATATCATTAGGAATCATGTCATTGATTTCTTTTGCCATTTGTGTTTGGTTCTATCCTAAATCTCTGGGTAATCCAACCTCTGGGTCCAAATCCTCAGGGGTGAACTGCCTCTCAGGGTATTGGTCTTCCACCGGGCCAGTCATTAGTTGACCATTCCCATAATTTCTGTGCCTTCCTTACATTAACACATTTGGTAGATTGGATAAATTGGCAGTCAAGGGTTTGTGGTTGGGCTCGTGTCCCAAACCCTTCACTAGAAGTTTTGCTTAGCTAGAGGAGATGGTCAATTCAAGCGCCATATATCCCGTAGCTAGGAGTCTTAGCTAGGGTCACCCTCACAGATTCCAGGGAATTTCCATTGTTCTAGGTTTCTAGCTCACCCCAGAACTGGCCCCCAGATTCCAGCTGCTCTTCCAGTACTCTCTACCTACATTGTCTCCCCACCTGTTCCCTCCTGTTCCCATTCCCATTCTTCTGTCAGGCTCCTCTCCTATATTCACTGGCAATGTCCATTCAGTTTCCCCTTTATAGTGAGATTCTTACACCTTCCCCCACCTTCAGCCCTCTATGTTAATTAGCTTCTCTGAGTCTGTGGGTTGTAGCATATTTCTCATAAGGTTTAATTATTGGTTCTACCACATATTATTTAGGCAAACAGCTAGTGGTCATTTGAATGGCTTTCATTTTCAGCTATTAGAAATAGTGCTTCTCCAGTGAACAGAAATCCTCCATGGTTTTTGGTTCAAGCTCCTGACTTGCTGGAGTTCCTGGCCTGACTTCTATCAACAATGAGCCATAACCTGGAAAATGGAATCAACCCTTCCCTCCCCGAGTTGTTCTGTGAATGCTTTATCACAGCACCAGGCAGAAAACTAAGACTTTGATCTAACAAGTAAAGCCTCCCCAACCACGTGGCTATCAGACAGCAGAAGTGTGTGTTTTCATATCTCTGTGTGCTTTACTCATCTTCTCTTTTCATGAAGATATCAGTAATGATGGTAGAAAGTATCTGATTCAGTCATTCAATAAACCAAACTCCTTGCAAGAAAAAAAGAAAGAAAGAAATAGTGCTTCTATGAATATTTTTACAGCTTTTCTTGTATCTTCACTTGTCTTGGATATGTATCTAGGAGCAGAGTTGTTAATCATACATTAACTTTTTCATGAACTACAGAATTTTTCCCAAAGTGACAGCATGTCTACGTGTTCCCTCAGCATGCTGTGAGGGCCCCAGTATATCCACAATTTTGACATGATGGTGATTACCTGTTATTTTTGCCATAGCCATTCTTGTTAGTGTGATATAGTATCCCTTTGGGGTTTGATTAGTATTGTCACAATTTCTTTTACATGACACTTCAAATCTACTTGAATCTCTATAAAAAATGTTTTGTTTAATTCCTCTCTCCTCCCTTCTTTCCTTTATCTTTTTTGGTGTTGTGAACCAAGTTATCATTACACAGGCTACTAAGCCTTGGACTCCTGATTCTCCTGCCCCAGACTCCTGATGGCATTAGGAGTGCATTGGTGTGCAACCAAGTCCAAAATTTACATTTGTTTTTTAAAATAATTCCTATATCTTTAATGACATTTTCTTTTGATTTTTGAGAGTGGGCATCACAAAGCCCCAGCTGAAACTGATTGCTTATGTTTCTTTACTTCAATAATGACTTTGGTTAGTGTCTGCCAATATTTATAATGTATAATTTAACGTCATTCTGAGAAGTTCAACATTTGGATCCCCTCACAGACAACTTTTGCTGACATCTCCCCATCTCATTTCTCTTAGTTACTGTTCTATTGCTGTGAAGAGACACCGTCAACAAGGAAACTTGTAAAAAGCAGCATTTAATTGGAGGCTTACTTACAGTTTTAGAGGGTTAGCCCATAGTCATCACAGTGGGAGGCAGAGGGCTGGTGCTGAAGCAGTTGGTGTGAGCTTTACATCCTGATACACAGGTAGTTGGCATAGGATTTGAAACCTCAAGACCCACCTCCAGTGATAACACTTTCCAACAATGCCACACCTCCTAATCCTGAAAGGATTAGGAAAAAAATTTCAGGATATTGAAAAAAATTTCAATACAAGGGAAACAAATGTTCAAATATCTAAGCCTGTGAGACCCATTTTCAATCAAATCACCAAACCACTTTCCCATGTATTAATACATTTTCTGTTTTCTTTGCGCTTGCATACATTTGGCTGGCAATAGGACATTGCAAATAACACATAATGATGATTCTGAGTACTGAGTCCTTTCTGACTTGCTACTATTATTTGCTCAGGAGGAATGAATAACTTAGTTTGAAAGTTATGCCAGTTCTGTAAAGGCCAATTTTTCAGATTAAAATAGTAAATATTTTTTTAATAAATATCTTATTTTATTAAAAATTATTTGTAATTCATTTAGATCAATTTAGCAGCATGTCAGGGAGCAGACAAAGGTCAAAGTTAGTAACTAGGGCAATAGTTCAGTGGAATTATATTTCATCCTAGCTAAATGACTGGCATTAAAACTCCAAAAATGCCTAATATTGGCGAGGATTTTGAGGAAAATGCCATTTCACACAATACAATAAGTAATGTATAAAACATAAAATAATGCCATATATTATAGGTGGAAATGTACATTAGGATTGCCAGTATGGAGAAAAAAATAAAGGTACCTTGCCCAAAACAACAAAAAGTAAAACTACTGTATAATTGAGAAACACTATTGCTGGGAAGTATCCATAGCAAATGGAATCAGCATACAAATGTCACCTAAGCGAACATATTTTTTGTGATACTATTCATGGCACGATATCAAAGGTAGAGTTAGTTTGAATACCCATGAACTGATTAACAAATAAAAATGTGGTATACATATAAAATGATGTATTACTCAGCTATGAGTAAGATGCAGGCCTATGTGTTTTATTTAAGTGGACAGCGTTATCGAACATTATGTTGAGCGAAATAAAGCAGACATTGTGAAACAAAATGCTATTTACTCTCATATGTAGAATCTGAGAAAAAGCATCTACTTGCTTATAAAATAGTGATTAATAAGAAATGGGAAGGATAGGTGTTCAGGGTGGTGAATAAAGATGGACTGGATTTGATCAGTGTGTGGTGGACGCATGTGTGGAAATAATCACACTGAACACCACTATTATACAGTTAATACACATTGATGAAAACTAATTGTTAAATGTAATCTACACACACACACACACACACACACACACACACACACACACACACTACCCTACAATACCCTCCTCAAGTTTCAGACTGCCATGTTGACTGTCCTTCTGTGATAGTAAGGCTTATGTTGTGGCAACAATGACAAATTGGAAAGATGAAACTTCCCATCTCCTTCTTTCCTTAACCACTGTGCTCTAGGGAAACCCTGAGTGAGATTCTACCTCTGTCACCTGGTCTAGAAAAGAAACACAGGCATTTGTCATGCCATTCATTGGCTACCTAATATTTTTATTCAATTCTCAGGAAGATCCTATAAAGAAGGATAATTTGTGACTTCTCTTGTTTATACAAATATATGCCTTCCTTAAAAGCATGTGTAATTAGAATTTAATACGTTAATAAAATTTTTGGATCAATGTTGATGCAATTACTGGTTATAAATCATACTTATACTAGGAGGTAATTTAGAATCTGGATTAAATAAATCTATGTACTTTAATAACTCTACTTAGTAACGATTCTAAAGGCTAAGTATCGGGAATACGACAAGGACTATCAAGCTAGTGCAGTAAATAAATGTGTTTGCTCCCTGAAACCTGTGTTCATTCCTGGGAAACCCTTGTAAGCCTAAAAGGAAAGAATGAACTCCACGAAGTTATCCTCTGACTTTCAGATGTATACCATGATATAATGTACCTACTGGCCCACCATACACACAAAAATAGAAACACATAAAATGTTTGAAAGAATATGAGAAGTATGAACATGGTTATATAATTAAGTCTAATCTCCACATAATCCATGTTTTGAAGATTTTCCAAGTGATATTTATAAATAATCATTTTATAATTATTCTTTAATCATAGAAGCAATGAATTATAATTTTATGGACTTGGTTTCTGCAAAACTACATATTGCTTAAAATAATTTGATGTTCACGGTGAAATTTTTAAGTGACTACTGGGTTTATTCATCATTGTCAAAACACATTTTCTAAAGTTAAAAAATGTATTCTTTCTAAAACTAAAATTCAGAGTTTAAGATATCAAGGTACAAGGGTCAAGTCGCCATCTATCTATTGCATGTGTTAATAGAAAATATCACATTTATTAATCATAGAAGACTTCGCTATCTTTGGATCAAGAACACTTTCCAAGGATCCATGCACTAAAAACGTGGTTACAGCTTGATGTTATATGGAAGTGCTGGAACAGTGAAGCAGTAGAGTCTGGTATGTCCTTGAGGGGAATGTGGGACCACAGCCCCTTTTACGTACTTTTGGATCCTGGTCATAAGATAAATAGCTTTGTTCTGTTCTGCACTTTCCACCATCTTTGCACGAGACAATGAGGGCAATCATTAATCTCTGAAATCTCTAACACCGTGGCCCAATACAAAACTTTTCTTTGTGACCTGACCATCTCCAACTTTCTAACAATGAAAACACTATGAACATAATTACAGTATATTTAGTTATCTTTCGAGGATGGGACAGGCTAAGGGCTGAACCCAGAGTTCTGAGCACCATAAACCATGGCTCTTCCACTGACTATAAGATCTGCTTACTTTTGGTTCTCTTGATACTTTATATTATTCTTTCAATCTATGTACTATAATACACAAGTGAATTATGAGAATACTAATAATCTGTAATAAAATAAACTAGTAGATATAAATATGCCATACACATATTGTATAATTATCAACCCTGATGTCCATATGGTTTTAAGAGAAAAATATAACTCTGCAAATAATTTACCTTTAATTTTTATTGCCTGAAAAAGCTTTTTACGTCACAGATCTGTATGTATTTCCTATAGCCCCCAGAGAATACATTGTACTTTCTCAAGTTAATAAACCCTTCTGAATTAATAATTGGAATTTGGAGTTAGCCATTATTCTTAAAAATTAACTATATTTTAGCATTATTTTAAAATAGTCTCTTCGAGCCAAAAATTCTTTTTCTGTACTGTGAGGAAAAGAATAATTGAAAAGATCTCAAACTGCCTTCACCAGGCTTTCCATTTCACTTTGTAGGAATAATATTTTTTTCTCATAAAAATAATTTAGTTACTTTAGAATCTAGGGTAGTGCTTCTTTTTCAAGCAAGCATCCATGGTTTACCAAGCACATGTGGATTGTGAGTAAACAGAGCAGGACATTTTGGAATAATTCCCGCAGAAGGTACACAAAAATGCTGTTTAAGCAACTCCTACTATTTCCCAAGAGATTTAGCTTCGAAGCTGAAAAATAATCAAAATTTGCTGAGCCTCTAATGGAAGATTATTATGAGTATTTTTCTCCTCTGATTCCTTCAGCTTTACAACATCTTAACTAATGTTTCATTTGCCTGTAATTAGCATCAAACTGTTATGTAGGGACCACTCAATCCCAGGCAGGAGATTCAAAATTCTGTGTCAGCTAAGCTGGAATTCTAGTTGCTTTCGCAAGTATACTTCCTCCTCTTTCTCTCTTCTTCCTCCTCCTGCTTTTCTTCTTCCTCTATCTGCTTCTCCTCCTTATCAGATCTACTTGTATTCATCTGATTTCTAAAACTTAGAGTCTAACAACATGAAGTGAATCTACACAGTTTGTTACCTTGTAGTCATTTATCATCCTTATCTGAAATATCAACACTCAAAATGAAGAGTGCCCTGGCTAGCTTTTTGTCAGTTTGACACAAGCTAGGGTTATTTGGGAAGAAGAAACGTCATCTAAGAAAATGCTCCGATCAGAATGGCCCATGGGCAACTTTATAAGGCATTTTCTTGATTCATGATTGATGCAGGAAAGTTCCAGCCCACTTTGGGTGGTACCATCACTGGGCAGGTGGTCCTGGGGTATATAAGAAAATGAACTGAGGGGCAGACTGAGAGACCCACAGAAAACATTAGTTGGAGTTTGGAGAATCCTGAGGAAAAGGGGTAGGATTGAGGATGGGAGCCAGAGGGGTCAAGGACACCATAAGAACATAGCCCACTGAATCAACTAACCAGAGTTCAGAGGGACTTACAAAGACTGAAGCAGCAATTACAGAGCCTACCTACATAAGTTTGATGTAGGTACTCTATGTGTATGTATAACTTGTTGTTCTTGTTGGACTCCAAAGAATGGGGTCTGAAGCTGTCTCTGACTCTTTGGCCTAATTTTGGGACAATGTTCCTCCTACTGAGTTTCCTTGTTCAGTCTTAATATGAGGTGCAGAGTCTCATTGTAACTTGTTAGGTCATGTTTGGTTGATATCTTTGGGAGGCCCGCTATTTTATGAAAGGAATCAAAAGAGAAATGGATATGGGGGAGAGGGGCCTGGGAGGAGAGGAAGGAGAGAAAACTGCAGTTGGTATGTAATACATAAGAGAAGAATAAATGAATTAATTAATTTAAAAAAGGAAAGTGCTTTAGCAAGTCAAAAGGAACAAACAGGAAGCAGAACTTCTGTCTGACATCTGCTTCAGTTCCTGCCTCCAGATTCCTACCTTGAGTTCCTGCTCTGACTTTATTCAGTGATAGACCATGATGTGGAAATGTAGTCAAATTCTTTCTTTCCAAGTTTTTAGTCATAGTTGTTTATCACAGTAATATAAAACTAGTTAAGATCAAGTCAACAGTTTGCTAATCTGAAGATAAATCCTTGATTGTCAGTTTGTTAAAAATGGCCTCTTTGTTTAATCACCTAAGAAGCTATCAATTACTTTTGGCTCTGAAAGAATACAAGAACTGACTACTCTGATGGATGGTGAAAGTGGGGAGGTGAGGCCTGGGGAATAGGGTTGCAAGCTGGGGACTGAGCATGAGCAGTGTCGTGCCTTTTCTGAAACTGAAAGATCCCTTTCTTCTGGCTTCTGATAGTACCCTGAGCAGTCTAGCTATCTTGTCTTAGCAATTTTCTCACGTTAATCCCTGCTTTGACCTCACATAGTATTCTGCCTGTGTGTCCATTTTCACATGCTAGTCCCCTTAAAATGGCTGTGGTCATCTTGATCTTTTTGGTCCTTTGGCTCCAGGATGACCTCAGGTTGACTTGTAACTATAGTGCACATTATTTCTAAATGAGGTTTAGACAATGATGGCTTTTATGTATCTTCTGTAGAGAGCACAATTCAAAGATGCCAGAGAGAATCTGGTTCTTTGCTTTTGTTCTTCTCTATTTCTTATATTTTACCCACAACCATTGAGAACTTGGTCACAAATGCCATTATTTTAGTAGCTAACATATTCCTATACTCAGAGGACTCTAGTTAAGTTTCTGTTGATGTAATAAGGACCATGACCCAAAAGCAAGTTGGGAGAGGAAAGACTTTTGTAGATGTTCCAGTTATAATAAATCATTGAGGGAAATCAGAGCAAGAAATGGAGTCAAGAACTAGAGTCTGGTCAAAATAATACAACCTAATGTTAGTACATCTAGTGTCAACAGCTACTTTTTTGCCTCTACTATCTTGTTTTAAATCTTCCTATACAGAGGTGTTATCTGTATCACTTTCCTGGATCTAAAGCACCCTGCACACATTGTGAAGACAAATGGGAGAGAGATGTGTCCACATGGGTTAAACTGTGTAAAATACAGAGAAGCAACACAGGTTCAGTGTGTCCTGGCAGTGATGTTTCATCAGCAATAGACTTCATACAGAACTATGGCTCCATAAGACTGCAATGGAGCTGACTGAATGTCCAAACATATAGCCTGAAACTGAGACGCACTCTGACACAGGACTCAAGCCCTAAATTGTCATGTGACCTCAAAGATGGATTAATGTTCTACTGATGTATTATATAGGCTGAGAAACATGTGGAAAAGAGACCCTATGTCTTTTTGGTGTAGCCATCTTGAAGTCAGAGCATGAAACTATGAAATCAGACCAGAATGTGTTTTATGAGAACATGTTCCTATCCTTGAAGAATATGTAACTGTGGTAGAGTCACAGGGAAGAATTTCCCATGAATGTCAAACACAAAGCTGACCATCCAACTAAACTATTAGCTGGAGAAGGCCAGACAGAGAGAGAAGATGTGCAACCAAGCAAAGTCACAGTGATAGGAAAATGGGCAAATGTGAAGTTTGTTTTTTTTAAAAAAAACAAAAAACAAAAAACCTTAGGAATTTGGATAAATGCTATCACCCCAAGAAAGTGACTATAGAAGAATTTTAAGCTTTAGATAGAAGGAAATAAACAATTTATCAATATATCTGTACTAAAAACTTGCTTCTTTATGTACAAACCCATGTTTCTTAAACAATCCTAACTTCCTGTTTGTTTACTTTTACATTTTTGAGAATTTCATAAATGAGTAGTATATTTACATCATTTCTGTCACATTCTTTTCCCCCTCCAACTCCTCCTGTGTCCCTCTTACTGCTTCTCAAATTTATGGCCTCTTCTTTGTTTTTGCTTCACACACACACACACACACACACACACACACACACACACACACACAACTTGCTGAATCCATTTAGTGTTGTTTATGTGTTTCTATGGTTTTGGATGAGCATTTGGGATTAGATAACCTAGAGAAGACTTCTTTCTCTCACTTTCACTAGCAAATACGTAGCTTTTCATTTTGGGGTGGGCCATGTGAAATTTTTCATGTCCATATTTCCACATCAACTAGTATTGTCATTGATAAGGTCTTGCTTAAGCAAACATTTGTTAATATTTTTGAATGCCATTCCATTTCATGTATAGAAGATACTATCTAATAACTGACATCATATTATTCTGGGTCTTAAAATTCTTCTGTCCCCTCTTCTGAAGTGATCCTTGGACTTTCAGTATAAGAATTGTGCTGTAGATATACCATTTATGGTTGGGAGCCCCTTGATCAACTATCCTCTGCATTTTGACTAGTGTGGATTTCTGTGATGTCTCTATCTTATGCAAAAAGAAGCTTCGTTAGTAAATAGTGGAACCTACATTTATCTGCAGATATAAAGATACATATTAAAAATATTGCAGTTGGGAAGTTACTCATTTGGAAAACGACAAGAATCGGTTTTCTTCTACAGTCCATGACCTCATCATCCTCAGATGGTTTGCTCCTACTTTATTTCTGTCTCTCTTTTCTTCAATGATCTAGAAGCCTTGGAGAGAAGAGTGGTATGATGTAGCTGTCCCATTTAGAGCTGATCATTCCGTAGTATCTTATGTTTTGTGTGTTGAGTAGTCTCTCATTAATTCTCATCCACTGTAAAAAAAAAAAAAAAAAGCTTTTCTGATGAAGGTTGAGAGATGTCCTAATCTCTGGATATAAAATGAGAACTTTAGGGACTGCTTGTTACTAAATCCATTCAACAGAACCATGCTATGAATTTCTCTCACAGGTTCTTTGTCCAGTTAATATTACCAAGGATGGGTTCTACTTTATAGAATGTGATTTAAATACAATAAAAATCTACAGAAGATTGGTTACTCATAAGGTTTATCCACTATTTTACCAGTGGGTATATCATGTCAGATTGGTCATTATTTTAGCTTTTAGCATTCACAGCTAGATAAGATTGCTGATTGTTTGTCTCTTCCAGTAGTATTCATAGCAACTTTATTTACTTTCAGAAAATTTACACTCAATTTACCATGACAGTACTATGAATCAAAATATTATGCTTACTGTACCAGACCTAAGTAGTCTATGTCAGCCATATTTACTTTAGAGGTTATGAAGGCTTGACATTTGACACTTTGTGGTCTATAACAGCTTCTCCTTTTTATGTCAGGAACAGTAGGATCTCCCAAATCCCTTTCATACATAGGACCTTGATTTGGGATGGGGAGATGGTTATTTAAGTAGCTAATCAATTCACTAGGCTCCACGAAATGTGTCACTAAATCCCCTGGGATCATGGCTGGGAACTAATATAGCCATCTGACTTATCCAGCTTGGGAACAGTTGCAGCTTCTGCAAGGTTGTTGTTTACTTTCGTCAACCTGGGTCAGTTAGAAGTTGTGGGTGTAAAAGCAGAAACTAAACTTACAGGAGGGTGATATACCCGACTACAACTGAAGAAACTATAAAACACTAAATTTGGGGATCTCATATTTGAAGCACACATTGGAATGAGAAAGTTGGATAAGTGATAGGAGATAGGGTATATTATTTATGCCATGTATGCTGTGTCTTTCTTTAATCTTGGCAAATAGTTAAACAGAAAGAAAATAGATGTACACATTATATGATTCACTGGTAATTGTGCCATCAAAGATTCACAAACTTTTATTGTAAGTATGTTTTAGCAACATTTCTAAGGAGAACTTTTGTTTTTAGATCAAATGTTTCCATGAGTACACCAAGAGATTAAGAAGAAAGATAATTGTGTTCATTTGAAACTAATTACAATTTGTTTGCCTGTAAGCAAGAACTCCTTCAGCCAATTGATGTACTCAAAGTATGAAAGTGAGTGGTGATTGGAACACTAACTACTTAAACTTCTGCTGAAAATAAACTTGTAGGCTTCATGTTATAAGTATCTGGAGCACCATGAGCATAACTTCCTATTTAGGAAGCAAATGCCTTTATTAATTTAATAATAATGAAAAACAAAGTTGATTTATGCAATATTTAAAGCTGGGCAATCATCATTAGGAAACTTAGAAGCCAACTAAAAATGGATCAAAAAAGAATAAACACATAAAAATAGCCTTGGCATGTTGTATTTATGGATGTGGATAGATATATAGATAGATAGATAGATAGATAGATAGATAGATAGATAGATAGATAGATAGATAGATAGATGATAGATAAAAATACTCTCAATTTGAGAGTGAGGGAAACAGAAGGAAGGAGGGAGAAAATATGGGAGCAGCTGAAGGGAGGAAAGAAGGAACTGTGAAATGTAATTTGCTTTAAGTAATGTAATAAAAATAAAATCCGATTTAAAAGAAGAGTAATGGTTTGCAAATCTTTTAGAATATAGATTTAGTGAATCAAAATGAGGGTATCAGGACTAGAGAGAAGACTTAGTAGGTAAAGTCCACAAACATAAGGGCCCAAATTCAGATTCCCAGTACTCAGGTATAAAGCTGGGAAGGATGGTATAAGCCCAGGACTAAGTGGGTGAGGTTCAAGATATGCAGACCCTGGTAGCTTACTGGCAGTCAGTCTGTTGAAACTGTGAGTCCCTTATTTAGTAATAGATGATGTCAAAAGTGATCTGGGGAGGGAAGGAAGACATCTGATCACAACCTTTGACCTTCACATGTTCATACATGTCAGAAGCAAGCATGTTTGTGACCCCAACACAACAAACAAAAAACACACAATAAAACAAGCAAAAACTACAAATGCAACAACAATGACCTCATAAAGCAAGCAACACAAACAACAGCAAAAGACACATGCGGGAGAAATGTAAGGGCAAAGGAGATCAAAAGAACCAGACTGTATTGATTCACACACACACACACACACACACACACACACACACACACACACACACACAGCAAACAAATTCAGAACTTGTCCTTTCTATATTTACTGAGGATGAAAGAGTTGAAGATCTGAGTGGAAGGTAACCACTGGCGGATGACATCCCAGTGTATGCATTCGAGAAAAACACATAAAGCTTCTGTTGTAAGACCAGTCCAAAGTTAGAGTTACTTTCTTTTTTGTTTGTTTGTTTGTTTTTCCGAGACAGGGTTTCTCTGTAGCTTTGGAGCCTGTCCTGGAACCTGCTCTTGTAGAACAGGCAGGCCTCAAAGTCACAGAGATCTGCCTGCTGAGATTAAAGGTGTGGACCATCACCACCTGGCCTAGAGTTACTTTCATTGTAAGAAGCTATTTAAAAGCATCTTATATGTGAGTAGGGATTACTCCAGAGACAGCTTCACTTGATTGGAGCCAATTCCGACATCTCTAAATTCAGTTTACATTAACAAAACACAGGTGGTTTCTCTGGCCCCTTGTTGCATAACCTGAATCTGTCTGAACACAAAAGCATCCAATCATAGTGCTCAAAGTGTGGCAATGACAAGGTTAGAAAATGAAAGATCTTGTCATAGGACAGTGCTAAGGCCAGTAGAGAAGGTCTGAAGTGGGCCTTAATTAGTCGATTCAGAATACTGGTACATTTCTAAACACTGACTCAGATGTCCTATGTGCTTAGTGAAGGAATGAAATGATCTTTGCACACCCTCTGGGTCCATGCTCCTGAGTGCAGTGCATGACTCAAGAGGCAATTTATTTTTATTAAGAAAAGTAATTGTTATCTACAACTCTTAACTTTAAAAAAAAATACTGCCAGAATCCATATTTATTTGCTGTTAACACAAGGGGTCAGGCTTAGGATAGCCTGTTTCCACATCAGAAACTCTAGTTAGCTCTAGTGAATTTCCACTAACTGTTTGATTCCTCACTTGCACCTTTTCAGCCACGAAGATGATTAGATAAGAGATCTCCCTGAAAGATAAAATGAGAGCATACTTTTAAGTTTTATATTAACATTTTACTAGACACTTTGCAAAGTTACTAGCAACTTTCATTTATTTTCCTTTATTATTACATGCATTTTCCTGACTTTATCATTCTTTTACATATTTCTGTCCTTCAGAAATAGAAATTTGATGACCAAGGCCACAGCTTTTTACCACACATCTAAAATACCACTGCAAATTAATTAAAAACATTAATTAAAATCTAAATTTAAAGTATCATTTGAAGCTTAAGTAGATGAGTGCTCATGCATATGTTTGTAACTTATCAATAGTTTAGGTGTGCCCTATACATCACCAATCTCACATACAAGTGCACATACACATAAACTTAGTCCTGATTTGCAAAGAAACATAAAGTCTCTTAAACAGAAATTGCAAAAAAAAATTAAGTATAAAAGTAGAAAAGTAAGGAGATATATTAAAATCTCAGAAAAGGAGACATTAAGCAGAGGCCTTAAGGGCCATTTTAATTAGAATTGGATTCTCAGCAAAATACAAACAGATAAAAAATTCTCACATTGGAAACATATGTATAGCCTAGAGAAGTAAGTAAATTAAGGAATAGACAAATCATTGTCTATTTTTATTTGTTCAGTTCATATACATGCAGATATTCGCAGAGAAGCCTTTTACTTTAACCTCTATAAGACTGGAAATTTTGGGTTTGCACCTCCTAACAGAAAAGTCTTTATGAAATTATAAATAAGTCACTGCATGATGTGTCATTCATTCTTTCATCACTGTAACAAATACCAGACAAAAACAAATCTTAGACAAAGATTATTTGGGGTTATGTTTTTTAAAATTATTATTTTAATTTGACAACATACCTTGTCCCCCACACACTGGTTTGTGGTAATCACCTCCCATTACTCTGTTCTATTCTCCTCCCACTTTTACCAGCCCTGTTTTTCCCAGTCAGTATCCCTCATGCTTTATGTGTATGTGGTCTGCCCATCTGTCTGTTGATCACCCTCCCCACCACTCAGTGTATGAGTGCTGTTTGCATGCACGAGTCTTTTGCATTTATCTGTAGATGCCATATGTTTATGATTGTAAGGATGACACATCCAGAAGACAGTGTTTCATAGTATCCTCTTGTGTTGTGCTGGATATGTCAACTTGACATAAGATAGAGTCATTCTGTGTCAAGTATGTTGTTTCTTCAGCATTTAGGATTGGTGCTGTACCATCTAGTTCTGGTGGGCAAATTGACTGTACTGAATATATAGTATATAAATTAATACTAACATATGTATTATTGCTTTTAAATCTTTCTTGAGCAGCAGCTCACGTGGCTCATAGAGAAGTACCCCATACTTACCACCATCTACCCAGGGTTTTAAACCACAGGAAAGTTATGTGCTTCTCTAAATCAGAAAGCCTGGGTCATGGTGCCCTAAGTAAAAGAAACTAATTGTGCCATTCTGAAGCTCTAAAAAGAAGCAGATAGTAGCACCAAAAACATTATTTTCTCTCACTATTACACACTTACATAACAGGACTGATTTTCAGTATTTTGGAAACAGCAAATAATTTGTACCATTTTTTCACAATCCAAATGCATTATTAAGAAAAGTAAATTCAACACACTCTTTGCATAGTCAAAATCTCAGTATAATCTAAAACAAACTGTATTAATGTCGGAAGATATAAAATAATCCCACACAAGTTCAGAATTACGTATAATTTAAAGGGTTATTTATTTAGGGGAGACTTACAGATCACTGTCCTAGATCACAATCCTCTACACGAACAGGGAACAGGAACTGAGTCTAGCAATGGGAAGTGAAAACCAGAAGAAAGAGGCGAGCACAGGCTTTACAGCTACATTTATAGTATAAGAGACCATGCCCAAGTAGTATCTTAAAGATACCATCAAAGCACCTTCCCTTTTTGTTTAAATAACAGAGTTCCAAACCCAATACAAAAGTATATTCAGTAGGAATAGTTATCAAATATAAAATTAGAATTACAACCAGCATAAACAATATTAAGCAAGGAATGTATGCTAGATGTTTTAATAAATACTCTATTCTAATGAGTCTAAGTCTTATATTGGAAATGGATTGGCTAGATCATAAGAGGATAGTAACTACAACTATCTAATCTTCAATTCCACTGAAGGCCTGAGAATGAGGACAATATTACTTGAGTATGCAGGAAGTGCAATCAAGTAGCTTTCAAAATGTTCAGTAGATGACAGAGACAACTAGTTGTCTGAGCAATCATCCAAAGTCTCATTTGCAATGTTGAAGCAACCAACTTCAGCTAAGGCCTATAGTAACTGACAGACCATTTTCAGAGGAAGGAAAATTTTTCAGAACTATCTTAGCCTGTCTTGGCAATATTTGACTGCCTTTTTTCTTGTATCCTGCTTGTCCAGTCTGGAGATTGTGCACTTTCTCATTGGTTGAGGCATGGACAATTTCTTACCCAAAGGCCAGTTGTGCCAAGAAGAAGACAAACTCCAAGTGAAGTGTCTTTGGTGCTCAACACTCTTGGAAATAGATTGGTGCTGCCAGTAGCAACCCTGTCTCACATCAACAGAATCCTAAATTATTTAAATGTTGTGTTCTACAGATCTTTGAAGTGGTTGACAGTTACCTATCTATGCAGAATACAATCTCTATGTATCTGAAGAACCTAATTAGTCTGACTAAAAGTATAACAAACATGAATGTCTATTGACCTATAATACTTAATACCTATATAACTTAAAGATTAAGACTTCATATCAAAATATTAAACAATCTTTAAACAACTGTCCAGTAAAGGAGGACAGTGACATCAAAATGTAAACAATGTATAAATTTCTCTGTAGAAAAAAATTTCTATGGTGACTTCACCTGCTATTCCAAGTGCACATACTTAAGCCAGGGAGAAGGGTGAAATGAAGGACAGCTGTGTAATTCTTAAGACGTTTTCTTAGAAGAGCAGGACATGTTAATTTATGCTAATTTGGAGTTAGAACAAAAAGACAAAAAACAAAAGTGACCCCAAAATGTTACAGCTAACAAAACTATTTTTAATCATTTTTAAACCTAGCTGAATTATTGCCAACATAAATATAATTATGCTTTGAAAATTACATCCTGTATTATATTTTATAAAGTCCTTGAATGACTCTACATGTGTTTTCATCCCACAGACCTAATTTTTAATAAGTTCCTTCAGTTTAATAAGCTCATTCAGTTTTAAGAGTTATTACTTAAAAATATTTTAGAATAATTTAAACCTACAGAATTTGCAGGAATGGTACAGAAATTGGTTGTTCAACAGTTGAAAGTCTTTGCCATGGCCATTAGTTGTGGTTGGTCCACGAAGATTTTGACCATCTTTCATTCAGTCTTTCTTTTTTCCCCTATACATTTCCTCAATTCCTGAACAATGCAGAGGGCTGTGAAGCCTTTCCGGTTTTTACCACTTCCACAGCTGCAAAAGAGATCACTATGGATATGTTTTCATTCCTGCATTACAAATAAAAATGAGACTGGGTTGTGACCCACTCTTTTAATTACAGCACTCAGGATGCAGAGGCAGGTAGATCTCTGTGAGTTTAGGGCCAGCTTGGTCTACAGAGTGAGTTCCAGGACATTCAGGGTATCACAGAGAATCCCTGCTTCAAATAAATAGATAAACAAACAAATAAATACGGAGATGTAAAAGTAAGGGTCACATCACAAACTCCCCTTGCCAATTGTGTGTTCATTCCCTTACCCATTTTTCCTTGGGGCTTTTTACTTTTTTCTCTGTTTTAGCATTCTTGGAAAGCAGACTTCTAAGGGATAATGATCATAAAATGTAACAAAATGAAATATGATAAAATAAAACAAAAACTATCACTGAGTGCTGGAATTAAAAGAGTAAACAAGAAAAACAATCAGAAGAAAAAGAGAAAAAGAGAAGGCTTGCACAATGTTTGCACACTCAGGAATTCTATAAAATCACTAAATAAGGAGCCGAAATGTATACGCAGAGAACCTGATGCATACTTTACTAGGCCCTATGCATGCAAGGCAAAGCATTTTATAATCTGGACATTGGTTTTCTGTTACAAGGCTAGCCATACTGTGGCATTAAACCTTACTGTATAGTCATTGACCTTTGTTTGTCTTTTACTTTTTGTGCTTATTTCAAAATTTCTAGTTCTTCTGCATATTTAACTTCATTTTCTATCACCTTAATTCTCATAGTCTTTACTTTTTCTTATGTTTTTTTTTTATTTTTACTAAGTTACTTTTAGTTTTTCTTGCTTAGAATTATATATTAGAAGTGCTATTTAAATAGTGTAACCTAGTTTTAGTGTGCTTATTCTCTCAATCAGCCCATAAAGATTTGGGGTTTTTCATATCCCTTTTATAGCAAAATATGCACTCTTAAATCCAACTAATGGCCTGCACAATCTGACTTCTCAGCAGAATAGAATAGTTGTACAAAAATTTTGCTGAAGGAAGGTCAATTATTGTGGGATATTTGTACACTCTGTGTTGACAGAGACTGCTCATTTTCTTCCTGGCTGCCCAGACCTGAAATAATAACACAGAAACTATACTAATTGCAATACTCTTTGAACAATAGCTTATGCATAATTCTAGCTAGTTCTTACATCTTCAATTAATACATTTCTATCAGTGTATATTTTACCATGAGGCTCATGGTTTACCAGTAAGGTTCTCCAGCATCTGTCTCTTTCGAGAGCTATATGTCATCTCTCTGACTTTGCCTTCTTTCTCCCAGAATCCAGTTTAGTTAACTTGTCTACTTCTATTTTACCCTGCCACAAGCCCAAAGCAGCTTCTTTATTAACCAATGGTAATAGAACATATTCACAGCATACAGAGAGAAACCCATATCACCTCTGTGAAAATGTATTGCAATGATTGGTATAATAAAGAGCTGAATGGCCAATAGTTAGGCATGGACGATAGGTAGAATTTCTGGGCAGAAAGAGGAAGAGGGGGGGAATGTAAACATGTGAATTTTGCCAATGAGAGGCCAGTGAGATGTGAAGGGAGTTAGACACACAGAATGAAAGAAAGGTAGCAAGTCACATGGTAAAATGTAGATTAATAGAAGCGAATTAATCTAAGCTGTAAGAGCTAGTGGCACAAGACTAAGCTAAGGCCAAGATTTCATAATCAATAACATGTCTCTGTCATTATTTATGGGCTGAAAGTCCTGATGGCAAAGTACATCTACATTTGGTCCTTCCTGAGTTACTATAATCACAAAACCCTAGAAATACATTGTTTTAGATTCTAGTATGCTCAGGAGAGGTTGGCTAGGATTAATCTTTTTTGTCTTGTCATTTGGGATAAATTATTTTCCATGGAATGGCCTAACAAATGAAAAACCTGTGAAAAACAGCAGCTTATGTAGTCTGGTATCATCTTCTACTTTACCCCTCATCTCCCCTAAAAGAAAAGTAGTTTCTTGAGTAGTGTTGCTTATGAGTATAAGCAAGACTTGTCGCCTGAAATAATTATCTACCATGCAAACAGAAAATGTCCCAGTAACACATCATTGATTAACAAGAAAAGTATCCTTCCTTTCTCTGTCACAAATCACCCGCATTAGCTTCCTCTGTATCTTCTTAACAATATAATTGCTGTTGCCAATTCCTACCCTTACAGGACTATGGGATCCCAATTATCAGAATAGTTCATTATCATTTGCACACAGCTTATATATGTGATTACTCCCCACAGCTGGCTTTATTCTCTGTTTGCCATACACCTCTAAATCTAGTGAAGAAGTTAGAGGACTTTTTCCTCCAGGAAAAGTCAGGGTGATCAAGAGCTACTGTACTGTGCATTTGGCCTGCCTCTTCCAATAAGCCATGATGTATGTCAAGCCATAGTTACATTGTTTGACTTTTCAATCTTTTTGCAGCAGTTGATGGGTATTGTCTGATGAAAAAGATTCCCAGGGGTTAACAATAAAAATGTAGTTCTATTTTGAAGGGGACTCTAGTATTTTTTCTCTCTAAAGACTGCTATATCTGAGAAGGAGAATAGGAATCTGTAAAGCCTTTGCTCCTTCCTTTCTAGTAATAACAGAGCTAATATTTAGGAGAATCTTATCCCTAGTTAATGCCCATGGCATTCACATAGCTAACTACACATTATACAGCTTTTCCATTTTGACTGTGAAACAACTTAATTAGTACTCTATTGGTTCTCCACCCAAAATCACTCAGTCACTTGCTTTTACAAGAAGTCTATCCTTCTATGACATCATCTACAGCATGTCAACTAACATAATTATTTCCTAAGATCAGAGTACCTGGCTCTATAATGACATGATTAGAGGTAGGACTTGACAGTTTTTATTCTTCATTCAAAATTGCCTAGACCCCTGACATGACCATTTGCTAACAAAGTTAAAAAGAATACCAAAACCAAATGTCCCAAAAGACAGTAAGCAAGTGCTCAGTTACATTTCCTAATCTATACAAAAGACAAAAGAAACCTCATCATCCATGTGTGTCTATAAGACATGATGTGTTTGAGTTTCTGGAGAATTTAAATCAAAAAGAAAATTGTCAGAAAACCAGATCGTGTATGGAGCCTCTATGGGTATGTAGAATATTTTTGACATTGTTTGTTGGCTGGAGCTATTGGAAATGAAATTATTGCACAAAGTAGTGCATACCCGAGAGCATCTAGTACAGAAGATGCTAAACATTCAAATGAATAGAATGACTCATCCAGCACATCCAAAGCTGTCTATGTGACCAGATAGCTTCAGACTTGAGCAACAATTCTCCAATAGAGTCACCACTTTGGTATAAGATAGTTGTTATGAATGTGCTAGCTGTGTTTGCTCCTTTTACAAAGTAGAAAGCTGTTGCCTTTGCTAAATATTCCACCTTCTAGTTACAGGCACAATTGTCAAGATAAAATGCTAAGTATAATCCATAATTTAGCAAGTAATTTTCATTCTTATTGAAGTGACATTTACTCTAGATTTAGATATGCTTTTTTTTTTTACCTCAAGTTTCTTAAGTAACACAACTATTGAAGGTTTTGAGAATGCCTTAATTCTAACGTGACATGCTACATGATGTTATTAAGACCTAAGGACCCAGTTTCCAACAGAGAGGGTATCAGTGATTTGTCTGAAATTATGTCATCTCCTGGGTTTACATTATTGAGAAACTGCTTAATATACTCTAACACTTTTTTTCACATTTCAATTGAGGTATCAGCTTTTACATGGCATTTGTATAATGGAAGGTAGAAATTTTCAACCAGAGGTCATTATGTGGTACATTGTCTACACAGAGACTACAGTAGTTTGAAGATAATAATGGGACAGACCAGTAACCATTAATTAAAGTGATGAACCCATTTGATGAAGTTATATCACAGCATTAGGCTGAAAATTCCTGTATATCCTGGCTTGCAAAAAACAAATTGTCATATTTCTATTGAATGTAAAAATAACTAAGCTTGGTTTTCATATTTTTGACAGGAGAACACAATGGAATATGTGTAAGTGACTCTCATCATTACAGGAAGGTTCATGATCTGTAAGAAAAGGGCAAAAGTACTTTAATGAATAAATTGCATAGCACTTGAAAGCTCAGTGTGGCCCAAATTTTTGCAAATAGATTAAGTATGGTCACATAACAATGTGGAAACCTTGTTTCCAACCCAACAAGTGCCTCAGCTCAAGTAACCACAATAAAGAAACTACCCTTACCTAAGCACTACTGACTGACAAGAAGGAAGGCAACACCTGCTGGTGAAGAGAGATGATGCCAGATCTAAGTGGTATCCTTCAGATCAACCATGTCTGCAGTACCATGGTTTGCCCCATTAAGCTTCTTACTACTAGCTTCCCCCAAAATTATAACCAGTCAGAATCATGGAGAAACTGTGCTTAGATAGAGTAAATTTCACATGAAGAAAATGGGATCTGGGTTGTTAAATGTGTAGACTGTTGGATTCTTTAGGTGTCTTTTCCATGTTTACATTTGAGAAAGGACAGGCCATTCTCAATGTTTTGTGTTAGTTCAAGTGATTGGCACATTCAAGCAGTGACCAAATTCTCTAATATGTTTGGCTGTACATGCCCCACCTCATAGGAATCCACACACTCAGCAATTTCTATAGTAGTCTCAGTCAAAGACATCAAATGTTGGAGAGCAAATATTCTCTTCTTGCCTAAATGGAACTAACTCTGGCATGTTAAACCCAAAATTCTCTGTCCAGACTTGATCTAGTATCTAATAGAGACTCTGTAGTTAGATTTTCTTCTCCTATGCCAATACCTTATCAAATAATGCCCTTCTGAGAGCACATCTTACCACTCCTTGCCCTTCTTCTGTAAGCACTTCCATAATCAATTTCTTCATTGTAGGGTTGGCTTCTGTAACACAAGACATAAGAAAAATGTATTTCCTATCCATTTCAGTGGCTTCTCCCTTTGCTGGTGGAAAGATGTCTAAACTGATTGTATAAATGGCACAAGATGTGTAATTATCCACTACCACCAAGCACAGGCTTTCAGACTGAAGGACAGCGACTTTGAAGAAAGCCCAAAGGGAAATAAATCTACCTCTTTCCCATCTTGGAGAAAAACTGCAGGATGTTGCTAATACCATGTATTTAGCAACATTTTCAAAATGAAGTTATAAAAATGGATTCACTCTGAACATATCCAAAAATATCAAGAGCCACATTGGGATTGCATGCTTTATGAATGGGCTTAAGAAATGCTGCATCATATGGATACTAGAAAAGATGTAGAAGAATCAAGAAAATTGGAGATGTTTAATTATAAAATTACTCACAAGTTAGTATTTTGGCTATAAAGTTTAATGGCACACTAACAAATCTTTTAAACCAATTTCTAATCCGTTTACAAATAGAATATGTGGAAATTTTAAATTTATTTTTGAGACATTGTCACACTCTGTAGCCAAGGAAGCCCACAATCCTTCTTTCTCAGCCTCCCGGGTGCTAAGATTTATACTCATGTGCCACCAAGCCTGGACATTATTTTAAACGTTAGAAAGATTTTAATAATAAATATTAAACTAAATGACACATGATACTTTTATGATGTATAACTTGAAGGCCATTGCCTTCTACACAGCTACAGTGAATAATGAGATAGATTCCAGATGACTGCATTATGTATTTAGTGGAACATAGTTATAATGAAAATTCTTCCACAGCACTCAGAAGACCTGCCCAACTGTGACCTCATTAAACATACGTAGTATGCTCTTATTAAAGAAACACGTGATTAATACGAAAACTGGATGCCAGCAGTGACATGAATTTTTCTGTTTCGTGTGTGCTCAGTTCATCTTCATCACTCTTACTTGTTGCAATAAGGTTGCGGCAATGAAGATTTCTTATCAGCATCCGAGGTAGAAAGAAAGGGGGCAATTTAAGAAAATATTTTCCTGAAGAAAATAAACTGTTTCCGCTGACTAGCTTGAGGAAATTTTCCATATTTCTTTAGTAACAAATATTTATGACAACCACCATCTGCAAGATACTCTTTTCATAGTAATATGCAGTAAAAAGTTCTTTTCAATGATTTTGTATTACAGAGCCTGAATACAGCTGGAGCTGGGAAAGCTGACAGACATATAAGTGACTTCTTTACTTGAATTTAGTGATAAAAGTCCATTTGTTAGAGGGGAAAAAGAGACCAAGTGGGGTGGCGTGTGAACACTGGGGCTAACCAGAATTCCCTCCTGATCAGACCATGGATACATTCTATCCAACAGACCTCGTTGTAACCTTGAGTAGTTACATCTCTATGAGTTTGCAGACACCTAACTTGGTATTACTGATTCTAGTGTCTGCTCTTCTGTTGGGATCATTTTGAGGTCATTTGCTTTTCTTCCCACATATAAGTTTCCAGTTACCTTTGGGTCTAAGAGCTTATTGAAATGACTTAGACTCAGGACAACACAGCCTAAGTGTGAAATCATAGATGCACTGGATTGTTTCATGGAACTGAATCGGATTTATTCCTTAGTCTTTGTCTGGTGCCCTAGGACATTTGGTGGCTGATTTCTGTCATCTTAAACTTAGGGAGTTCCTTGACTAGGTATTTCAAACCTAGAGTCAGCTGACCTTCTCCAAGTTCTAAACACTGTTACCTCATTTTATGAATGGAAGTCACTTCCATCCTTCTGTTCCATTCCATTATAAATCCCTTGACATAGTTACTTGTTTGAATTTGCAACATCATTGACATTTAACTTTTATACATTGATGATGCCATAAGTATCTTTGTTTGCATGGTTGTAGTCAAGGAATTTTAGCACATTTAACAATCTCACAAGCTCACCATCAACCCCTTAGGTGCTAATTTATCCCCAAATCCATTCCCTGAATTTATCCAGAGTGATCATTACTTCCAAGGTTTTTCTGGGGATGGATAAGTACATAGGTTGCAGGTGCTGATATTTATTACACAAGCAGCCAGAGACTTCCCAATTATCAGCTATTTGTTTACATAGACTAAGAAATAGGAGCCTGGTAGTGGTGGCTCACACCTTTAATCCTAGCACTTAGGAGACAGAGGCAGAGAGATCTCTGAGTTCGAGGCCAGCCTGGTCCAGGACAGGCCCCAAAGCTACAGAGAAACCCTGTCTCAAAACAAACAAACAAACAAACAAACAAAGAAACAAAAACAGAGACTAGGAATTATTTTTTTTTCCCCTTTGGTTATAATTTGTGCTTATTCCCTCTCCTCCCCCCCAAAAAAAACCCCACAAATACCATGTTTTTACTCATCTATTGCTTCCCCTGATGTAAATATAAAAATAATATTCAGTTCTTGTCGATGTAGTTTCTTAGGGTCTGCACTGGTTATCTCTTGCTGAAGAAACGAATAATCTGAAAGCTGGACAGCTTCAGACCATATGCATTTAATCAAAGTTTGTGCTATTTTTTATGGAAACTTGACCTTCACTGGGAGATTTTCTGTACTTGAAATTGTCTGCTGTTGCTCAATGGTGTTCAGCTGGACTTTCCCAGAAGGCACACATTAGCTTCACTTTCATGCAGATCACATGGAGGTCTGGGATGGACAGACTGACCTCCACCGGACCTCTTGTGCTCAAACCTCTTCTACATGATATCTACACCTGCGAAATTAGACTTACGTGAGTTTTCAGATGGTTTTGAAACCTTTAGAAATTGGGTCACTGGGGACAGTATTTTTCTTTTATAACTGTGTCTTCCTTTCTGTCCTGATCTCTGCTTCCTAGTCAACATGCCAAGTGGCACTCTGATGCCACAGGCTTTTCCTGCCATTCCTTAGCTATGACGAAGTTTATATTTTGTAGGAAACACAGGATTTATTTTTTCACCTATGAAAGCATGCAGCTTTAGAATGAATTATCAAAAGGACAAGGTATCACATATTGGCAAGAATACAAAGACAAAGCAACCATGTGTGGTTTTTGCTAAAACAAGTTCCTATACCTGTTCATCAAAAAGAGAACTGAAGTCGCTTAATATATTTTAAAAACCTGCATAATTCAGTTATCTCATTACTGAAAATATAGATAACTAAAATGAAAACAGAATCCTGAAGAAATATATCAACTGTAATATTTATTGTAGCATTATTCACAATAGCCAAGACATATATATATTCCTTAAATCATCTTTGATTAGTTAAGATATATTTAAATTTTTGAGAAATAGAGAAATAATATTAAGTACAAGAAGAAATAATACTTTTTCTTTTTA
This sequence comes from Microtus ochrogaster, assembly GCF_000317375.1. Classification (NCBI taxonomy): domain Eukaryota; kingdom Metazoa; phylum Chordata; class Mammalia; order Rodentia; family Cricetidae; genus Microtus; species Microtus ochrogaster. Next base: position 21,475,004 of record NC_022031.1, on the reverse strand, counting down.
TCACATGGTTGGAACAAGAAATTTGACAAGTGAATAACAATACAATTTAAAACATCAACCCCAAGAGGAGGGGCAGAACCCACACTGGAGCACTGGACTGAGCTCCCAA
>NC_022031.1:21460094-21474400 GCF_000317375.1 Microtus ochrogaster | reverse complement strand
GTTAAATATTATGAAACCTTGCATTATTCTATAGAAGCCTAATGTATAGTGGTGCTAATAGAAGCAACTAAAAATTTTTTAATTTATGCATTCTAGAAATTTTGTAAAACGTGGAATGAAAAGGTTAAATATGTTTTCCATGTATGAAAAGTGTAGACTATGTAGAAGTAATAGGCAGATTAGTTAGCTAAATATATTGTGTCAAAACATCAAATAAAACACAGTGCACATTGTCCTTGGTATCTCAGTAAGATTATTTCAAAAATGAGACAATGTTTTGGACTTGTTTACAGTGAAGGATGCATAGCTCCAGATAACTGTAACAATCACTTCACATGAGTGAATTGTGTTGTATCTAAATTTCAATTCAGTAATGTTTAGTTTTACAATAAGTAGAAAAGTAAATAAAGATGAGCACATTCTAGAACTCAGGTTTTCATTCACTGCATGGTAATGTTTCTCAGGATTCATTAGCACAGAGGGGAGTTCAATAAAAGTCCTAATTAAGAAATATTTTGATTAGCTGGATTTAATCCTTCTATAATGTATATACATTTAAAAACACCATTTTGTACTCAATAGATGCACATTATTTTATTGATAAATCAACATTAATCAAACCTAAAATAAGGAGTTATGAGAGAGAGAGAGAGAGAGAGAGAGAGAGAGAGAGAGAGAGAGAGAGGCAATACCAATTAACATTTGCTGAGGCCATTGACCTAACATCTGGACCAAAAGACAGGGTGAAGGTTCATCAGTGCATCCACTGACACATGCATCTGTCCTGATAAAGAGAAGAAAACCATGGAATATCATTTTTTATCAAATTGGGTCTGGAGAGATGGCTCGGCAGTTGAAAGCACTGGCTATCTTTTCAGAAAACCTGGGTTCTATTTCCAGCAAGCACATGGTGGCTCACCACCTTCTGTGATTCCATTTTTTTTCAGGATCCCTCTTCTTACTTCCAAGGGCACCACTCATACATGTAGCATTCTTACCTATCTACAGACAAAACGTCCATAACACATAAAATAAAAATAAACTAGGTGCAGTCTTATGTGTTTAGATTATCAATACGTTTCATCTCAGTTTTTACAAAATTTCTGTAATCAAGTGAAAATTATTGTGCTCATTTTAAAATGAAAAAGAAGTATTTAGCATTGAAGTTAGAATTTGGTCAGAGAAATTATTGTCTAAACAACAACTTTTTGTCAAGTTCTTGTCTCTCACCCTGATGCTATATCAATAGAGAACATGCATTAGAAACAGCTTAGGAAAGAAGACACATGGAATGTCCCACAAATGAGGCACAACAATGAACGGCATCACTAAAGCCATGCTAAGAAATCATGAAGCAGGCTCTTCCTGACTCTTCCCACTCCTGAGTCCAAGTTGTCTGATTTGGAAGAGCACAAAGTAAACTTATGAGTAACAGATGCCTGGCTTTCTCTTTTCTCAAACCTCTGACCCATAAAAGTGGAAGCAGAAATGACACTCACACTTCAACGCCCCCAACCTTTCTCCACTCTGTTAAAACTCTCTGGGTCTACTGCGAAGAGAAACTTGACTGCTTTGTAAATTATTATTTATTCGTGTATTCATTTATTTGTTTGCTCTGATGCTGAATAACTTAGGGTTTCACACATACCAGGCAAGTGCTGTACCACTGAGTTATTCTGCCAACCCATTCCCTGTGATTTGACAAGTGGTACACATCCAGGCTTCACATAGATACCAGCCATCACTCATAGATGAGCTTTGGAGTAAGATATTTTCGCCTTAGTTGCTGGCTATAGCGTGAACACAAAGGAAATACCAGATCTAGTATCAGTGAACACTAGGGGGCAAGTCCTTGGAAGGCTTCAGGCTATGGCCATTCAATGAGTGAGGGAAGAAATTCAATATTGTAACACTAATCCAGCCCTATCAGTATAATCTAGCTAAGCTATAAACATTCTGTAAGTTCTCTAAAAGCAGTGGCTTTTTAATAATTTTCCATTAATACCACAGACACACAGGCTTGCATCTGTATTTCTCATAAAAAATGTAATGGAAAAATTTCATTGATTCATCTGGTTGCAAACATAGGTTTGTTTTAGAATGAAATCATTTATAAAAGTTCTTCTGCCTAGGTGAATACACATGAGTTTCACTAATGCCATGTGAATGCTTACAGAATTTTGCTCAGTGCCTCCAGGTGGGGTGGGTTTCATTGTAGTAGACAACTCATGAAGTGTTTTCACTTGTGTAAAACTTGAAAAATTTTGTATTTAGAAAAATGTTTTGATCACAATGGTTGCCTAAATGATAGTATGCAGATATTTCCTAGTATGGTGTTTGCTTTAGGGCATAGTAGATATTTTAATTAATTCCATAGAGTGAATATAAATGTTAATACAATTCATCTCAAAGGCATTCAAAATTTTACTTTGGTGAAATAAAATTGCAGAAAGATGCCAAAACTTATTTGTACTGAGATTCAGTTTTCTCTACAGTTTAAATTGTAAAATTGCGGCCAATGATATTAATAGATTTATAAAATCCCATTGTTTTACCCAATAACAAAATGATATATTACATCATTCTGAGACTGTTTTCACATATATGTTATTATTGGCATGCCCATGTAACTAATACTGCACGCATACTGTCTCTTAGGCCACATATGGAACTGTATGAACAGACAATATTCCTAATATTTTATACTAATGTTATATAAAATGAAAGATTCATGACAATTGGAGAATGCTTCCAGTGTTCAAAAGTTTTCCTACTGTACCATGTAATGATCAAATTAGGTTTTATACACTTAACATAACTAAAATAAAAAAAGAGAGTAGAAATTATTTCATTTGGATAATGTAGGAAAATACCATTAACAAGCAAGGCAAGGGGAAATTCCAGTAGTTTAATGTAGAGGTTTATGTGGAATTTCTACAGCATGAATTGAACCAGCTGGAAACTCACCAAATTTCAGCTTTGAGGAAATCTCATTAAATCACAAATGTGCATGGGAAACATCATGAAGCCTAGAGTCAAAGCTAAAGAGAAGACGAATCTGTCCAAATGCAAGCAATCTTGGAGAAAAGATCAAGAAAGTTAACTGGAAGTTGAATGACTGAGGAAGGACACATCTCATTGGCTGAAATTGACAGATGAGCAGGACAGGGCTGTCCCATGTCCTCAATATTTCATGTATTAAACTTTTGCTTGCAAGTTGATGGTTCTTTCTGAAAGTTGATGTGCAGTTGGCTTGGCTGGAAGAAGTGGATCATACAGACATGTCTTTGAGGTTCTATCTCATCCTTGGTTTGTCTTCACTTTCTGCTTCCTGTTAGTCATGGTCCTGGTGCTACAATGTTCTGCTTCATTGTGAATACAGACACAGTGGATTCAAGAACCATACACTCTGATTGACATCTCTGAAACTGGGCAAAACCACTTTAGGTGTTTTTTCAAAATTTTGGTCACAACTACACAAAAAGATGCCAACCTCTTGGAAGGTATGGAGAGAGCCTGTGCTTGACATTTGTAATGGTGTGAAGAACCATTTTGAAGGTAAGACACAGAAGCAGGCAAATCAATTGGAGGTCCAGTAATAAAAACTAGATAGAGCCAAAGCAGCTCTGGATGAATAGTGAGCAAGCAATGATGGAATACATGAATGCTCTTATTTGCCCTCTGCTTAAAGCCTAGAATCATGCTAAAGAACCATCCACTCCAGGCTAATGAGCTAAAGGTTGGTAGAGCTGTGTCCTTCAACATGTTGTTCTATTTTTTCAAATAAGAAAACTAAAGATGAAAGGGTTTCTTCATGGCACTAGTTAGAAATGCTCCGTGAGGAACGGAAGAAATATAACAGCATTTGCACAATTGTCATCATCTGATGAATTTTACCATTGCTTTCTGTCACATTCGTGGAGAAGCAAGTAAAGAAAAATGTGCAGATCTGCCCTTGGTGAGCCCTGACTATAGCAGCAATAATGTTCCTTTTTCAATCAAGGCATCATTCTTCTTCCTGATAAACTCGGGGAGTAATGGAGGCTACACTGAGGACAGGAGAGTGAGAATACATGAGGTCCTTTTCTGCTGTGCTGAAAACAACTAAAAGACCACTTCATAGAAGTCATTTGCTCTGCACCACAATCCGCCAGGCTGTTAAACATTTCTTTGAAGGTAGAATGCTAGGATTATTAATCTATATGAAAACTGTATTCTTCATCTTTGGGGAAAGCACAGGAAATTTCCCAGGGGGATTTCAACATTTCTCTATGCCTGATGAAAAAGAAGTCAATTCAGATTTTTATCAATAAACTTTTAAATAAGATAATGCATGGTGTTTTTTTAATTTATGAAACAATCTTTCTATTCTGTTTCTTTATGTATCTTATCTGTTGGTAATCTTATCTGTTGTTAGAGCCCTTTTTATAAAAAAAAAAACCCCTGAGTATTGTTATAAAGTGTCAAGCATTGATTAAAGCAGCAGTCTAGTGGTAATATCAGTTTCTGCTCTTTTATGTAAGACTGACACGGAGAGACACCACTCAGTTGCCTCTAACAGTGTGTTATAAATACCTTAGTATGTTTATAACCGATGACACAAGCAGAAACCATCATTTCCTCATGTGCAGTTAGTGAAAATAAGTCTACACTTTAATTCTTACCCACAGCAGTATAAAATCCAAATTGTTTGTGTGGGACATTTCTCTTTATAGCCTAGATTCAGTGTTCTAATCAATAAAATAAAGAATAAACAAAATGATTTCTTAGCTCCAATATGGAATGTGTATCATAAGCAGATTAATTTTGTCTATGAAAAGATTACTAAAATTAATTATCAAATATGTCAAGGAATTCTTACATTTATGAATTACTGTAGGCTTTTGGTAAGTATGTTTTGAAGACTAGTCTCTAAGCCCGGCGGTGGTGGCGCACGCCTTTAATCCCAGCACTTGGGAGGCAGAGGCAGGCGGATCTCTGTGAGAACGAGACCGGCCTGGTCTACAAGAGCTAGTTCCATGACAGGCTCCAAAACCACAGAGAAACCCTGTCTCGAAAAAACAAAAACAAAAACAAAACAGAACAAAACAAAAGAATAGTCTCTAATGGTATTGCTTTAATATGTTGATATTTGCAGGTGTTGTTCAATTACATGGTATAGTGTGTTTGGACTAAAATCATTTTGTGCAAACACAAACTTAGTAATGAAAATAAATTTCTGATAAAGCTCCAGGGCAATGACTTTCCTCTCCCTGGAAGAATCCAGCACTGTATTTATGTACACCATCTAGTAGGCAAGCAAATGACCCCAGAAATGCCAGATCGGTTAAGTCTTTTTGTTTTAGTTTGTTTTTGAAATTTTTCCCATAAATATTCTGGTTCACTATGAAATAGAATGAGGGAAAGACTTTCCTCTGAACACTGACTCAAACAGCTCTTACCCCTAGGAGATAACGCTGGAGATAAATACTGTATGAAGTGATCAGTGGTCCTTGGAAGGCTCTCTTTGGAGCTGTTCTGACTATAACACCTATACTCACCTAGCGGTGATGCACAGTTTAGTGCCTCCTCTTATGATTTTGACATGAAAATAACTTACAAAGTGTGTATAGAAACTTACTTATTGTTCTGTATTTAATTCACTTCACATGAGAGAAATCAAAGATTCACACAGACTTCTCTGATACCATCTTAATTCTAATCGCTACCACAGTGTGATTTCCTTGAAAAGTAACATCAGTCTGGCAGGCCATCATTAATGCTTCATCATTGCTTAATTAAATATTAATATTTTATGATACCATTTCCCCTTTCTAAACCAACATGTGTCTGGTGTCTCAGATTTGGGGATCTCACTTCCATACTTTCTGAAACATTGAGAAACAATAAAAATTTGTTTTTGTGCTATCCTAAATCTTGCAGCTTTTTAAAGAAGGCAATAAAACTTTATTTTGCGTGCAGGACTGTCTTTGTTATTCAACTAAAATTTATGCATTTCTCTTCCCAGGCAGCATTGTGTTAGGCTTCATGGAAGACAGAAAAAAAGCATTGCTCTCCACAGCTGTGAGGCTGTGGTGCTTTCTTTCTGCAGCTTCCTGTCTCTCATCTGAGTTCAACGATGTTCTCCATGTTCATCTTCTCACTTGCCTGAATTCTTAAGTCATTTATTGCTTGTAGCAGTAAAACTAACAATTATAGGGAACCCAAACTCACCACTGAACTGTAATTTCAAGTATCCGATTTAGTAATCTAACTATAGTGGTTGCATTTCCATGGACATTCAAGGTATATATCAATAATTACCAGAATAAAACAAAGCAGAAGGGACAACATACCTTTATTTTCTTTGCCTCTCCTACACTTTTTCATTTATTATCTTTCGAGAACTTCACATGTAGGTACTGTATTTATAACACTTCCACCACATTCTCCCCTGGAATTGCTGTGTCCCCCCTCCCCCAGTTCTCTTCCAAATTATAACTTCTTCATTATTGCTTTATACATGCATACAAATACAAACTGTAAGTCCATTTAGTGTTTCTCACATGTGTAAGTGTTTAAGGTTGATTTCTTGGAATTAAATAGCCTATCAGACAGCTGCATTCTTAATATCAAAACACTCACACTCTCTTTCCCAAACTGAAACATTTCATTGAAGTAGCTAGACTTACCCAGTCTCACAACCTAGCAAATCTATAAACTTCCTAGTATAACTATTCTTTTTACCTTCTATACTGTGTAATGAGTGCATCTGCCAAACCAACTTTTATTACCAGCTTTTCTATGTGTTTGGATAGTTTTTTTTTTGTTGACATGATCAAATAAAAGTAATATTTCCCTAAATTTGATTTACCAGAATTTTACTGAGTATTTTTGCATCAATTTTCATGAGTAATATTAGTCTGCAATTATGTTTATTATTACGGTCTTTGCTTTGTGTGGTTTGGGTATTGGGGTAATTTTAGCCTCATAAAAAGAGTTTGGAAATGTTCCTTCTGTTTCTATCATGTGGAACAGTTTGTGGAGTATTGGTATTAATTCTTCTTTGAAAATCTTGTAGAACTCTGCACTGAAACCATCTGATCTGGGGCCTTTTTATTTATTTATTTATTTATTGGTTGGGAGACTTCTGATGATTGCTTCTATTTCTTTAGCAATTATATGTCTGTTTAATTTGTTTATCTGGTCTTGATTTAATTTTGGTAAGTGATATTTATGCATAAAATTAACCATTTCCTTTAAGTTTTCCAATTTTATGAACTACAGTTTTGGAAGTATGACCTATTAATTTTCTGGAATTTCTGTCTCCGTTGTTTATCCCCCATTTTCTTTCCGATTTTATTAATTTGGATACTCTATTTCTATTTCTGCCTTTTGGTTAATTTGGGTAAAGGTTTGTCTATTTTGTTGATTTTCTCAAAGATCTAACTTTTAATCTCATTGATTATGTGTACTGTTTTTTATTTTTATTTTATTGATTTCAGCTCTCAATTTTATTATTTCCTTAGTCCTCCTGAGTGAGTTTTTTATGTTGTTGTTGTTCTAGAGTTTTCAGGTGTTCTGTAACTCACTAGTGTGTGATTTTTCCAGCTATGAACTTTCTTCTTAACATAACTTTCATTGTGTCCTTTAAATTTGGCTATGTTGTGTGGTTACTTTCTTTAAATTTTAGGAAATCTTTAATTTCTTTCTTTATTTCTTCCTGATCCATTGATGATTCATGTGAGCATTGTTTTATTTCCATGTGTTTGTGGGCTTTTGGAAATTAGTGTTACTATTGAATTCTAAATTTAAGCAATGGTGATCCAATAAGATACATGGGCTTATTCCAATATTTGTACCTGTTAAGGTTTCCTTTGTTACCTAGTATGTGGTAAATTTTTGAGAAGGTTTATGGGGTACTGAGAAAAAGATATATTCTTTTATGTTTGAATGGCATGTTCTATAGATGTCTATTTGAGTCATAACATCTATTAGTTCCCTTATTTCTCTTAAGTTTCTGTTTGGCAGACATGTCCAATGATGAGAGTGGGGTGATGAAGTTTCCCACTATTAGTGTGTGGGGCTTAATTGAGGATTAAGTTTTAGTAATATTTCTTTTACATATGAGAGTACCTCTGAATTTGCAGCATAGATGTTCAGTATTGAGATTTCCTCTTGATGGATTTTTCTTGTGACTAATATAAAATATCCTTCTTTGTCTCTTTTGATTGATTTCAGTTTGAAGTATATTTTGTTAGATATTAGGATAGCTATACCAGCTTCTTGCTTAGGTCCATTTGATTGGAAAATTTTCTCCCAACCCTTTACTCTGAGGCGATGTCTGTCTTTGAGGTTTTGGTGTGTTTTTTTGTGTGCAGCAGAAGGATGGATTCTGTTTTTTAATCCAATCTGGTAGCCTGTATCTTTTTATAGGCAAGAGGATTTGATTTATATTAAGGGACACTAATGATCAGTGATTGCTAGTTCCTGTTATTTTAGTTTTCATTGTTGATGATGTTATTGTGTGTGTTTTTCCCTTCTTTGGGATTTGCTCTGATGAGATCATCTATTGTCTTTATTTTTGTGGATGTAGCTAACTTCCTTTGGTTGGAATTTTCCTTCTAATACATTGTGTTTTGTTGGGTTTGTGGTTAGGTATTGGTTAAATCTGTTTCTGTCATGGAATATCTCATTAACACCTTCTATGATGATTGAAAGTTTTGCTAGGTATAGTAGTCTGTGTTGGCATCTGTGGTCTCTTAATGTTTGCATAACACTTGACCAGGACCTTCTAGCTTTCATTGTCTCCATTGAGAAGTCAGGTGTAATTCGAATAGGTCTGCCTTTACATTTTACATGGCCTTTTCTTTCACAGCTCTTAATATTCTTTCTTTATTCTGTATGTTTATTGTTTTGATTATTATGTGCTGAAGGGTTTTTTTTTTTTTGGCCCAGTCTATTTGTAAGCTATTCTGTAAGCTTCTTGTATTTTCATATACATACCTTTTTATGTTGGAAAAGTTCTCCTCTATAATTTTGTTGAATATATTTTCTGTGATTTTAGATGGAATTCTCTTTCTTCTATCCCTATTATTCTTAGGGGTCTTTTTAATGCTGTCCCATATTTCCTGGATGCTTTATGTTAGATTTTGTTAGATTTAATGTTTTCTTTGACCAGTGAATCTCTCTGCAACGCCTGAAATTCTCTCTTCCATCTCTTGTATTCTGTTGTTTATGCTATCCTATTTGGTTCCTGATTGTGGTTTCTGTTTTCAGAAGTCTTTTAATTTGTGTTTTTCTTATTTCCCCTATTTCAAGTCTTTAATCATTTCTTTCCCCTGTTTGATTGCTTTTTCTTGGTTTTACTTAAGGGATTTGTTGATTTCTTCCAGTTTTCTGTTTGTCTTTTCTATTTCTTTGAGAGAATTTTTTATTTCCTCTTTAAGGACTTCAAACATTCACTTAAAGTTATTTTTATGTCATTTTCTTCTGATTCATCTGTATTGGGGTGTTCAAATGTTGTTCTTTTAAAGCCAATAGTTTTTGGTGGTGCCACATATTGCTTTTCGTTGTGTTGAGTATGTTCTTATCTTCTCTACCCATCTTTTCCTCTGATTTGTGTACTTGTGGCATGTCTTTGGTGATCCCTCTTCCAGGTGCCGGTGGATTCAAGGCTCAGATACTTTCTCCTTGTGCTGGAGTAAGGGCCATGGTCATAGTCACCCTGAAGGATACTTGGCATCCTGGAGGTTGCTCGGCATTCCTGGAGGACACTCTGCAATCCTAGAGGTCCTTTGTGCCTGTTCACATTGAGGGCACTTGCTTGGTCCTGGTCCTGAGGAAGTCACTGGCTTAGGATCGGTTTAGTAGAGGTAGCTGAGTGTGCCTGGTCCTGTGGCGTTTGTTGGCAATAGCCTGCTCCCTCAGGGATCACTTGTTCATACCTGCTCTGGCAGGGGTCACTGGCTTAGGACTGTTTCTGCTGAGGTCACTTGCACATACCTGCTCCAGCAGATGTTATTGGCTACGGCCTGCTCCAGTGGAGGTTACTGGCTGGAGCCTGGTCCTGCAGAGGTTGCTCGCTTGGGCCTGCTCTCACTCAGGTCATTGGTTCAGGACAGGTCCCCAATGTAAATGTCTTGACATGAATTTTCCAGAGCGGTCGAGGGAAGCAGAAATTTTTGATTTTCAATGTCCTTTGACAGGAATAGACAACCATGTACACAGCTTCATGGGAGTCTGATGTCTTGATCAGGAAAGAATTCCTGTCCAGCATACCTGGTTCTGTCCTGTGTTTGACCTACAGCATTGCTTAAACAGACAATGCAAAGGCACTATGTGAGTAGAAGGACAGAATTTAGACATTTTCCCAGGAATCAATTTAAAGTTTCAAAGAATAAAAGATACTCTTGCAAATACCCAAGGTACACACATCTTGAACACTGTGGGACAAACTCCTATAGATTTTTGTAGATGGCTATTTAAAACCTTGAGCTCTTTACAGGGAGGAACCAGTTTAAACTAAGTTGTCATTTTATTATTTCTATGACTCACACATCCTAATTTCACTGTGGCAAGTGACTTAGAAAAATATTCCTGTCACAATTGCTTCGTTAGACAAAGGATTTCTCAGTGAAAATGCTTTTGTTGTGGGAAGGCAACTATTTTGATCACTGAACATTCAATGAGAGATTAGGAACTTCCAGATCACTTTAAAACTGCCAGTGATCATCATTAGGTCTGAGTCAGCTCCTCTCCCTCAAATGACAGTGCCAGTAACACTTCCCTAAACCAAAGGACTCTGATTGGGTAATCAAACTGGTTGGGCAAAAAGAAGCCTAAACTCAACATTCCTCAGGTAACTTTGTTTTCCCGGAAACTGACTACCTCCCTTACTAAACCTAGTGGTCAACTACCATGGGAATGGATATCTAGTTCCTAATCTGAACAGCCTGAATCAGCTCAAGGATTACACCCTACTGAATATCACATAAAATCTGCTTGCTTTACCACCAAGTGACTGTCCTCTATTCTTGGAAGTAGACGTGCAATTTGTTCCTCTAGTAATTTTTTTTTCTACCCATGGAACAGCCTGGCTTTTAATTCTGTGGCTTTACTGTGCCCTCACTTGCTATCATTAAGGGTGTTCTTTCTTGATAATTTGACCTTTTTATTTCTGGTCAGGAAGATTGTGTGAACACACACTTATCCAAAATGAATGAATCACCATCATGTTTTTATTTCATCAGAGAGCGCAAGGCTCACCTCAAAGCAACAACTTTCAAAATATTTTAAAGGCAAGAAACATGCCCCACATGTCTTAATTAGAAGAAGGTCATATTGTATTCCTTTCCCATAGTACTTTATTCCTTAAAATACATTTTATTCTAAACAATTTTATTACATCTGTTGTGTGCCAGAGTATACTCTGAAAATTTAACATACAACAAAGCAATGGCATCGTTATTAAAAAAGCATGCTATCACTGTTTAAGCCATTCTAGAGTTTGTAAATGAGAATGGCTTTGAGATGGATTTCACAATGGTTAATATAAAATTGATCTCAAAGCAGGCGATTATTGCAACAATTACAGACATCTGAATGACTAAATCACAGCTTAATCCCACTCACGGATATTGATGTAAAGCTATAGAGAAGCCATTAGCAAACTAAGTCAGAAATTCATGTTAAAAGATGCAAAATGATTAAGTAGGATTTATCTCAGGGACATAGAGACTGATCAACACCAGAATTTTAATTAAGGAGGAAGCATATTTTCTATGCCAGTAAAACTGTGAAAAAAAAAGCAAAAATAACTACAGCTTCATTAATATTGTAGTGGAGAAAGCAGGAAGTCCCTCAGAAAAAGAATCAGCAATCTGAGAAATATAAGTTAAAAGGAAGAGAATGAATCTTTTCATAGATTATGTGGTAGAGTAGGTTAACATTAAAGTTAATAAGTAAGAAACTAGAAACACCAAGATCAGTAATTTAGCAATTTACAATTTGTAACATGAGGGCTGGCTTGTTTGTTGGGGTTTCTGTCCCACCCTTTACCCCACAACTGTTTAGCCCCAAAGAAAATCACACATAGGACTCCATAAATTATAAACTGATTGGCCCATTAGCTCTAACCTCCCACTGGCTAACTCTCATATCTTGATTAACCCATTTTTCTGATCCATGTTAGCCATGTGGATCAGTACCTTTTTCAGTGGGGCAGATCACATCCTGCTGCTTCGGTGGTCTAGGCAGGAATGGGGGGAATCAACTTCCTCCTTCCCAGAATTCTCCTGTTCTCTTTGCATCATTTCTACTTCCTATCTGGTTTTCCTGTCTATACTTCCTTTCTGGCCAATCAGTGCTTATTTATAACATGATTGACAGAATACAGACAATTCTCCTACACCACTTCGCCCTCTTTAAAAAAAAAGGAAAATATCCATAGTCCATTTTTTGGGAATGTGGGCATAGTATACCAGGCTACTTCCAACTGGTTGGGGGCATTGATAATTTTATGGGGACCTAAAGAAGATTTAGAGTTATGAGCAAGTTTTTACTGAAGTATCCTATGAGTCTTGATCATCTCAGGCAGCAGTCTTGAACCTGTTCTGGATGAAGAACTCAGATATCTGGGCCATCTCTTCCTACCGGAGACTTCTCGGGTGGTCTTCCTTGATCAAACTGGATTTTTCTTATCTCAGAATGAATCCACAGCCTCTCATTTTCTATGGAAAGAAAAGCAAATCCTCTTCTCCAAAGTAACATACCTTTTGACTTCAATTTTGAAGCCAAGGTATTTTCAAAATACCTACCTTGGATTAATTCAACAGCATTTATAAACAGATATCTTTTATCAGCTGTTGTTCCTTCCTCAGCGTTTAAACAATTTAAAGAGAGCATAATAGCATACAGTATCAAGATTCTCTTTGTATTTTCCATCTTTACGTGGCTTTATTTTAACCTCTATTTCTTTTATTTTTACTTTTAACTTTTGACTTTTTGAGACAGGTTCTCTGTGTATCTTTGTCCTGGAATTCCCTCTGTAAGCCAAGCTATCCTTGAACTCACAGAGATCTGTCTGTCTCTGCCTCCCCAGTGCTGGGATTAAAGGTGTGTACCACCACACCCAACTACTCTCTTTTTTTATTTTAAGGCTTTAAACCTTTTTTTAAGCCTGTATATATTTTTAACACATTGTAAACCATTTAGAGGTTTTTTTTTTCTCTTTGAATCTCTCTCTTTACTGTATCTCTCTCTCTTTTTGACCACATGAGCCTTAAATTTAGTAAGCAATCATGGCTGAGGTACTGGCCAGAGCCATATTTATTGTCATAAGTCGATGGTATGGTATTTAAAGGTCCTTGCCAGGAAGCAAGCTGCAACAGTGTGTTCCTAAACAACACTCAAAAGCTCCTATGGCATTTCAAGGTCTTTGCCAGCAACAGTGTATCCATAGCTCCCTAGTCTGACCGCCTGCTTAAAAGAGTTAGAGTTTTCCCTGGCAGGAGGGCCCAGAAAACCGCATTTTAAAACAGCGCAGCTTTTTTTCCTGCTACAGCTGAAAACCGAAATGCTTTACTCTAGTCTTTTTAAGCTTTTAAGGCTTTTTGTGGATGTAGTTATCCACGAGGGCGCCATTACAGACAATTCTCCCACAACAACTAAAATGTAAAAATTAATATTTTTATATACAAAAATATGATAAGAAATACTTTGGGAGACAAAAACATCATTCATAACAGCAATAACAATCACATATCTAAAAATTATTCTGGCAATATACATGAAAAGTCTAAATGTGGAAAATGGGAAAATAGGGTCAATAAAATTTTGGAAAAAGGTTGGGTAGAAAAACTCAGTCAAAACTATTCAAGTTAATGTATGTATTTAATGTGATACCCACCATTAAATTTAACTATATTGTTGTGTTTTATTGGTCTGAAGTTATATCATGTAATTTTAAAGTTAATATTAAGAAAATGTATCCATAAAATTTATCCTGGGTACACTGGAAAATGTAATCAATTGAATTGAAATGCACACACACACACACACACACACACACCCATGCACATACACACTGTCTTCTTGATTGCCAATCAAACAGAACAGAGTCAGAAAGCACAAAACACATATGTGGAAAAATTTACATGATAAAGTTGCAAACTTAAATTCCCAAGGAAAATATGGAATTTAAATTGTTAATTTTATATACCTAAATAACAATTCAAAGCAAAATAATTTGGCAATCATATCTCACATTTTATCCACTTTAATAAATTAAATCTGATATCTAAAAAGTAATACACATAGTCACTAGG
>NC_022031.1:21438983-21454116 GCF_000317375.1 Microtus ochrogaster | reverse complement strand
TCTCCCTCAACCATTCTCCACTTTATGAGTCAAGCTCTCTCATTGGACCAAAAGCTTGTCAATTCAGTCACTCTATGTAACAAGCTTGCTCCATGGATACTGTATTTTGGCCACCAAAGTTTTGAGATTACAAACACATCACTGTGTTTATCTGCACTAGGGTACTGGAGATGCCAACTCCAGTTCTCACATTAAACTGGCAAGTCATTTACCTTCTGAGCCATCACCTAGATCCTAGATTTCTCCATAACAAGTCACCTTGAGATGTTCTGAAAGTTGCTACTCTAAGCATATATGAACCCAAAATACAACATGTAGTTTTCTTTCTTAAAGTCTTATAACTTAGCTCCTAAATAACCTGATATAACCAATGGATAGGAAGAGGGAGTTCCTTTGAAAATACCAACCTTGGGTGTTTATTTTAAAACATTTTGATTCTGACATTGATAGTGAAATCTTGAAATCTGTATTTTTAAAAAATGTATTTCAAGGTTTTACTTTTGTTTTTGATTGTTCTATTTAAGTCAGCTATGTAAGTATTTTGTTTAAAAATTTTGGAAATTTATACACATTACTATAGTTCTCTTATTTTAAACTTCTCAGCTCTTCACTAATTAATCTCATTTAAGAAACTCTATCCAGGGGTACAGGTGTACCTAAAATTCTTAGAATTATGTCTATGTAAAAATATAATGTAATAACATAGTCACTTTTCATCACATTTTATGGGAACTTTTGTAGCACAGAAAGAATGAATTCCTTACACTCCTATTTTCATCAGAAGTATACAGAGTAACAGAATTTATAGAATTATCTAGAAAGAAAATATATAAATATATAAGCACTCTATAATTTTATACATGTAAAATCATATATTCATAAATGGGATTTGTTAGAATGACCTACAGGCTGTAGTTCAGATAATCCAAGAATGGATAGTTATGATTTGAAAGTCCAAGAATGAAGAAGTTGCTCAGTCCACAAGGATGGATGTCTCAGCTTGTCTTCAGTAGACACTGCAATCCTAAAGTGTAGGCTCCAATACCATTGAAGGAATGAAATTATTAGGAAAGTGAGCCAAAGCTTCCTTCTTCCCTTCCATGTCTGTATATCAGTTACCAGCAGGAGGTGTGGTACAGACAAATGGTGTGTCTTCCTGATTCAAAATACGGATTGAAGCTGTGTGTCTTCCTGTATGATCCAGGTTAAAGGCATGTCTTTTACCAACTCAAAAGATCTTCCTACCTCAAAGATCCAGATTAGAAGTGATCTTTCTATTTCAAATTAAGCAAAAGTTCCTTACAAGTGAACCCTCCAGCTTTGGATTTTTGTTAATTCCAGATGTCAAGTTGATAACCCACAGTAGTCAGTCTTTGGAAATTTGTGTAAATGAGAAGCTAAACTCACAGGAAGACCGGCACCTTCATTGTAGATTACCACAGACACGGAATAAGTTGGCAGTTCTGTTCTATTTCTGCCAACTCACTTCTGGTCGACACCTTCACTTTCCTCTATTTTAAACAAGGATTGGCAAATACTCTTTAGAGGTTTTGGTAACCTCAGAGACACGGATTAGGACTCCCACCAGTGTAGGGACAAATCACCCATTCAAAGAAGTCACTGACACCATTTGCATGTAGTGCACAGAAAGCAGTCATGTAAAGGGGAAAAGAACAACTTTGTGAGAGGCATTACAGTTTGAATCTTTTGAACTTAAACACCATAAGAAGAGAGCACCTATCAATGTTCCCCATGCTGCACCAGACCCTGGAGTCTAGGCATGCCATTTAGCTTTTCCGTGACTCATTGATCTAAGCCTTTAGACACTCTTGTACGTTATATTTCTTAAAATGTGGTGATTAAAATTAGCAACAGACAGCTCACCAGGAACAACTTGGAATGCTCCAAAAGTGGTATTAATTATGGCAAGAGATGGGTATGGGTCTCTGAAAGGTGAAAATTTATACGTCTGTGACATACACTTCCTTCAAGGCTTTTAATTTTGCTCATGGGTGGATTTTTTTTCTTTTTGTTATCTGTGTGCACGTTAAAAATTCCCATAGCAATGACTTGTCTGACTGTGATGGTTGATTTTTTTGGGGCATAGCTTATGGTAAACATTCTGATAATCCATAGACATCTGCAATTTGGCAACTAACGAGACACATGCCTCAGGTGCTCTAAATAATAAATATCCTTTCTCTTCACTGTTACCTGCCTACCCTTCCAGTAGGAGTGAGCAAGTTTGTCAAAGCGGTAAGTTGGGAGGAAGAAGGTGAAATTTTCATTTTATGTGTATTAGTTTAGTTTTCACCAAAAGTGGAGCCTGCAAAGAGGCTCCAGGGCAGGAAGTTTGTCTGAGAGATGATCTTGAAAATCCAAAATTAGAGAGGGAGGAAAGGACCGAGAAAAGAGAGAAGCCAATATAAGTGAACATGATTGCTTCCACTGCTAAAGGCAGTTGAGCTCAGTTCATCCAGAACTGCTGGGAGATGAACAGAGTCCATCCCAGCAATGCCATCGTGACTTTGGGGTTTCTTTCTCACTGACACTACTCCTGCTGGTTCAAGGTCACTACCAAGGGTGTTTGTTTTAGGCTGTTTGTGCAGATGAACACAGCCATTCTTGTTGGCCTCTGTGAAAACTATAAAGCACTGATATTGATACAAGCTGTGCTTATATGTGGTACAGCAAGCAGAGATGAATTTTACATGTCTGAAATCACCTGTCACCAAGGGTGAGGCTGAAGATGTCATATGCCAAGTGGCATCTGCCCCAACACAGGTTGTTTGTTTAAGCTTCTTCACTGAATCCATTTTGTAACTACGTTTTCAAAGTGAAGACGGTGCAGTTCTTATCCCAAAGCTTATTTAAGGGGAATTAGTGAAATAAGCGTTAGTATACATGCTGTCAAAACCTTAAGTAGCCTCTATTATCCCCCTCTTCATCTAGTGCTGTTAAATTTCTCCTGCTCATTCAATAATTCTGCAAAGCAAAGCTGCTCACCAAGTGAGTATCTCAGACCTGTAAAGGGTGATTGCTCATTCATTTCCAAGCCATCCAGACCCAAATATTCACACAGAAAATATATTATGGTTTAGGCTTCTTATTAACTAACTCTTACATCTTAAACTGACCCATTTCTATTCATCTATGTATCACTACAAGGCTATGGCTAACCTAGTAAAAGGTTCTCTTCTGGCGTCTTTCTCCTTAGGCAGCTACATCACATCTCTTTGACTCTGCCTACTCTATCTCCTCCAATCTGGCTATATTCTGCCATGCCATAGGCCAAAGCAGATTTATTCATTAACCAATAAAAGCAGCACATATACAGAAGGACCTCCCACATCAGAGACCTTCATATCTGAGTCTCTCTTCTTACTTGCTTTGCACTGTTGGTCTATTGCTGCTATAATTTTCTATTCACAGTCATCATCAGGCACTGCATTACCAAAGAACACCCCATGATCTGAGCACTGCAGGCATACTCTCCTCTTAGCCCTAGAGGGCATCTAGAGCAGTATTTACAATCAGAATTCCATTTTCTTGCAGTAACCGAGCCCCTTGTTTTAGTAGAAGAGGCCTTGGTAAAAGACTGCCTCTGCTTTTCTCTCCAGTGCAGTGAGCCTAATATCTATATCACACATCTTCTGGGGGTATGGTCCTGGAAACGATAGGTCAAAAGGAAATGTTGCTTGTTCCTCTGTTCCTTGGGGAGACGGTTATATTCTTCTATCCCCAATCTCCAAAAGCCATTAATTCTTATAAGGGACCCTGGTCTAGTAAATAATGCATTTTCAAATTGCATATTGACTCTCCATATACCTCTTGTCTTTGTGATCCAATTCTGGCCTACCTTTTATTTAATTCTTTGCCCTAAGACTATAGGGGATGTTTGAATATTACCATGAAAGTTAATGGGATGTTAGAGTCCCAGGTTAATAGTAGTTTTGTTTTGTTTAATGCTTCCAATACAGTTTGCAAAATCCAGTGACTTTCAAAGTCTTCACAGTTACCACTGACCCACACTGTTTAGGTTCCAGTACTCCAGGGTGACCTAATTTTCAGCCTTCTTTCCTTTCTCTTACCCCTGTATTCTCCAAATATGTTGTGGTAGTTGAGATTCTGGGCATATCAGAGACATTAACTGACATTAAGTGCCCTTGAGAGATTTATTTCTAGAATACCATCACAAGTATTTTCTTGGCTTATTTGTTACACCAAGTACCATAGTCTGTGTTCTGAGAGGAAAACCTATGATAGAGACTACGATGAAGCTATTTCAAAGGGAGATAGGTTCACAGGAAAAGAAAGAAATGGAAAATTAAGACAAAGAGGCATAAATATAACATAAAAGGAAAATTGGCAATGATGCTTTTGTAGGGAGCAGTAGCACAATTATTCCAGGGCTGTTAGAGCAGAAAGAATTCTCCCAGAAATATCTACTGGCTGTGCTTCTCTTAATGGACTTGCTATTTTGAATGCCTAGGCTATGAATGAGCAAAAACCTGATTTGAGATCTTACCACATTCGTTAACGTTTTGTAAAGAATGTCAAAAGTCTACAGTTTTTGATTAGTTAGAATTCTGGCAACACTAAAAGTCTTCTACATTTCATTGGTACTGACACTCCAGTTCACACTGTGCTGAGGAGAGTGTGCCCTTGTCTTCTGAGATGCAGTGTTTCAGGGGAGATGTAATCTCTTCACTCAACCTACCTCCACTATCCTGCTGTTTGGTCTGCCCACAAACAACCCCTTAACAAGGCTTTTGTGGAGGTGCTGGAAAACAGGCAACAAACCATGCCCTTTTTCTTCTGCACTCTTGGGTATCAAGCTATGGCTGAGACTGATTGGGAAAATAGTGATTTACATTACAGAAGGAACCTGTGTCTCTCTACTCATATTGCTTATTGAAACTTAACAATGAAATTTGGTATCATTCTCCAAGGACAGAAAAATGAGGGTTGCAGTTTTCCAAGAGCTTGGTGAATGACAGAACTTCATTTAGATGCTGGCTCTTTAAAATCTACAGCACTTGTCAAATTAAGCCAACAATCCAAGCTTAGGCTATTTCATGCTTGGCAAGAGGAATGTCATCTCTTTTGCAGACTTGTCAGATGGATTACATCTTGGTTTTGTATTTATATGCATACTGTGTTTAATGTGCTTTATTCATTGCTGGTACAAAGCCAATAATTTGTAAGTATCCCACGTGCTTTACCCATCTGGGCCTTTGCCCAGTCTTCTCCAACTTTGCATAATACACATTTCCCATACATCCTTCTGAATATCCTTTGCTGTCCCTCATCAGGCTCCAGTAACATGCATGGACCAAAACAGATTCCCCTGTGACATTATTAGATACCTCAAGGAAATACAATGAGTTTTACCTTCTACTTAGGACCCAGTGGAAATATAAAAATTACTGAAATCTCTCATGGCTTAAAAACCAGAATGCTCTGCTATGTGTTATTAACTCGTCTCCAACTTTTTGATAAAGCACTCCCTACTTTTTCATTAGTAGTTCTAGATAGTCAAATCAAAGCCTGACAGTCATTTTTAATTTTTGGATATATGTTCTTGCTACCTCAGTTCCCTAAAGATGTTATTATCAAGGAAACTTTTGATGTGCAAGATATTTAATGGAGTGATGCCCTAAGATAAAGGCGAAGGAGCCATGAGTAGGAAAGAAGAGCTTTAAGCTTCTAATATCAACATGGTCCTTTAAGAGGAAGAGGGAGCCAGATATGTGGCAAATGCTGGTTATCACAGCTGAAGCAGGAAGTTACTATAATTTGAAAGACAACTTGAATATCTTGAAGATATTGGAGAGTACAAGGATAGTTGCTTAGAATGGCTCTGCTGCAGGGGGTCTGGGAGTAAGGAAGGGGCTCGTATTATATTACAATTCTGAAAGCATCACCAGGTAGACAGGAATGCCACAGGAAAATATTCCTCTTCACTTCCTGTGTGAAGTCTTTAGTGCTCTGTTATTCACTCGAACTGTGGCAACAAGTAGCTAAAGAGAACTCGGCTGCAGGCTGCTTGTCCTCAACTGGCATCCTCATGATGGAGATGTCAGAGCATCCCCATGGCTACAGAGCTCTCTCTTTTTCAAAGATATTTGGAATAACTGAGCATGTAATTTTCAGCTCCAACATTGTAAATAGTTTGAGGTGAATCTTTCTAAACTAGAAGATTTGGTATCATTTTAGAGCATGTGGTGGTATGAATAAAAATGACCCCCATAGACTCATAGAAAGTGGCATTGTTAGAGGTGTTGACATGTTGGAGGACGTGTTTCACTATGGGGTGGGCTTTGAGATTTCAAAAGTCAAAACCAGCTGACAGTCTTCTTCCTGCTGCTTGTGATCTGGATGTAGAGCTCAGCTACTGCACCAGCGCCTTGTCTTCAGGCCACCATGTTTCCTGCCATGATGATAGTAGACTGAACCCCTGAAACTGTAAACCAGCCCTGATTAAATGTTTTCCTTTATAAGAGTTGGCGTGGTAATGGTGTCTTTTCATAGAAATAGAAACCCTAACTAAGATAGTGCTAAATCGATAAACCTGAATATTTTGATCCCACATACAGACCCAAATGCTTCAAAGGAGGCAAAATATTCAAGGTATCTTTGAGCCAACCAGGAAGAGATTTCTGTTCTGACAATCAATGAGCAATATAATTGACACTGGCTTGGCCCATTCAGACCTAACTGAAGTGCAATTACTAAAAACTCAGAGAGAGAAATCAGGGTTCAACGTAAATCCCCAAAAAGCAAAGCAGTCACCTCTGCTCTTACCTCAACCTCAGTTGGAAAACAGGGATCCTGCTTCCAGGAATCTCAGAAAGAGACTGTGTCTGAGAACTGTCTCCTCCCATTTTATAATGCTCTCTAGGGCTGGGATTAAAGGCAAACACCACTGCTATTAAAGGCATATCCTGTTTCTATGGCAACTAATGAGGCTACTGGGATTAAAGGTGTGTGTTACCTATGCCTGGTATATAACCAGTGTGGCTTTTTTACATTTATGATCCTCAGGTAAGTTTTATTTATTAAAATATAAATGCAATGCCTCTACACCTGTCATTCAGAGATATGGAGGATTTCTTAAATTGTTTTTATTGAGCTATATATCTTTCTCCACTTCTTCCCTTCCCCCTCCCCTTCTACCCTCTCCCATGGTCCTCGCACTCTCAATTTTCTCAGGTGATCTTTGGTTAGCTAAGTTTTGATTCTACCAAATGTTGATCTTTGCCCCATCGTCGGGAGTTAGCAGAAGACAGATTGGAGACATTCCAGGCGATGCCTTTGAGCGATCTAAAGTTGTCTGTCTCATACACTAACCCACTCCTTCAGTTCCTCACGCCTTGTGCATGTCTTCCTAAAAGATGTTCTTGTAGACAGTAACTGGCAGACGCAGTGTAAGATCTCACACTGCTCTTTTAACAAAAAGCTTTGTGTCCGTCCTGCAGTTTATCAGACAGCTTCACAGATCCTGTAATGAGTTTGCCAAGTTCATCTTTTGTCTGTATCGATGAGCTTTTGGCTGTATTTTATTTCTCTAGGAAGGAGTCTTTCTCTGTCTACAGATCAATTTGGACTCGATGTTTAAAACTGGGTCTTTCTTCCATTTCCAAGTCATTTTATTGATACCGGTTTCTATGCTCTGTCAGTTGTAATGCTGTACAGTATCTTTTCTAATTTACTGTTAAGAACATTGCAGAGAATATAAGCAGCCCAGCATGTTTGAGACTTCTGACACTCCTGCATCAGTCAGTTGCAATTTATCTTGTTTGGGTGATAATCGAGAACCAGACAGCGTTTATCTTTCAACATTCTGCACCATGACAAATTGAATGCCTCAGGTTTGCTCTTCCATGTGAAGGGGGCAAGGTATCTAAGTCAGGTTTTGGTGTGGGCATGCACAGTTGTCTCTGGATTTTATCTCCCCAGAAAGCTAAGAGTGGCAGGTATGAAGTGAAAGAAGATGGGGTGATAAGCAGCTCACAGCCTTGAAGGGTGACTCTTCCCTCAGTCCCCCTGAAGTTCAGGTATAAGAATACTTTTTAGAGATTGTCAGGCAAACAGCCAACAGGAAATGTCACCAGATAAAGCCCAGATCAGCTCTGGAAACGGCACTTCTTCCCCTGACAGTATATGCCTTCTCAGCGTCATCATTACTTAAGCCTGTCAGCACATCACAGAAAACAGTTCAGTGTATCACATCACTTTTGTGAGAATCATGGAGGTACTGTCTTCAGAGATCTCTGGTGGTAATACAACATAAGCATTGACACCTTTTCCGTCTAGTGTTTGGATCAGCCTGCTTAATATAACCCTTTACTTTCTTTTTTTATCCTACCATTTTTAATTGGAACCAATTTCCTGGAATACAGAATCAAAATCAGCAAAGGACTATGGGGGTAATAAGAGACACATTACTGAGCACGAGTCATTGTGTGCATACTCTTATTTTGTTGTTTCATTCTATTTATTTCAAGCAAGAGAAAAGGCCTATTTTTTTTCTCTTAAACACATTTTCGGTTTGCTCCAATTATATGCTCTGTCTGCTGTTCCTGGAGGCAACCTTTGCTGGTTTCTACCCTTGTTTTTCACTTTTCCTTGAGTATCTGTGTAGCACAGTGCTAGCTTTTAGGACCAGCAGAAACACAAAGGCAGAGAGTTTCCCTTGTCTCCCTAACCTTGAGATCTGGTGATTAGGAAGGCTTCTTTCATTGTGTCCCTACTCGACAGAGAGTGTACCGTGAATGCTTTCAAACCGCTTTCTATTCAATTCCATTAAGTGAAAATTTATGGACATAGTTTTGCAGAAATAGGGCCACACTATTAGGGTTATTATTGATTCCTGTTGATTTCAGGCCCACCATAAACCAGGCTTACAAGGTCCATAGTAGGGATGGAAAAGGTTCCTGCGACTTTGGATTCTCCTGTTTGTCTTAGTGCTAGTTTTTAATGTCTCCTTTTATGTAGTGAAGTGAATTTTAATTTTTCGTGAGGATTTTACTCTCGAAAGTTAAAATATCTTTGAGTTATTTTTAAGATGATAGTCTCAATGCAGTATAGCTGAAACCAGGAACAGGTTTTAATCATCTACGCAAAATTCTGATGTCACACAAGCCAGATCAAGCAGCTACAGGGAAAGGACTTTTGAGGCGGGGAGATTTTAATTTAATTTTATTTTTTTTTAAAAAAGTTTGCAACAAAAGAGACAACAATCAGAATTGACTTGTGGGCATTTACTCTCTCTTCCATTTGCTATAAAATAAATTTGCTAGTTTGGAAACAAGAATTGTAATAATGCTTCAAACGGGGCACATATCACTGATGTAATCCCTTCCAGTAGATTAAACACTAAATTGCAACATTCAGGAAACAATCATGATGTGTCACTCGGTTCTCTTAACTGATACAGAGCATTAATGACAAGACTTTTATTCCAAGTGCTGCTCAGGATCCAGCTGTGGTACAGGGAGTGGGAAGCATGAAGGTCAGAGCTGGAAGACAGGACGTACTCAATTATGTACAGATTTGTCCAGGACACATCTGCTTTAGGGCAGTTGACAGCAGAGATGAATGAGGAGATGCTCTCTGTACTGAGGGACCTGCCCTGAGAAGTGAGAAAGGGAATCCTAGGTGCGCTGACAAGGCTTCCAAAGAATTGAAAAAGGAGAAACCACTTCTGGCACCACTGCTCACATTGATTGTAGCCACCATTACCTACTGTGATGTCAGGAATAAGTCAGCTCTACTCCCAGGAATCTATTCCTCATTTGTAGGTGTTAGTAGCAAGAGTGAGCTATGACTTCAACACATGTTTCAGAGATAAAAGAGTTTATTTTTTTAAATGGAAGTTAGTTTCCAGCAAAACTCCAGCATTGCAAAAAAAAAAAAAAAAGTATTGGAAGAAACAATTTCAAAAGCTAAGAAATTTTGGACAAGAGAAGATGTGGAGAATAATGCTGGGTACTTTAACAGTTAGCTTCAGAAAAGCCTATATTATATTTACACATAAATTCAAAGAAATTTCCAGGTCTTTGTTATAGACTGTTTGCTTAGATTTATTATACTCCTATAGACTCTTAACTATGAAAAATTAGCCACTAATATCTTTATTTTCATTCAGTATTTTCATTCACTTAGTATTAGAAATACTGACTAACATTTATATGGAAGGGAAAGAAGGAGAGATGGAGGGAAGAAAAGTTAAGAGAGTGAGATGAAGAGAGGGGATCAATTACAGTTTTTTTAAATTGACCAATTATCTCGATTGAGTTAAATGGTTTGAAAAATGTAGAAAGCTTCTACTATTAAATATACAAGCCTTAGAACATGCAATACATGCAGAATAAGAGAGGGACTTGTGTGTATTTTATAAAATATCAGGTCGTTAGTTTATGACACCTCTCTGGTAGAGAGCAAGAGGTCAGAGCTTTCTGTGTTGGGTTGAATTCTAGCTGCTTGGATAGTGGTAGGGAAAACTGTGTGCAAACACCAGGGCAAGGTGAGTGCTGAGACTCACTCATATGCTAAGGAGTAAGGATGTGGGAGCTTCTGGACTAAGAACACACACATAGGCTAACTGAGAAAAGTCTGCCTTCAATTCTTTCTTTTTGCTCATCAAAATTAGAATCAGTAATCCATTGTGCTCGAGCATCTTATCATCTCAAGGGGGGAAAACTATACACTAAGAAAGCAAGAATTTGCCTTCCTATTTCTCCTGTGCATTTAACCATTCATATCACTGGTCATTATTTTTATTAAGAAAGAGGAACTAGATTCATTTGTTTCATTTAACTCTTTTTTCTATATGAACAGAACATCCTGTTTCCTCAAAGAGTTGAATTTGTAAAAATCTACAAGATTCTGGTTAATAAGTAGAAATCATTACCATATAGCCCCTTTGAAACACTACTCTTTCAGAGTGTCCCCTTAACTGCTTGCTATTATTTAACTTTTGTTCATAGAAACCTTGTATGTGAGTTTTGACTTCAAACAGAGTAGGAAATTATCTTTATTGGAAAGGGCTTATGGGAGCATTCTTTTTCTTGAATCATATAATTTTATTTCATTATATTTTACTTGAGAATAACTTTGATAGTTTTAAAATATAAAGAAGGGGCATCCAAATCTTTTGGGCAGCTAATTGTCTTCCAAGAATAAGGTTATTCTCTAGAAAATTTGCTTCAGATGTTGCATTTCCTCTGGCTAATTACTGATGGGGTTATAAAGACACTAACAGGTCTCAAGGGATTGTGGACCTGACGTGAATACAATGAGCCTACATTAAATAGCAGCTAGCCTTAAAAAAAAAAAATAAAACAAGAACAACAAAAAGATGAGTCCAGATGAGGACTTGGGGTGAATCCCTTTCACATGGGCCTTTTGGTCTTTCTTCCATTTAAAGCATTGTGGTTTAACCATTGAAAAAAACATACATTCATTCAATGAAACATTAGCAAAAGGTTTTACTCTATAGTTGTTCATGATTCTCTTAAATTGGCAGCCCTTCCTAGTGCTTTAAGTATTTCATAAAACACTGATAAACTGATCAAGAAGTGTCTTTCAGAATTCATAAAGCTGACACTTTTTAAACCATCTAACTGATAGCTTTGTCTGACAAATGATTCTGGGATCAGACCATGGCTGTGGTTTTAGGTTAGTACTGGAGGGTGGTGTAGGCTTCCAAGCTGTAGAAGGCTTGAAGATAGGGCTATAAAAAAATCTTCCTATGAGCAAGAAAACTCCAGAACATAGCTTCCTTCTCCCTGAATCTCATTGCTATGGACCGACTTATGACAATAGTATCTTCTGTTTATTTAAAAAAAACAGGAGAATTACAAATTTTTATAACAGGAAGAAATAACACAATTTTTGAGTATATATATATGCTGTCCTGGCTTGTTTAAGTCAGCCTGACACAAAATAGAGTCACCACCAGAAAGGAAGGAGCCTCAGTTGAGGAAATGCCTCCATGAGATTCAGTTGTAAGGCATTTTCTCAGTTAGCGGTTAATGGTAGAGGACCCACCCCACGGAAGGTGGTGCAATCTCTGGGCTGCTGGCCTTGGATTCTCTAAGAAAGCACACTGATGAAGCCAGGGGAAAAAAGCCGGTAAGCAGCTCACCTCCATGGCCTCTTCATCAGCTCTTGCCTCCAGGATCCTACCCTGTTTGAATTCCTGTTCTAATTTCATTCAGTAATGAGCAGCAATATGGAAATGCAAGCTATATAAACCCTTTGCTCCACAATTCACAAAAGACACAATAAGACTAGGCATAAACGCTCATATCAAGGCTTGGTGAAGTACCCCAAAAGGAACAAAATGGTCCTAAGATCAAACAAAAGTCAGAGACACTTCCATCCCCACTATTAGGGGTCCTACAAGAACACAGGCAGAGGACCTAGCACAGACCCCTGTAGGCTCCATGATTATTACTTCAGTCTCCATGAGCACCTATGAGTCCTGCTTAGTTGATTTGGTGGTCCATGTACTCCTGGTATCCTGAACCTCTGTAACTCCTGTGTTTCCTGTGCTTTCATGGGTGCAGTTAACCTCCTTGGGTTGGATTTTTCATTCTGGTAACCTTATGTAGGGCCAGATTTGTAGATAGATATTGTTCAAATTTTTATGATAGAATATCTTGTTTTCAACATGTGTGGTGGTTGAAAGTTTTCATGGGTTTAATAGTCTGGGTTGGAATCTGTGGTCTCATAAAATGTGTAGCACATCTGTCCAGGCCCTTCTGGCTTTTGGGCTCTGTTGAGAAGTCAGGTGTGATTCTAATAAATCTGCCTTTATGTGTTAATTGGTCTTTTCCCCTTGCAGCTTGTAATATTCATTTTTTTGTTCTTAACTTTAGTGTTTTGATTATTAAGTGGCGAGGAGACTTTTTTCTGATCAATCTATTTAGCATTCTGTAAGCTTCTTGTATCTTTATAGGAATCTCCTTCTATAGGTTAGAAAATTTTTCTTCTGTGATTACATTGGAAATATTTTCTGCACCTCTGAGCTGCAATTCTTCTACTTCTTTTATTCCTATTATTCTTATGCTTGGCCTTTTCATATGGTCCCAGATTTCCTGGATGGTTTGTGTCATGAATTTTTAGAATTAATATTGTCTTTGACTCATGTATTTCTTTCTTCTATATTATCTCAATATTTGAATTCTCTTTTCCATCTCTTCTATTCTATTGGTGATGCTTGTGTCTATAGTTTCTGTTCACTTACCTAGATTTTTCATTTCAAGAAATCCATCTGTTTCTGTTTTTCTTATTATTTTTATTTTCATTTTTAGGTTTTTAATAGCTGTATTTCTTTCCTTAAACTGCTTGTTAAATTTTTCTTGACTTTCTTTAAGGGATTCATTCATTTCCTCTAGTGGCTTGCATTTTCCTAAATTTCTTTAAGGGGTGTATTCATTTCTTTGATAAGGACATCAACCATCTTCATAAAATTAGTTTTAAGGTCTTTTTCTTGTACTTTTGCTGTGTTGGAATTCTCAAGGTTTGTCGTGCTAGAATAGCTGGATTCTGGAGGCCACATATTACCTTGGAAGTTGTTGACTGTGTTATTGCCATGGCCTCTAGGCATCTAGGTTTAGGGTAGTTATTGATTTAAATCTAATTGCTGATTTATGAGGTTCCATTGTTGTTGTTGAACAGATCCTTAGTTTCTGTTTCCTCTCTGGTCTTCTGGTCATGGAAGCCTGCAGTAGAACAGTGAATCTTTACTCTAGCTGAGAGCTGATCTTTGGCATAAGGAGTGATGTCTGGTAGACCAGGTAGTCTCTATTCTGGTTCGAGGCAGGGACAGAGACTAGGAGGAACTGGGACTGGTGGTGGTGTTGGCAGACACCAAGAGAGCTAGAGAGTGGGGGAGTTTGGTGAGCAGGCTACCTATCTGGACTCCTAGTCATCTTCTTGGTCTCTCAAAAGTAAGTAATATTTTAAATAAGGAGAAATGTTTCTTCCCGATCTCACTGTGCTACACTGGGCATGTCACTTAGTCAACCCGAGCCTGAGTTCTCAGATCTACGCAATAAGAATAAACAAATCCTCATGCAATTCCAATTAGTAGTGGTTATGTTAAAGTAAACATCATTACATTGCCGGTAGAGTCCATGGCAGAAAATCCCAACAGGGAGTTCAAGTTTTATGAGTGAGTTTAGACAACTTCATTAGTATGTCAGGTGAAGCATATTTAACTTTCCAGCTTTCCACACTAGAGAAGGGGAAGGCAAGCTTTTTGAGTGTATACAGAAATATAAGAGTATTACCTTGATTGTGTGTATATTTGTATGTGTGTATCTATGTTTGTGTGTGCGTGAGTATGTGTGAACATCCAGTTGTGATATGCAGTAAAAAATTGTGAGGTAGACTCCTGCAAATTTATAACCTATGGATGGAAGAAAGAAATGTAACCTAATTGATCTTGATTAAGGGAGCCATTATGGGTCTAGAAACCTAACACTAGAGAAATTTGCAGGAATCCATAAGGATGACCTCGTCTAAGACCCTAAACAATAATGGAGAGGGTGTCCGAACTGGCCTTCCCTTGTAGTCAGATTGATTACTGTCTTTAATGTCATCATAGAACCTACATCCATAACTCATGGAAGTAGATGCAAAGACCCACAGCAGGCATTAGGCTGAGCTCTCAAAGTCCAATCAAAGAAAGAGAGGAGTGAGAATATGAGCAGAGGTCAAGATCATAATGGGGATACCCACTGAAACAGCTTACCTGAGCTAATGGATGCCTTCCAACTCCACCTGACAGCTTACAAACCCAACACAGGACCAAACTAGACTCTCTGAAAGCAAGTGACAGTTGTACGGCCGGGGCAGACTGTCACTGGTAGTGAGACCAGGACTTATCCTTACTGCTTGTTCTGGCTTTTTGGAAGCCATTCTCTTTGGAGGGATACCTTTCTTGAAAGACCCTCCAAGAGTGTCTTTCCTCTGGGGAGACCCTTCCCAAGGAACAGCGAGACCACTTGTACAGATGCAAACAGCAAGAGGTTTATTCAGATACACAGGTACCTGGGGCAACAAAGTCTCTCGGAGGACTTGTGCACCTTCAGGTCGGGGTAATGGGTTTATATAT
>NC_022031.1:21436393-21437638 GCF_000317375.1 Microtus ochrogaster | reverse complement strand
AAGAAGTGCCAAAGAGTGTCTAAGGTCTTTCTCAACTTTCCGTGATGGAAAGATTGTTTCTGTACATGAGATTCTGGTAAGCAGTCGAGTTTGCTCATAATAGTAATTTAAATCTTAAAGTCCAGATCCAAATAAACAAGAAGGAAGCTGAATACTAAGAAAAAATCTGATTGTGTCAATATTCTATGTTACAACTTCCATAGAAAATCATAGATGCTGATATCAAAACAAGAAATTAGGACTCAGAAAAAACAAACCCAAAAGTAAAATAGCCAAGTGAGTCCTACCTCTTCTAATGTAAATATTTAACATTTTTGTTTGGCATATTTTTTACATAAAAGTAAAGTTCATATATATATATATATATATATATATATATATACACACACACACACATATATATATATATATATATATATTTAAAGTCTTTATTTCCATCCAATTCCTGACATATTTCAGTTTTTCTGTATCCACATTCTGTGCAGCCAGAAGCAGTCTGTGTTGCAATATGTGCTTTTTTCATCCACAAAATTATATTTTGCAGTTTTGTATTTTCTAGCTTCACTCTGCTTACATTCTAGATATACCCAAGTTGATCTGCTACACTCAGATCACCAATTTTTATTGTTATACAGTTTTTTCAGTCTATGCACAAACCTTAATTTAATTTTCCATTTCACCATTCTCCATTCCCAATATTTACCAGTAATAACCAATAGTGACCTTGCAAACATCCCACTCATGTCTTTTTTTATCCAGATGTTTCTCAAAGAAGAAGATTTACTCGGTGGCAATTTGTTATAAATATGTACATAGGTTACTGCATATTATTGGACTTAGTCATACATATTCCTAAGTACTCTCTAATGTAACAGATTCAAGGCTTGTGTAGCAATGTGAATTACTGGTTCCTAAAGCCTTTTTAAGAATCCTGTATTTTCATATTTAAAAATATCAAAAAATGTTAGCCAGGCAGTGGCACACACCTTTTGTTTTTATTGAAAAAAATTCTGCCTCCTCCCTGCCTCCCATTTCCCTCCCCCTCCTCCTCTTCCTCTCCCCCTCCCCCCACTCCTTTCCCACTCCCTCTCCAGTCTGAAGAGCAGTCAGGGTTCCTTGCCCTGTGGGAAGTCCAAGGTCCTCCCCACTTCATCCAGGTCCAGGAAGGTGAGCATCCAAACAGGTTAGGCTCCCACAAAGCCAGTTCATGCAGTAGGATCAAAACCCAGTGCCATTGTCCTTGGC
>NC_022031.1:21434751-21435873 GCF_000317375.1 Microtus ochrogaster | reverse complement strand
TGAGCCTATAATTAGTGACACACACCTTTAATCACAGTATTCAGGAGACAGAAGCGACAGATCATTGTGAGTTTGAGGTCAGCATGGTCTACAGAACCAGTTTCAGGACAGCAAGGATGGTTACACAGAGAAACCCTGTCTTGAAAACCCCAAACAAGTAAATAAACAAATCTTAGAGTAAATCGTTAAACAGTGTCTTGCTGTTTTAAAACTGTATTTTTACATTAGCTGAGCTTTGTGTCAGATTAGATGAATATTGTCTAAGATTTTTACTCTTTTCTATTAAATTTTTATCTTTATGATTAGGAGGTGTCAATTCCTCATGGATAATCTATCTTTCAATTAAATATTTTGCAATTGCATTTCACCCAGTTTTTTGTTTGTACTTAATCTTCATCACTCATAATGCAAATGTTTAAATTATTGTATGAGAAACTGTTTTTGTATTTTTGTTTATGTTCTTATTAAATCATTCATTAAACAAGTTACTAGTTTCCTATAGGTGCTTCTAAATATTCTAAAATTTTAATCTTAATATTTATCTTTAATTGAAATAGATGAGAGGTTTTGTGACATAGCATATATTAAACATTAATTTTTGTGTGGAGTGTCATTCTAGTTTCTTTTAGTGAACAGGAAGGTTTTTCTACTGATTCATCATTGTTTATCTTTAATTATAGGCCAACAAGTTCTGCTTATTTATGGATCTTATTCTTTTTGAAGGAGGGATTGAGATAGGATTTCCCTGGGTTACAGTCCTAGTTGTCCTGGAACTACCTCTTATAGACCAGGCTAGCCTTGAACTCACAGAGATCTGCCTGCCTCTGGCTCCCAAGTACTGTGATTATGGCCACCATAGCCCAGCAATGGATTTTGTCCTTGATGTTGAACACATTTTTCTTCATTGGATTGGCTTGTTAATGTATCACAAAGTTTAACTATTTTAAAGTATTTCAATTATAATAAATTTTAATGTTTGCCAAGACATTATTTTACAAAATAATTTTGTATTTCCTTTTTCATTATGTTTTTTTTTTCATTATAACTATCCTGAGTGAGGTAAGCCAGACCCAAAAAGAGGAACATGGGATGTACTCACTCATATTTGGTTTCTAGCCATAA
>NC_022031.1:21433064-21433896 GCF_000317375.1 Microtus ochrogaster | reverse complement strand
ATTCTAAGAACATACAAGATTGGTGACCACCTATTTATCTATATGGAATTACAAATTATATCATATTTTAACAAAAGGACAATTTACAATACAGGGTATCAGGCACAGATAAACTAGAAGAAGCACTCGTCTGGCCTTGTAGCAATGAATCGTTGGTTTTTGCCCCCAGTGAACCCAGAGGTACTTTGACTTTGAAGGGAAAGCATCAGACGAGTATTCAGCAACCTGGACTGTCACTATACAGGAGAGAAGATTTGGGATAGACATATACTATTCTCTCTCATTGTCTTCCAGTCCCCTACCATTCATTTCCTGTATGCAGATGGAACCAGGAATAGAGACTTCTAAAGTACACAACTCATCTATCCTACTTGTATGCTAAGAATGATATAGAAAACAAAGGAGTATCTCTACAGGATAAACAGAGGTACACACTGTTCTGCTATGGAGAAAATAACTACCTGAACTTCTGGGGTTGCCTAGACCCTGAACATGTGGAGACAGTAATATTTTCTGATTCCTCAGTCCAAAATGTGAGTTCATGCATTCTTTTTTCATGCTGTATAGAGTATGTGGAGAATAGCTATACTGTTGCTTTTATGAATATTTGAGTTTTTCTTTAACTTTTCTACAAAAGTTAGACAAATTTCAGCTTATGGTCATCACATGATAGTGTCACTCAGGAATCATCACACAATTGCCCCAGTGAACCATTTGTGTAGCTACACCACATACACGGAGTCTTAGAAATTTCCCAATTTTGGTTTGATTTTGAAATATCTAGTATCTCAGCATCACGCTTTCCCTCTCCTCACTTCTTCCTCTCCTCCTT
>NC_022031.1:21414699-21432901 GCF_000317375.1 Microtus ochrogaster | reverse complement strand
GCATAGGAGAGAATTGAATATAACTCTTAAGTAGATATAAAAGACATTTGTGCCCCAAATGCATTTTTTCCCCAAAAGAAGCCCACTGCAGAATAGTCTCAGGAATCAGATGCACAAATTGCTTGTGCCACAGTTCTTAGTCATCTTGCTTAATGAGATCACAGCCAAGGTGACATTGTATGATAGAACAGAGGGTATTCAGAACAAGTTATATCTGGATCAATGTAAGGCGACTTCTATCAATAGGACAATTTCTTTAGAGTAACTACTCAAGCAATTACAGATAATTGCAAGTTTACAGACCACAGACTTTGTCCTCAATGAAATGGGTACTTAATCTGAATATTATTCATCTTCTGAATTTGCAATCATTTTGTCAGTACTACGATGAATGAACCTACAAATTGACATTCATCATTGTAGCATCTCATAATGCATTATTGTTTTTACTAAAATGTTTAAATCATAGAGCTTAAGATATGGCTGTGAACACCTATATATATAGTTAGGAAATTTACTGTACCTTCTCTTTTTCCAGAAGAACCTTAAATGAAAGAATAAAATTATGTATATTAGAAAATGTTAATAAACGATTAGTAACCAACACACTTCCAGGCTATGATTCTGTCTTATGGCATATGTTATACTCTGAATTAGTAACCATTGCATTATATGATTAATGTAATAATCAAGAAACATAAGTCTGAAAATCAAGTGGTGGGAATGATTCTTCTCAATGTTATATTTAGCATGAAACTTGTAGAATTGTCTTCTCTGCCTTGTAAATTTTGATTTTCTTGGTTTATATGTTTTGCTTTCCAGGAAAGGATGTTTGGTAAATGGTTAAAGTGGAGGTTGGACAATTTCTTTACAAAATTCCATTCCTGGAGCAAAAATTTATCATTTCATACTCATAAACCTAGTGACTAAATCATAAATCCACTAAAAATAATCATAACTACTAAAATAATAATATAAAAATAAAGTAATAAAAATAATATTAAATAATCATACATCTACTGGAAGAGATAGTTGGTCTAGATGTAAGCAAGGAGGAATGAGTCTTTCTATAACTGTGCAGTTGGGGTACCGTGGAGCACAGGATGAGCTCTCCGATTCCAAGTGTTATAGCGGAAAAGGAAAATTCCCTGGAGTGTTCTTCATAGTTTGGAGATGCCTTTTTGTCCCAAATGGATGGATTTCGTTACATAAATATGGCAATCTGTGTTCTTTCTCACTGACTCATTTTCTTAGCTCTTGAACTCACACTCAGCCCACTACTATCTGATTGTCCTTAACATCCTAAAAGCAATTTTATAATCAGCACTCATGTGATTCCTTAACATTCCTTTGTGTTTTGTAGATGCAGATGTAATTATTTTCTCTGATCTTCCCCTGTTTCCCTTGGTCATCTTGGCCTTTCTTCAGTCTCATGGTTATGCTTTGGCTTTGTTTGGCTTGATGTTTTTGTTTGTTGTTTCTGTCTTTGTGTAAGGAAGTCACAGAGTTTGTTGGATTTAGGTTGATATTAGTATGGATTTCTCATTTTCTCTTTGTTTCACAGTGTTCAAGTGAGTGACAAATTGTTAGAATTACCCATGGAATAAAATAAAAAAGAAAATTTTTAGGTCTGGAGATGTAGCTGTAGCTGATTGGAAGTGCTTTCCTAGAAGGCACATGCCCTGGTTTCAGAAGCAAAGAAAGAGGCGGGGCGGGGGGGAGAGAAGGAGAAGGAGGAGGAGGAGGAAGAGGAGAAGAAGAGAAGGAAAACAAGGGGAAGAGGAGGAACTTGCTTTATTTGGAGGCAACATGTTGGAAATAAGAAAAGACTTTGGGTGCTAGATCCATGATAGCACCTTTGCCTTGTATCACTGAGCTCCAGTCCCCCTGGGGAAATGAAATGAAAAGAAAAAAAAAAAAAGAACTAAATTCTGATATCAACAGATCTTACTTTCGGCTATTTTATCCAGCTTAATAAATACAATATACAAATAAATGAATGAATATCAAAGAATAGTAACTGTTGTCTATTTTCCATAGGGAAAGGAGGAGTTGGATAGAGAGCAGGAGCAGGGGAAACAGATGGAAAAAGAAGAAGAATGTATCTATGGTGATCAGTTTGCAAACCTTGATGCTCATATTGCCGAGTGCTATTTATGGAACTGCACAGTGCTAGACTACTTCCAGGTTGGCAGATGTATTGTGGTAGAAGAACAGAAATAAACTAAAACCAACACAAGAAGCTCAAGATCATTCCTTAGAGGGCTAACTATAAAACAGGCTGCTTAGCAGAGGTGCTGGCCATGGTTTCTAGGATAAACTTGCTCATTGTTTTGTTAGTCCTCACTGTGCTTTAAGGGCTTAAGCTAATCATAACTGTGGAAACTTGGAACACATGACATACAATCAGAGATGGCTCGGAAGCCAAGAGCACTGGCTGCTCTTGGAGAGGACCCAAGGTCAGTCTCCAACATCCACCCAATGGTTAGCAACTGGGAATCTGTCATTCTCATTGGGCCTCCATGGGTACCAGGTATGGACATGGTGCATACCCTTACTATACAGGTAAAGCATTCACAGACATGAAATAAAAATAAGCATACCAATAAATACCGCCTCCCATGCCATTTTCAATACTTTCTTAATATTCTTCAGAGCTGGCCTGGCAGCACTAACTCAGGTGGCTGGAAATGGCTGCTGTTCCCTCTCACTGATTTCCTGTGCCCTGCATCCCAGTTCCTCCCTCATACTACCCTACTATGTCACCTGGCCCAGCCTTCACACATTGCTAGTGTTAGGACTAATGTAAAGGGCCAATGACTAGCAAAATTTCAGGAATATCATCTTATTTCTTTACTCATTACTACATGATGTTGCAGGAAGATAATCAGTAGAAATATTCAAACCATTGGTAGCTATGGAATAACAGAGTTTGATCAAATAAATACAATAATTGTTGAATTCTTCTATAACACTTCCTCTCATTTAAAAAACATTTATAGTTTTGTGTTATTGGTATTGTTTTATACAGACTCTGAAGTATGTATAGTATTTTTTACTGAAAAATTATTTTCCTACAGTATATTAAGATCATGTTTTTTTCTCCTCCCCTAATTAGCCTCTCAAATTCTCTCCACATCCCTACTTACTCAACTTATGTTTTTTCTCTCACACTCTGAAAAATAAGTAAACAGTAAATATGCACACATGGACACAAAAACAAAACAGGAAATCAAAATAAACAAGCAAAAGACCAATAAGGGAAAAAGTGCCCAAGCAGAACAAATATGGGTCCGAAACCAACCAAGGCTGGTTCCAGAAGATTTTTGTGCAGTCCAATCAGGCTAATCTCAATTTTAAGTGCAGGAGACAGGCCTGCTTTTCATTGCCTCTTTCGTGAAGCTATGATGGATTGGCGAGTGTTGAGCTAGTTACATTTCCAGGAAACGAAGCCACAAAACGCTGTCCTCAGCAGCCTGCTAACTAATAAATAGACGTCAAGTCTTAAAACCAGGCGCTGCTAGGAGAAGAAATGAGTCAGGTTCTGCTACAGCACTAAACACATTTCACTGTGCAGCTTCTTCTGAACAGCTGCCAGGATTTACTGTCCATATGGTCTGGATGAGACGGTGAAGCAGGGGCCGCTTGTCTGTCATAATGGGCACAGTTGAAAGAGCAAGAAATAGTAAGAGAAAAATAGAGGTGAAAAGAAAACCAGAGTACTACACAGAAGGAAGTTCTGATCCACCAGGCTCTGATGATGTCTTATATCTTCCTCCAATTCCAGTATTAAAATAATCTATTACACAAAAAAACTTATCTAGGCTGGTAAATTTGCATTCCTTTCCTCTTGGTAATTGGCGTTCCTAACCAGAAGTAGTGTCTTTTGGTCACTTTCTATGGCTCTGCTTCACCGTGGACTCATCTCAGGTACTGTTTGCTCTTTCTCCTCATATTATATATACCCAGTGCCTACTGGACTAGAGCATCATTTGTAAACAAGCTCTATATTTTCCTTATCCTAACATATCCCTCACTACAAGAGCACAGACACACTAAAGTTGGTGATAGTTTCCACCTGTTATTATTGTCTGTTTTTGTATCATGAGCAATTCACCTCATGCATTTCTAAACAATTACTACTCATCCTCGTGTGTGTGTGTGTGTGTGTGTGTGTGTGTGTGTGTGTGTGTGTGTGTATGAAATAAAAACCAAAGAGAGGCCATGAATTTGAAAGAGGGTAGTTAGGGTTCAGGGGAAGGGTTAGAAAAGGAAAGGGAATGGGGAAAATGATATAACGTTTTTCATTTCAAAACAGGATATAGCATTTTTGCTATGCTAACGTGAACGTGCATATTTTTCTATCCCATTTACTTGTGATATATTCTATGAAGTCAATGGTTACACAGAGGATTACAGAGAATATTTGCAGGTATTTATATATAAAATTCTATGGGCTGGTCATAGTGGCACACATCTTTAATCTCAGCACTTGGGAGACAAAGACAGACAGATTTCTATGAGTTCAGGACCAGCCAAGTTGATGAGGAGAGTTCTGGGCTGCTTATAGCTATGTAGTGAGACACTGTCTCAGAAACAAAAGACAATTTTGGAACACTCAGTTACAGGTGGGGTGTGCTCCTTAAGCCCCTCCCTCCCCTCAGGACTCAGGGAATTCTGCAGAAGAGGAGGCAGAAAGTTTCTAAGAGCCTTTGGGATGGAAGGCATCAAAGAAACAGGACCTGCTAAACACGATGGAGCTGATGTGCATATGATCTTGTCACAGAGACTATTGCGCATGCAGAAAAGCTGCACAGGTCTAAGCCAGATGGGGTTCCAGGGCTGAAAGAAGTAGGCACAAGCTCCACCCCACACCCAGAAGCTCTCTCCAGTTGTGAGTGGTTTGCACTGAAATATTAGTTTTCTTCAAGGGAGTTTCAATGAATATATAACACACACTTAAGGCCAGATCCATGTCCAGCAGGAAATGGCAGACACAAAGCAAACTTAACCATTCTTTTGAAGTTCTTTTTTTTTTTTGTTTCATAATACCTTGTTTGCCCTCCCCTTTTCTTCCTTTCCAGATATTTTTTTTATATAATATGATTTCCAATTTTGTTTTTAATGCTTTATTGCATGTGTAAATATGTGTGATTATGTGTCAATATGTGTTTCTTGTGCTTTTTCCTTCGGCTCTTTTTCCTTAATTTGTTTGTTTTGCCATATTCTTGTTTGTTTTCCTTTATATTATTATTTTTAGATGCTTGTTTGTATTATAATATGAGAGAAAGAAAAGGTGTAGATTTGGGTATATGGAAAGTTGTGAGGGCTCAGGGGAGTTGGGGAATATGAAACTCTCATCAGTATATCTTGTATAAAATTATTTTCAATGAAAATGAAAGCATATATATATATTAAGTTTTAGCCATCATAGGCAAACATTTTATAATTTTGTTATGCAGTCCCACCTTGTGCTCATATAATTTACTAATTTTCATATTGTGTATAAATTAGCGGTTATATGACTATTGTTTTGTTAATGTTATCTATTTTAAGTTGGAATACAGCAAAGCATCCATCTTGTCACATTATTTTTACATTAATAGAGGAAGTGATAGTCAAAGCAATTTGGGCAGTTAAAAAGTAAAAAGAACACAAAGCAGGAATTTGCAGCATCTTTGCAGATAATATGATCCTATATATTACAAATACCAATATTCAAAGCAAAACCTAAAGCAACAGACCAATTCAGTGAAGCCGGAGAATGCAAAATCAACACAGAAGCAACAGTGATCTTTCTTTACACCATCAACAAACTGTTGCTAAAGACACTGAGTAAATAATGCCGTGGCTACATAGGGAGACCCTATCTACTTACACCAACAGTACAGTTAATACATAGAAACAAATAGAACTACATAAACACTAAAATTATAAAATAATGCTAAAAATGGTTCAAGAAAACCCAGTGTGGAGGTCAGTTGTATTGTTTTCATGGTTAGATGCTTCCACGTTCCCAGTCTGGGACAGAAGGTTCCTGAAGAGCCCATGGTAGCCCACATTGACAAGCTAGAAAAAGTTAAATTTCAGTGTCAGTAGAGGCCAGCAGATGCAACAGCAGTGCTTTGTCTTCACACTTCCTTACACTTGGGTCCCTGCCTGGGGGCTCTACCCACCCTGAGGATGGCAGAAATGCTAGATACACACAGGAACAAAACTGCATCTTTATCTCATACCATAAAAATCAGTTTGTTATGGATTAAGTATCCCAAACAAACAAAACCAATACTGGAAAAAATCATGAGAAAACAGCTTCCTCTCTTCAGCAAATGCTTTCTGAAAACCCACTCAGAGACATGCTCAGAGTATGTCCCTAGATAATTCTGGGTCTTGTCACAAGATTAGTCATCACAATAACCAAGGCATGAACTTAGCACAACTGTATATTA
This sequence comes from Microtus ochrogaster, assembly GCF_000317375.1. NCBI lineage: Eukaryota > Metazoa > Chordata > Mammalia > Rodentia > Cricetidae > Microtus > Microtus ochrogaster. The sequence continues at coordinate 21,426,452 of NC_022031.1, read as the reverse complement.
AGGAATGAACCTGTAGGAAAAATATGTATGCTATTGTATACCATGGAATACTAGTTTACTTTGAAAGGAAAGGAAACCTTTTATTTTTTTTTTTTAAAATGAAAGAACCTAAGGGGCAGTGTGCAATGTGAAATAAGGGAGGCACAGGAAACCAAATCATGTATGATCTCAAGTACATGTAAAGTATTATAATAAAAGAGATATATAAAGTTTAAAGATTCAGAACTAGAGAAACATAAAGTAACATGTATTCCAGAGGCCAAGGAAAAAGGCTTGAGCAAAGGGATGCTGGTCAAGTAGAACAGAGTATCAATTACAAAAGGAGGATGAATTTTGGAGAGCAAGTGCACAGCAGAGTAATTATACTTAATTATACACATGAAACTTTCTGAGAGAGAAAATGGTGTTTTGACAAGATAGAATGTCAGGATTGATTTATCTTAATTCAATCATTGTCTAATGTACATGCAGATCAGAACATTAAGTCATATGTATAGCTACATATCCTATTAACTGAAAAGGTAAGGCATCCCCTTGTTTGATCTGAGTGAACAGGTATACATCATATTCTCAAAATTTTTCTTGTTGTGTATACATATGCATATGATTATAAAATTTTGTAAGTACTGATTTGAGAATTGCAGATAGATTTCAATAGAAGGTGAATTTTTGCTGTGTCTTCAGAGAATGGGAAGCTTTGTCCCTTTACTGAAGTATCTCTGGATTATATTGACAAAAATGTGAGCTGTATTTCAACAAGTGCCCTTAGCCCAGTCTGTAATTGGCCTTTGGTCCCAAAACATGACCTAATGATAGTATGATTACTGATTTCCTGTAGAGAAGACAAAATTCAACCAGGCCTTGATTGGTGAGATTTTTATGTACCTTGTCATCCAGCAGTGTTCTAGTTTTGAGAACTATATGGCAACTTTAAACAAAGGACTAAAATCCAAGATTTAAACCAAAGTTCAGCTGTCAGGGATGTGCAGTGCCTTCTTCTACCAGTTTTAGAGCCCATAGGATCCTCAGACTTCCGATCCAGGCATTGGAAGATGAGGACAAATGATTGAGGCCTTTTGTTTGCTTTGATTCTTGCAGTATCTTAGAGGTATACCTTGCCTTTCCAGGTTAAACTTAGCATGCCCTATGCTTCTGATTGTAAAAAAGAAGCCATTTGCATTTCTTTTTTGTGGCTAATCAATCATGGTCATGCTTAAAACAGTGTGACATGGTAACAGACTAGTTCTTGTGTTTATCTTTTGTGTCAGTTATTTTCGTATTCCCGTGAACATAACAAGACAAACTAAGGGATTGTTTAGTGGGAGCAAAACACTTGCTGTGGAATTGTGAAGGCCTGAATACAGCTCTCCAGAACCTACATACATTATGTTTTGTAGGCTGTTTTTCTTTGCTTTATGTTTAAAAACCACTTATGAGTGAGTACATGTGATGATTGTCTTTCTGGGTCTGGGTTACCTCACTCAACATGATGTTTTCTAGCTCCATCCATTTGCCTTCAAAATTCAACATGTAGTTATTTTTTTTCTGTTGTATAGTACTCCATTGTGTAAATTATCACATTTTCCTTATCCATTCTTTGGTCGAAGGACATTTAGGTTGTTTCCAGGTTCTGGCTATGACAAACAATGCTGCTATGAACATAGTTGAGCATATGTTCTTGTGGCATGATCGAGCTTTGGATATTCTATAATATGAGTAACGTCCATTTGCCATAAATGATTAGGAAGCAGGCCTTGAGGATTGACTCCAAGATGAGGTACAAGTAAATCTTGTGGACATATATTACATTTATGTTTAGCAATCTGACAAGCAATTTTTCTTGTTAATCCAAAATTGTTTTCTTAAACTTCTGTGATGTAAAGCACATGACCACTGAGCAAGCTTGACTTAAGATAAAGTCATGAGCTAAGGCATTACCTTCAGTCAATGGACCAGGAAGATTTGAATGTGCCCTAATATAACCCACAAAGCATGGTGATTTTCTTTGGTAAATAGCATCTTAAATTTGCTGGAACTGTATTTTAAATTGACTATTATTAGTTCATACGCAGGGTATAGTTTCTACAACCTGAAGAACTTTAAAAATATAATGACTGTCAGTATACAAATGAAATGCATTATTTGCAAAAAGCTGCAATACCACAGCAACAGCTCACAGCTTTGGGTATTTGAGAAGATAATCACTTTTTGTCCTTTGCATTTTGTTAAAAAAGGTCTTTTGTTGTCCCCCTCCTCTTTGATTGGGGTACATAAAGCCTGTGAAAAAATAAACAGTAGATTCAGCATTCACTGGATTGCCCTGCCAACTCTGTCCTATGTCTCTGTCTATTTCTTTTGTATCTCTGTTCATTCTGCCTAACATTTTTAATCCATATACCCCTACTCTGGAACATATAAATCTGTCGAGGCAGGACTCTAAAACACATGAAATATTGTGGCATCTCAATGATTGTCAAGTGGCAGACAAACATGGACCCAGAAACAGAAGGAGGTTGGGAAGGAAACGAAGCCTTGGTTTAAGAAATGATGAAACCCTCCTATCTTAGTTTGGGCAATACCATTGTTCATCTATGCAGGATATATGTTAATGTATTTTTACCTTTCATTTTAAATTCATTGCTTCATTTTCAATCCTATTTTTATTATTTTATGTATGTAGGTGATTTGCCTGCACATGTATGTCTACCAAGTCTGTGCAGTGACAAGAGAGGCCAGAAGGGGCCTTTGGATCCCCTGGAACTGGAGCTACAAACCATCCGGGCCACCCATAATTTGAGTGCTGAGAATTGAACACAGGTCCTCTAGAGCCAGTGCTCTCAATCACTGAGCCATCTGTCCAACCCCAAATTCATTATTCTATTACAGAATTAAATGGGTCTTAGTAGAAGAGTTAAATCTCTTAATTCAGATGTAATATAAGAAAATGATAAAATAGTTAGCTCAACTATTTAGTCCATAGAAATGAGCATAACAGCTCAGTATGGAAGCACAATTATTAGTCTATGTGCTTATACTTTTGAACTTGCCACTATATTTCTGGTGCATATAATCCTAATTTCTAGCTATTTCTAGTCTCAAAATGCTGGAGCAATGTTTGTTTACCAAAGACAAAACACAAAAATATTATGAGACCAAAATTTGTATTAGGCACCTCAAGTGATTTTTCTCATCTCCTGTTTTCAACACTGCTAACACGATGACAAATTCTCCAGTAACATATGTACTCTTGTCTGAACAACTCTTGAAGACTTGTGGTAGATAATAAAAGTCCTGACTCATGACTGCTCCTATGTGTAACAGTATAAGGAGAAACAAAAAAAAAAAAACCCTAGAAGTGTGCTATTTCTTTTTTGTAGTAGTGAAAGTATGGAGGGGATAAATGTGTTTCAATCTGCCACTGGGAAAAAAAGGAGGAGAGGCTACTGTAAGAACACCAAGAAATTTGTTGTACCTATCCACATTGGGAGACTAAAATTTTTTCATTTGTAAACAATGGATAATAATCTTCATTTTAAATACAGAGCTGTAATCAAAAGGACATCCATGTTATATCAGAAGACACCAGGATTCCTTTATAGTTCCTATACAGTCAGTATTGGCTCATATTATACATCTGCCCTACTCTGAGCACAGTTTGTGGTATATATAGGGCTTTAATAAATGTTTGTTAAATAAATGTCCATGTTTATAAGCAATGGTAAGTGTTCATGTAGAAGTTCCACTCCAATCCCCCTCCCCTGGGAGTTGCCTCAGCCAGATTCTGCCCTAAGAAAGCCTGACAAAAGATGACCCCTTTCCAGAGATGGTTGGGACCACTCCCATAGGGTATTTAAACTGTCCCCCAGAAAGCAAACACTTGATTTTCTGGTCTTCCTTTACTGTCTCCTCTCTGGGGGGCTGGAAAGTCATTTGGGAGCATTGGTATTCATTAAACCTGAGCTTTTCTAACTCGGTTTGATTTGGTCTGATTTGGATTGCATAGCAGAGAGGCTTATCAGGGCGCAGAAACTTTTATCTGGAAATTCCATTAAGGCGCTGTTTTTCTCACCAGCTCAGGACCACATGGTGGAAAAACACCTTTCTATCCTGTACCAGCTCTTCACCAGGCTAAGACTGACTTTCAACTGGGTAAGTTGACCTTTCCAAATCATTGTTTAAGAGGCCCAGGGACTCCTGCGATTTTCAGGTTGTCCTTCCAGAGACGTGGCCGTCATTGGCTCCCAGCCTGTTACTGAGACAAGGAGCTGCTTTGTCCTGTGGGATCTCTTTTTCAGAACATGTTTAGTTCAAGGGAATTTCTCATACCCTCCTGTTTTTTTGTTTTTGTTTTTTTTTTGAACCAAAGTCTACCACAGTAAACTCATTGCACTAGGCTTTGGGTCCCAAAATGGTCACCTGCAATTCAAGACAGATCCCCAAATAGCCTTGGACTGCCTTTTATAAAATATTTTTAAAATTGGGGCTATCTGTCACATCCTTAGCACCTAAAAATTTTTGCTGGTGTATGGGACAAGTAACAAAACCCCCATATGCACAGTTTCTGGATACTCTGCACCCAACCTTCTCCACCCAACCCCTCCCCATGCTTCTCTTGCATTTGCTATTTGTCTGCATCTCTACACTTCTCTCTCTCTCTCATTCCTGGCATGTGATCTGGTCATGCTGGGATTCTCTATACAATGGATCTGTTCTCTCTGCCCCCCCCTACTCTGAGCTACATAGCTGTTCCATCCGTATGTTTCTGTTCTCCCTTACAGCATCTGCTGATCTGACCCTCAGCGGGACCACCTATGTGCTTGTCTGGCTTCTGCATACTACTCCAGGATTTCTAAGTTGGTCAGCTGATACAGTTTCCTGGAAAAAAAGGTTTCTTTGTGCGTGTGTGTGTGTGTGTGTGTGTGTGTGTGTGTATCTACTATTAAAGCAAAGCAGCATGATTAGCCCTGTCCAGATATAATGTCTTCCTCTTCATGATGGATTTACCCGCTCAATGTAAGCCCAAGCAAATTTATCCTCCCCACTGTTTCTCTGAGATATTTGGTTACAGAAGTGATGAGAAAAGGAAACAGTACAACTTATACAAACCCACAGCATCTATCTGCCCACATTTCTGGAGCCAAGGTAAGCCACACAGACAACCTAAGGTCAGTATGGGCGAGAGGTATATTGTGTCCCCAGGGCAAGAAAGGAGACATGACCAGGTGGGGACAAGTGCTGGGTGTAGCAATCGAGGTGCTGCTCTACTCTTTGTAAGATTATCATCTTGGTGCCACTTGAGAATTTGTCTTAGCAGAAGAATGAAGAATTATCTTCTTTGAGAAGCTCAACAAATACTTTCTGATTCAGCAAAATGTATCACCCTAACTATATTAGAGATGTCATTACAGTTCGTTAACTCAATAAAATAAGTACAATTGAAGTGGAAATGAAACAAGGAAAACAGTCTATGTGGAGTCTTTCAGCATGCAAACTTAGTGACCCTGATTGGAAATGCTTTCTCTGGGTGGGTAGGTTAAGCAAAGGAGACTACAGGAAAAATGAATTTAGTAGATATACATATATGTATATATATATATACATATGAATGGATAGATAGATGATAGATAGATAAATGATAGATAGATAGATGGATGGATAGATACATGGATGGATAGATGGATAGATAGATGATAGATAGATAGATAGATGGATGGATAGATAGATAGATGATAGATAGGTAGGTAGATAGATAGATAGATAGATAGATAGATAGATAGATAGATAGATAGATAGATCCACCTGTCCTTGAAATCCACTCCCTTTCCTCTTATTCGTGGCTGAATCCGATTTTCTAGTCTCCTTGCAATTGCCTGTGGTCAGGTGGTGATTGTAACTCCAGACCAGATATATTTTCTTTAATATCTAGTCTTCAAAAACTCATGTGCAACATTTTATTGCTTTATCCCCCACCTCAGCGCATCACAAGAAGGGTAGAGCTACAGTTCATATAGATCACAGATGTAATTCACTGGCATGCCAGATGGAAAGTCCTTATCAACTAAGAATGTTCATATAATTAAGACATAAATTTTCACGGTTTTAGCCACTATAATTCAGGATATTTATTTTACCTGATAAGCCTACTTTCCTTAATTTTGTATGTGTTTGCTGATTAATGACTGCTATGAGGTGGTGATGGGAGAGAGAAGAAAGGGAGGGGCAGATGGAATTAGGAAAAGAAATAGAGGTTACCAGTAATGTGTTTGTTACTTGTTCTAAACCTCTGGAGTGTAGGGTGATTGGGGACTCATTGGACTAGAATATGTGATAGTACGCTAGAACCTGGGCAAAGTCTTACTGTGAACCTCCAACCTACACAGATTGAGAGAAGAATTCGGGCTCCACAAACTGGCAGCCAAGAGCACTCATTTACGGTCTGCATGAATCACAGGTCCTTTTCTTCTAGTAATAATTTTCTATTCAAAAAAACATGTTTTAATGTAGTTGTTTATTATGTAGTATAGTGTTCTGCCTGCATGTACGTAGGCATGCCAGAAGAGGGCACCAGATCTCATTATAGATGGCTTTGAACCACTATGTAGTTGCTGGGAATTGAACTCAGAATCTTTGGAAGAGCAGCCAGTGCTCTTAAACTCTGAGCCATTTCTCCAGCCCTAGCTATATTTTTCGAAGTGTATTTTTATATGTTCGATCCTCCCCAAAGCTTAACCACAGATGAGGTGAGCTCCTTCCTCTTCATCTCTAGTTATCTCTCCCAGAACTCCTTCCCTCCTGTTCCCAAGACCACCTGCCCCAGTCCTTAAAGAGTTACTTTGACTGGATTTGTTGTTTGGTGATATGAATTTGTGTGTTTTCTTCTCTATTACAGTAGCAGAAGTCTGACCATACCTGAGTACTTATATGAAAGTGTCTGTGTGATTTTGTAACCGGACAGTGGATTTGGGTACAGTTTTGCTTTTTATTTTATTTTGATAAATACATCTTTGTACTGAGTTAGAATTAAAAAAAAAAAACAAGCTGTGTTTCTTTCTTTTCCTCTCAAAAATCCATTCCTCATTTCCTCTTAGCATAGGCACATTACAGAAAGTCCACTGGTAAAAAATAAACACATTAGAAACATGCTCTCTCATGGTGAGTTAGACTTCTTTCTGATGAACCTACAGCATTACTGAGGACACATATAGACTGCAAATACAAAAAGAGCTGGTAGATACAGTTCAGCTTCAAATGCCACTTCTCATCCCCAGATATATATTTTTTGAAATATCCAAACAAGCTTTATGTTTGCAAAAGGCTACATAGGATAAAAAAAATACCTTACCTTCATAAAGAGGTTTTCTTTTGACTCCTGTGAACTTTGGATTACCTTGGGTGAAATTTTTATACATTTTAAATATTTAAAATATGTATTTAAACATAATTACATCACTTTCTTCTTCACTTTCCTCTCTCCAGCCCCTTCCAAATCTCTGCAATTCCTTCCATGCAACCTCATTTCAAACTGATAGCCTCTTTTTCTTTGATTATTACTACATATATATGTCAGCTTATGTATCTGTATATGTACCTATGTGTATAATAATACACAATGAAATAAATTTACCCTGATCAGATAAACACTACTGTGTGTGTGTGTGTGTGTGTGTGTGTGTGTGTATGTGATTTCAGGGATGACCATTTTGTATTAGATAATGTGATGAACACTACCCTGTGCATGTGTGTGTGTGTATGTGTGTGTGCGTGTGTGTGTGTGTGTGTGTGTGGTTTCAGGGCTGGCCATTTGGTATTAGATGACCAATTAGGGGCTCATTTCTGGGAGAGGCTGATTCTTACTCTCTCTGGAGTCATTAGTTATATATCACAGTGCAGATTAAAGAAATGATTGTTCATTCTCTTGTTACTAATTTATTAGATGGTATGCATTTTTTTTTTGCTATTTTAATGGTCATTTAGACCTCGTCTCAATTACCTGAATGAAAATGCCCAATGGGACAGGGAGTGATTCAGATCATGGACAGAGCAAGTACTATGGACGGAGCTAGAGCAAGGCCCTGTGTTCTGCCTCCTATGCCAAATCAGGAAAGCAAACATTTAAACACACAGGAAAAAAACTAAACCAGCATTCATTTTGAACTGTAACTTTAGCTTAATGTTTCCTTTAAATAAGATAATAGTGTGTTTTGTGTACTTGTGTATTTCTTCAGGATTTTATGTGCATGCTAAAATACTAGGGAAAAAATGAGAACTGCGGCGGTTTGAATGAAAATGTTCCCCATAGCCTCATGTATTGGTGTGCTTAGACTCCAATTTGTAAACTTTTGGGGAAGGATGAAGAGCTGGTGTGTCACTAGGAGTGAACTTGGAGATTTCAAAAGCCCATGGCCAGGCCTGGTGACTCTCTCTTCTTCTCGCATATCCTGTGGACCAGGGTATAAAGCTCTCTGTATATTTCAGGGTATATACTGCTCCAGGGTCATGCCTGCATTTGTGCTGCCATGCTCCCTGCCATGATGACCAGGGACTAATCCTCTGAAAATCCAAGTAAGCTCGCTGATTAAACGCTTTATTCTATAAGAGTTGCCTTGGTCATGGTGTCTTTTTCCTGCCATAGAACAGTAACTAAGACAATAATTAAAATGATTTTCATAAGCGATAGATTTTGAATTGTAAAAGCCTTCGATACACACAAAAAATAATAATATACATTATTATTTACATTAGTTACATATTTCAGACCCCAAGAAAAACTGCAAAAGAAATATGAAGTCCACAAAATAATCAGAAAGAAACTTCCAGACTGAGTCTTTATTTAAGGAGAAACAAGAAACCAGTTGCTCAAATGAGACACTCTAAATTCTGAAAATTCAGAATGATGCCACAGGTATGGATGAAACTTCACCTGTGAAAATGTTGTTGTCAAGGTTCAAGCATGTGTGAAAATTTCTTTAGACTAGATGCATAGGAAAGATAAGAGAATCTCATGGTTAAGCTTGGGTCCTATCCCTTAAGTATCTTGTTGTGTTTATGAAAATATTCCAAAATACCTGTGATCCCAAGTTCCTTGAATAAGTACAACTCAACTAAGACATCCAGAAATCTGCACTTTCAGATCTGATATTTTAGGTGTGTTTTCTTCCCCTTATAGGCCTTTTCATTTGTAAATCTCAGAGTAATAGGGGAGAAAGATTATTAAAGGAGATTTATCAAATAAATAAGATACAAGAGGGGGAAAGAAACAAAGAAACAAATGAACAGCAACAAAATGCCCTGCAATGCACTAATATGTTTAATAACAGGTATGTCGGCAGCTCGGGATTTCTAGTACCATTTAAAGATAGATCATAAAGGATGCAACCAGCAAAAAGCAAAGCTTCATAAACCTCTAAAATTGCTATTAAAGTTGCCTTTTTAAAAAGATACATTTAAAACCAATGCATTTTCAACTGTTTGAATTATACAACGACAAAATTCCAATCTGGCTCTCTTGGGAGATGAGGCGGAAGTTTAAGCAGGCTTCCGGTTTTTTAAAACCATCCCACCTGTTAACACTGCCTTTGGGGAGTGGCCAGTACAAATCATCACAGCTTCCTCTAGGAGAGCACCCTCCCCCAGCATGTCCCTACATGCCCTGGCCAGTAGGTGAGTGTTTCTGTGCTCTAGGTTTTAGTGACAGTAAGGTGAGCTGATGCCCAGAGGCTTTCAAGTCAGATTGACTTGCCTCTGTATCCCTGTGCCTCCATGTGGTCATCAGGGAACTTTCTCTGTCCATACCCACAGCTTGTCCATGCATCTACTTCAGTGGGGTTATTGTGGGGATCAAATGAATGAATAGGCACAGCGGCTGCTGCCTGGCACTTGACAAGCCTTGGGAGCACGTTAACTGTTGTATAGCGCTTCCTGAATAGATGAATTAAATCCCAAATAAAATCCATTGTGGGTGAGCTGAAGAGAAGGACCACTGGTTTCATTCTCACGGTTCATCACAGCCTCAGGATATGAAGTGGTGGCTACAGTTAATGTAAGACATAGGCAGACTTATCTGTTCCCTCTTCTGCAACCTTTTCCTTCAGCTACTAGAGTAGTCAGTGCTAAGACATTCTGCAAGTCTTTCCCCATAAACTAAACTATTTGTTTGCCAGTGTCTATCACTTTATTGCTCTCACTCAGCAGTGATGGCCATGAATATGTTCTGTGTGTATAAAACCAGCACTCCCTCATGGTCCTTGAACAGGGATGTCTTAAAGTTAGGTTAAGAAATAAATAAAAAGACTTCTGACTACCCGTCTTCCTTCTCACAAGAATGAACAAAAATTGGACTTTCAACAATAAACCCTCTTGACTTTTTTAGACAGCAATTTGAGATAACTTGTGTGTTCTTAGTACAATTCCAGGGATATCATAAGTAGATTTTTCTTTGAAACAATATTGCTAAATTAGAAAAACAATGAATGCTGTTGGAAAAATTGAAAGAACAGGACACTTAACTATAAGATAAACAAAAACCAAATATCTTTTATGCCTGAATGGATTGGGAAAATCTCCAAATAAGGAGCAAAGGTACCACGAAAATCCCTCACCTGTCCTGTCTTTACACACCAGGCTGACCTTCAGCTCAAAGAGACCAGCTGACTTACGCCTCCAGAGTGTCGAAACAGCAGGCCTGAGACACCACCTAGCTTTCACCTTTTCTTAATCTATAAATCAAGAACCTACTAGGAGGGCAGCAGTGGGGTAAACAGTGTTTGGAGTCTTACTCTGAAATGGGCCTCTTTGGACGCAATTGGTCAGGGTTTTATTCCTGGTTCTCATAGAGTTATTTCAGCTACTTGTGCTGAGCCCTGCGGAAATTTAAGTCAGAAGAACTCCCAGGCTCCATTCTGTTGGTGGGCAGAGGAATCTGAGAGTTTCTTTAGAATTCATGGAGTTTGTCTGGTACCTTAACTAACTAGAATGAGGTTTTATTCTCAGACTTTTCTCAATTTATTTCTCTTTGCACAACTTCATATTTGCGTTTATTCTAGGACTACCTCATTATTATTGAAAGGACATGCACGGCCCTCGCCTTCCCCTTGTCAATGAATGTCTCAGTGAAGAATCCCAGGGCACCCTGAATTAGATCCCTAAGCCAATTTTCACAGTGTCTCTGATCTCTGAGCTCCTGGGGAAACATTATTCTCTGCTGCGATCCTAATCAACGTTTTCTACAAGATTCCAGCAGGGGCGCCCTGCGCGAAAATAGTGACCATGACCTGAACCCAGAGCTGTGTGCCAGAACCCTTGTAGAACCTCCTCTTATGGTCATGCCCACAGCCTCTTCCCTCCTTCCGCGGTGGCTGCATCCACTGTCTGGATCTTGCCTTGCGTTGTGTAGAGCGCGTTCATTCTCAGCTTCAAGTCTCTGGGCCATTCTTCTCCATACATCACCAAACTGAACTTGTACCTCCTCGAGGTCGCTTGGTTAAACCTAGCTCCCTGTTTAGTAGAGGTTTCCAACCCACTCTTCACACCCAAAGGGAAAACCCCAAGGCCTGCGACCCTGAAATTGCCCTGAGCACCACGGACGCAAATCCCCAGGGGCTTCCCAGATTGTCACTCATTCATATTCATTCGCTTTCTCTCAGTCACAATCTCTTTCTCTTTCCCCAGACTCCTAACAAGACAAGGCGATCCTCTCTCTTACACACACACACACACACACACACACACACACACACACACACACACACACACCC
>NC_022031.1:21405543-21414599 GCF_000317375.1 Microtus ochrogaster | reverse complement strand
GAGAGAGAGAGAGAGAGAGAGAGAGAGAGAGAGAGAGAGAGAGAGAGAGAGAGAGAGAGTCGCAGGCACACGAGCTCACACGCCTACTCAGACAGCCCACCGCACTTTCCAGACGCCCACCTCCAGCACACTCCCCTCCCCTAAAAGGCATTCACCCACTCACCAGCTGTAGCCTCTTTGGTCCCCCGCCCTCCCGTCCGGCTCACCCTCCCCAAGAAGCAGACCCGCGCGCTAGGAGGCAGGGACCCTCCGGCAAAGCAGTGGCTCGGGAGCTCCGCACTGACCTCCGCCTGCCCTGCCTGCAGATTAACAAAGGCGGCAGCGAGCCCCAGCCTGACCCGACTGCCGCGAGCCGAAAGCTGGCCACGGGGCCCAGAGGCTGCTCAGGCGGCAAGCGCGCAGCGCGGGGTGATCAGAAGTCACGGGCACCGGTGTCTGAGCTCACAGATCTCTCTCAAGCCGCGCTGCTGGGACGCCGGCCACACCATGGGCTGCTGCACCGGGCGCTGCTCGCTCATCTGTCTCTGCGCGCTGCAGCTGGTAAGTGCCCCGTTGAGTCCGGGTTCTGGGAGCAGTCCGTCCTCCCGAACCGGCTTGTGGAGGTCTCTCCTTGGATCCGCAGCTCAGGGCTAAGGACCCGTGAGCACGCTGAAAGCACTGGAGGGATCCCCACCCTCGCTGTCCCATCCAGGACGTTTGTGCCTTCAGCCCCTTAGCTCTTGCCCGCAGGAGGGCGCGGTCTTACTTCTGGTCCGGTGCGCTGCGTCGCCGCCACGCGGTCCTAGGGCAGCTGGGGTGGCGCTCCCCGAGAGTGATTTCCCCGCCCCCCTGTCGGACACCTGGCGTGTGCACCCTCTGCAAACCTGCTGAAGTTATAGCGGGGTTCAGGGCTCGATCTTATCTGGACGGTTTTCAGGAGACAGAATGTTTAAGTAGAAGCTGGAGCTTCTGAGACAGCAGGAGCCTCAGTTTTCTGGTGGTTCTTCCAGCAGCTGGAAGGTGATAGTTGAGGAGTCCAGGACTGGATGCGGATGTGCTTGGGAAGCACAAGTTGAGCCTCTGCCATTTCGTTTCTGCTTTTGATTATCTTGAAATGTTGCATGTTCGAGCTGCTACCGGCTGACAGCAGTCTTGGGCGAGTGGACAGGGCTTCTTTTCGGTTTGGCGCCTTGCCTATGGAATGGGTGGAATCGGAAGTTGGAAACCAGGGTGGAAAGAAAAAGACCTTTCTGGCTCTAGGCAAATCCTCTCTATCCTTTTGTTATCGGGGCTGACACTGGTCTGTTTCATGGTCACCAGAAGTCAAGGCTGTAACCTCTGGTGCCAGACTTTTGTGAGTGAGATTAACTTGCCCTCTGCAATGCATTGCCTTTGCTTTGTCGCAAATCTCAGAGGTGTAACTAGGGTATTTAGTCAAGCTAGCGGAGAAGCTTTGCGCGAACTTTACCGGCTGTAACTCTAGCAGGGCTCATTAATCCGGCGATGTAATGAGTTAGTCTTTGTTCCTGAAGGCTTTTGTACGTCTTCACTTTTCCAGTTTTGCCAGTTTCCCCCTAAAGCTTCATCTTGTACGTGCTCATTGTTCTTTAATCCACGCAAAAGAGATAAATTCGTAAGCCTGTTGGACAACCTATTTTGCACTATGAGAAACACGCACCAAACGTATTTATTGTGTTTTCTTGAAATATATAAAACTGCACGTGAGCTTTTTTTTTCTTCAACTTTAGGGAAAAAGTCAATGGATAACTTACACAGTGATTTTTAGAAATGAACTTGACTTTTAAATTAGGAAACTGAGTATATTAGGTCAACCCTTGATTTTTATATATGCACAGAAACATCTGTGATTGTCTAATCATTGTAAGCAATATGAAGTTAGGATCAAAAGTCATTCTTTGTAAACACTACAAATGTTTAGCACTCAGAAGCGGGAACATAGTTGCTGAATTTATGACAATGCCTACATTCTGTCTATATAGCGTTTCTCCACAAACATCTCTTTTGACTCCTGAAATTACTCTCTGGGAGATACCCATTTCACTAATTTGCCTAAGAGGAACTCATAAAATTAAACTCCCCCCCCCCAAAGTAAGTTGTTGTTCTATGGTAAAAGCAGAAGGCTGATTATGAGCATGTGAGAACTAGATCCCACACTAAAGAAAGCAAATGTGTTGTCTCAGAGAGAGTTTCTATTGCTATGATAAGACACCTACCAATCCATATCACAATCCATATCACAGTCCATGATCAGCGTTAGGGTGGGAACTCCATGCAGGACCTAGGAGCAGAAACCCAAGCAGAAGCCATGAGGAATGAAACCCCGAGGTTTGCTCAAGCTGCTTTTTCATACACAGTACCACCATGCCAGAAGTGATACCACCGAGAGTGAGTGGGACTCCCACGTCAATCATCAATTAAGAAAATGTCCAGGCCAATCTGGTAGGGTTATTTTCTCACCTGAGGTTCCCTCTTCCGAAATGATGACAGCTTGTGTTGACAAGAAAAACAAAGCGTCAGCTAGCATACTTTTTTTCCATTGCTTTATTATACCACACATGCTCACGTTATTTATATAAAGGGTTTATAGTGGATAGTTGAATTAATAGTTTTGACATGAATATTGGTTAATATTTTTATTTGCTTTAAGGAGAAAAAAAGACACTGAAACAATATTGGAATTTCATCACCATTATGACCAGATTTACTTTTCTGAACTGTATAATAATTTTCAGTTATGAAAGATAATTTATGAATTTTGTTTGAGAATGCAGTAGTTACAGACAGTACATATTGTAGTTTCAGCATGCATTACTAAAATATGTTTACTCACAAATTTGTTAAGACCATTGCTCAATGTACAATAAGTCACACCCCAATTTGTAACGTTTCCATTGTCTTTGCTTTAAGTATTCCCACTTCAGCTACTTATAGCAAACGTTTGCATAATATTTTGACTATCCAGATAAAGTAAGAGACACAAAAATCTTTAAAAGCACAGATAAAGAAGGATGTGTCAAAATAATTATAAAGGAATGAACTTTATGATAAGTTTTGAATCCTTGGTTGATGTAATAAGCCAGTTGAACCAAATTAATAAATTCAGGTTGAATCTGTGCAAAACATTTTTGGATGGTCCCAGGGGAAGAGGAGAAAACCACTAAGAGAAACCATGAGGAGGGGCCTTTTAATGCCCTCTGGAATGAGCTTTCTCAAGGGATAGGCCTGAAAAGAGAGTAACTGGGCTGAATGGAGCTTCCCAACACTTCAGATATTTAGCACTTCTGTTTTGATTATGATTTATTTGAATGTGTATAATTCAATTTACAATAATAAATATGTTTGATAACTGTCTCACAGAAATCTTGAGAATTTAAGAAATAAACTCTCTGAGCCCATGTTGGCCTGTTCCAGAATGCCTTGTGAAAGGACCCCAGCTTCCCAGGCCTGGCACATTTCCCACTGAATACAGTTCTCCCCTGTCCCTTACACCCTGCAACTCTTGGAAGATGGGGATTATGAAACCTTAACAAGCACTGGCATGAAGAGAGAATGCCCTTTGTTGCTCAGACATGATGCAGTGACTTCATATAGTAACAGTAAGAGTCAGCTACACATCATACCTGGATAACCCAAGAACTCCTCCTGAAAGCCAAAGAAATGGGAGCTTTTCTGTGATTTCAATCCATCTCATTTGAACTCCATTGGGTTTTCCTTTTGAGTGAAAAGCACCAGCATGGGAAATCTAACTAGCCAGAACTTGCCATTTTTACATGGCTAATGTTGATGAACTTCGATTTGTGAACTCTGTCTTCTACCTCGCTACTTCTGCCCTAGTATTCATTTATTGCCTTTCATCCATGCAAACGTATGTGCTACATCCTTGCCCCGCAATTCACATTTATGGTCTGACTTTGCAAGACCAGATTAAAGAGAAGATGGAAAGAATAAAGACAGGGGCATAGGAAACTTTGTAAAGTGATTCTCCCTAGGAAAAGTGATTTGTTTCCAGTTCACTCATCTCTCAAGTCACCAAAGAACTTTTAGGGTCCTCAACAATGAGGACCCTAAGAGAGGCATATGTAGATCTAATCTACATGGGAAGTAGAAAATTACAAGATCTCCTGAGTAATAAATTGGGAGCATGGGGAGCTTGGGAGAGGGTTGAAGGTGAGAGGAGAGGCAGGGAGGGGAGCAGAGAAAAATATAGAGCTCAATGAAAATCAATAAAAAAGAAGCAAAAAAATAAAGAACTTTTAAATACATCTTATGCAAGGACGCTCTTGGTGCTGCTTGTTTGTCTAATAGCAAGTAGTCTACTATCAGGTGTGTAGGGTCTAGAGCAAAAATGAACACCCAGTCATACGTATGCTAAATCAGCTTTACTCACCGTATTTAAATGAAACTTAATTGTGTGTTTTAAATTCTTCCATCCCTGCCACATGGCATTTCAGAAACATTTTCTCTGAGCTGCCTCAGGAAAGTGTTGAACACACCACTGCAGGCATGGTTCCCACAAAGTATTAGTCATCTTCAGCATCACAGACATCAGCCTCAATAACACTAGGCATGCCATTACTTGGAGAACTTATTATGTTTTGTATTCTTTTGCCACGAGAGTCGTATTTCTTGTCAGAGCTAGTAATCAGCCCATTAAAAGTCAAAAGTAAGATGACATGTTTATAGTCACGGAACCCCTAAGCGATTTGCCTAAACAAGCAGCTATTAACATATAGATGGGCTGTATGTTGTTTTAGAGAGCAATCTCCCCAGTTAAGGAAAATTAGCATTTACTTGCTGTCAGTGAAAGCAAAGTTTCAAGACTTTCTATTTTAACTTCCAGCCATATTGTGAGCAGAGCACCTGCGATATTCGAAAGCTCACATAAGTGTGTTGGTGCATTAATGATGGTGCTTATCTGTGCTGAGTTCTGAATTAAGTCCTGTGAAATATACCGCTCTCCTCCCAGAAATACTGGACAGTACGGAAACATTTTTTATTTGTAACGTAGATTTTACTTATTTACATAGTTTAATTTAAATAGCTCTCTTTATTCTGTGCATTATAATTCCCCTTTAAGGATTATGTTATTTTAGGCATATTGGTGTTCTGTCTGTATGACTATCTGTGCACCTCATTCATACAATGCCCCCTGAAACTGGAAGAGAGCATCCAACTTCCTAAAACTGGAGTTACAGAAGGTTTTGAGTTGCCCCAAGGGTGTTGAGAATTGAACCCTTGTCCACTGGAAGAATATTCGGTGCTCTTAACTGCTGAGCCATCTCTTCAGTCTTGCAATGTAATTCTTATTTCTTTGCCTTTATTTCAATATTCTGTTCCATCCTATGAAACTTAAAAAAGGTTAAGAAAATTAATTTTTGGCTGATGGTGAGATTTTTCTGGTCTGGAAATCACCTTGTATTAGCCAAGGCTGAGGGTTGACCTACACATCCTATACAGAAGAATGAGCTGTGCTGTTACAAAATATGGAGCTACAGGATGAGGTGAAGGTCAAAAACATAATCCAAGAACAGTTTCATGCTTTTGAAGAAACTGAGGTCACAAGACTCTTTGACTGTTTCTTGGAATTTTCCCACAAGCACTCAGAAATCTCCCCATCTAAAGGACCTCACTTTTGGGTCAAGTTCAGGCAGCAGTAGACTTAATAATCAAGATTAGCCATCACAGAACATATTACTATTATATGTGATATACATACATGCACACACACACACACACACACACACACACATATGAATACTGATACTTTGGGTTCTTTTCCTGAAAACCAAGTCACTTCATATCATAGTCTTTATGAAAAGGCTTCTGGGTCATATTTCATGATTTAGCAATAGAGATACTTTATCTCATGGGAATTATTAATAATTTTATTGATTTAGCACAGCACTAAGCTGAGCTTTGTGTCTTTGCTTAATCACCAATAAAGTTACATGGCAGCTTGCTTTTATGCAGGCTAGTAAAGAGACAATCCTACTAGTAGAAAACGGATGAAAATTCTCTGAGATGAGTTATGCCTTCTACAAATGACAGGTTGATGTACCTGATGTTAGGATCTAATCGGAAGATGTTGTCTTTATTAAGGTAATTAAATAAAACAATTAATATAGATTGTAGGCCAGTATGGCTAATGCCTCTGTAAAAGGGAAATTTGTACAAAAACATGTGCAAGCACAGAGGAAGGTGAAGGGATGTTTCCCAGAGAATGCTAATGAAGAATAGGATGACAGTGAGCCACCCCAGGCCAGAAAATTCAGAAACTGCAGGCAAACCACCAGGAGCTAGAAAGAGGCATAATGCTCCCTACTGGACCTTGACTCTGCTGAACACTTGGTCATGTACTTCGGTCTGTCTGAACTGTAAGACTGTAAGTTTATTTTTTTAAAAACTTTCTCATGGCAGATTGGGCTCGAGGTGCTGTATCAGGTGGCTCCTTCATGG
Organism: Microtus ochrogaster; assembly: GCF_000317375.1. Taxonomy (NCBI): domain Eukaryota; kingdom Metazoa; phylum Chordata; class Mammalia; order Rodentia; family Cricetidae; genus Microtus; species Microtus ochrogaster. The sequence goes on along the minus strand of NC_022031.1, from coordinate 21,408,143 downwards.
GGGTGTTGGACCTGGTTATCAGAATGACACATGGGATGTATGAGAGACAATATGATTGCATATTCTGAATAGTACAAGGTTTGGATGGACTAGCACTCAAGTGAGAAAAGTTTTCTGGGTTGGCAAAACTTAGAAAGACTCAGTACTTTCCTTAAAGCTTTCAAGGCGATAGATGCTTCATTTCTGAATGGAAAGGGAAAGGGAAAGGAGCTGGGTCTCCTAGGCTGACAGGGTCACTGAATGTGTTGTCTCTATAAGCTTTGCATATGCGTTGCTTTTTTCTTTTTTTGAGGCTTACTGGCTATCAAGCCATGGAGTCAATTTGATGGATTCCTAAAGAGTATTTTGGAATGGTTGGTGGAGTAATTTGAATGTAATTAGCCCCCATAAGCTTTCAGGGAGTAGCACTATCAGGAAGTGCGATTTTGTTGGAACAGTTGTGGCTTCTTTGGAGGAACTGTGTCACTGTGGGGGTGGACTCCGAGGTCTTTTTTGCTCAAGTTTCACTCAGTGTTACACTCAGATTAATTCCTGTTGCTTGTGAGTCAAGATGTAGGGCTCACAGCTGCTTCTTAGGCACCATGTCTGCCTATATGCCCCATGTCACGCCATGATGATAGTGGACTAAACCTCTGAAAATAGAAGCCACCCCAATTAAATGCTTTTACTTTAAAAGAGTTGCTGTGGTCATGGTGTCTCTTCACAGCAATAGAAACAACCCTAACTATAGCAAAACTTGGGGCAAGGGATGAGGTATTGCTGCGATAGGTCAGAACATGCTTTTATTTGGAGTAATTTGGACTTTGGGAGTGTGGGTTAGGAAAGCAGTGGCATACTTTAAGCCTTGATTAATTGACTATACTAGTAGGAACATGGAAGACAGTGGTACTGAGTTGGCCTGAACTGTGGGACCTGGCTCAAAAGGTTTCAGAGGAGAATTTTAGAATGTTCCCTAAAGATAGTTGTGAGTGAAAAATGTGGGAGCTTGTGTGAGCAAATGACCTTGCAGGTGTAATTTTTAAGAGAAGAAGGGGAGGTAGGGTCTGTGTTAGAATGGGGATAGGAGGCAAAGGAGAAGATAAAGGGGGCAAAGAAAATGTAGGAAGGGGTATTTGTCCAAGAGGGACAAAGGATTGCTTCTGGATAGAGAGGAGACAGACTTGGCACATAGGCAAATGACAGTTTATAAAGGTAAAGGAGAAAATCATGTGTCAGGATAAGGCATTTAATTATAATTGGGTGTGTTAATTAGGGTAGCCAAAGGGAGACTGATTGCCAGACTTTAATACTTTTATAGCTTGACCTTGGTAGTCAGCCTCAGGAGGAGAAAATGGCCAAATAAGGGTGGTGGTGGCTAGTGTTAGGAAAGTAATCTAATGATTTTCAGCAAGGCAGAAGGAACAGTAGAGAGAGGGAAAAGGGCCACATGTTCGAGTGGGCTAGTGTCCCTTCAAACCATGTTTTGAATTTCAGTTTTAGGGATACTCGTTGATGAATATTTTATAAACTTAAAGGTTAAGAAACATTTCTTTCAGGTGCAACAAATATTCATGCTTTTAATCCTCTTAACATGAGTTTGTGTTAATGCCTACAAATATCTATGCTTTTTCTGGGGAGATACAACACATACAGCTAATCAACCTAGAGAAGGAACCCAAGTAGACCAAATTATGGATACTACCAAAGTCCAGTTTGGTGAACCAATATATTTTGTTGAGGTTACTTACAGAAATACGGGTGAGAGTTTACTTATAGGTACAGAAATGGTTCAGAGACAGCTGTATCACCAAAACCCACCACAGCATGGGTGACAGCTGATAACACTGGGAGCCTGTAGCATACAGCACAGCCTTCAGGCAGCTGATCAGGTTGGACATGGTCCTTTCCAGGTGCCTTGGTTGGTCTAACCTCTTTCTTACAGTTGTTTTGGGCTCAGAGTCATTGCAATTTTTCTCCTCTGGCTTTTCAACACTGCTCTTCTGAGAATCCTCCTTAAAGTTCAGCTTCACTTCCTGGGAGAGGGACATTTTATTGTTTACTCTGGCAGGGAAAGGCTGATTGAATCAGATCAGTTTCAGGGACTTCCTGAAACTGTTTTGAGTTTTTTACCTTCCTGTTTAGGGAGCTTTCCTTGTAAAATTAAATGTTTTAATCTTAGATTAAAGTGTTAAAAAACACATGCATCCACAATAGACTATCATCTTTCCCCTTAAGGATGATTTTTTTTTATTTTGTTTTGTTTTGTTTTTGTTTTCCAAGATATGATTTCACCATGTATCCCTGACTTTCCTGGAACTCATTCTGTTGATATGTCTGGCCTCATACTCACTGCAACCCACCTACCTCTGCCTCCTGAGTGCTGGGATTAAAGGCTTGTCACCATTGCTTGGCTCAAGGATCATTTTTTATCAATGATTGAAGTGAATGCTAAGGTAACACAAATATGCCTCATAAAACAATCTAATATATGTTCTAATTTTGGCATATTTTGCAAAGATTCTCAAATAAAATGGGAGATGGGCTTTGAATGTCCTGTCATGGAAATGGTTGTCTAGTTATAGACATTAACATAACTACCATACACAGCACACACACACACA
>NC_022031.1:21402619-21405443 GCF_000317375.1 Microtus ochrogaster | reverse complement strand
CACACACACACACACACACACACACACACACACACACACACACACACTTTCAGATAGAGCCTTACGTCCGGTCTGGCTTCAAATTTGTGATGATCCTTCTGCCTCATGAGTATTGGAATTGTAAGTATGCACTGAGTTCCTAAAGCCTAAATTTCTAATGAAGGAAATCTTTCAAACTGTGTTTTATGAGAAGAACATACTTTAGATTTGTATTTAGTTACAAGACAGAAATGCATATGCCCTTTCAGCATTGAAATCTCTGTCCTAAACATCATTTAGAATGGAAATTTTGCCTCAGTTTTTTTTTGTTTGTTTGTTTTTGTTTTGTTTTTCGAGACAGAGTTTCTCTGTGGCTTTGGAGCCTGTCCTGGAACTAGCTCTGTAGACCAGGCTGGTCTCGAACTCACAGAGATCCGCCTGCTTGTGCCTCCCGAGTGCTGTGCCTCAGTTTTTACTTTCTGCTCCACCTTAGCTTTATTTCTAGCTGGCCAATAGTGAGCTAAGGCACTTGGGCACTAGAGCCAGCTTGTCCCAGCTGGGAAGAGTTTACTATAAGGATTTCAGAAATTTTGTGAGCCAATTGTTAAACAAAATTTTATTAAAGATTAACTATATAAGCTATAATTAAATTATTTAGAAACAAAAGTAATGCATATTCAGAAATCAACATATTTACCATCTGGGCATGATTTACATTTACAGTACTGTTGGGTATAACTTTCATACAGAAGTATGCAGTTTACTGAACATTTCATCCAAGTTTTGCAACTAGTGCCATCAAATTGGTAGCAAAAATTCTATTATGGAAGATGTATTTCCATATACAAGTATACAAATGTCAGGCTACTCTGCTGTCTTATAGAGCCCATCATTAAACATTTACTAACTCACCAATAGGCGAAGTCTCTCATCAGAAGGCCAGTTTTCTGTCTATCAATGGTAACTTATTAAAAAGCCTTTGATTAATTCTTTATATAATTAATTTATGCATTAACTAATTCATATGATGAAAGCATAATGTATAATTTAGATATTTTGATTATTTCTTTGAGTGCATCTGTAAAATTATTGAGACATAATGGACAAGATTTTATTTTAAAAGTTGCTGTACTAACTCCTGCATATATTTAAAAAATCATGGTATTGACTTTTGAATAATCATGTTCATCTTTCTCTAAAATGTTCATATATTTTGCTGATGTATAAGTAAGTCAGGAATTAAAAAATGACTTATTTCTCGGCAAATGGCTAAAACAAGAATCCTTCCCCATGAGAGACTCATTTCTACTTATTTTGTATTGACTGGGTCCCACGAGCAAGGGCTAACTCCAATACACAGTGAGCTGTCTGTATTATTGGTCCTAATTAGTTCTTCCCATGAGGATGTCAAAGAATCAACATCAAAAGGATTCAAATGTCTCTTTATACCCACATCTGGCTTTTCAGCCTGGAAAGAACTTCTATTTTCCACTGTCTCCACATTAAATAGTAGTAAACATTTAACCTTAAAGCAGATCCCAAGAAGTAGTAAACATACACTAAAAGGTATTTAGTATATAATATTTAATATCTGATATTTTAAAAAGAAGTCATTGATACAACATGGACCCAATCCGCTTACATCCAGAATTTGTTTGCTTCATTCTTTAAAATGTCTTCAGGAGGCAGGTATTATCATATTGTCATTTATAGATGAAAAAGCAGAAATGTGAAAAATTAAGGAGTGTATTGAAGTGATATATTTTTCTTATTTGTACGTCTTGAATGCATGAAGACATATAATGCTTTCAGTTATATCATAATATGTAGAAAATGTGGTAAAAGAGCTCCGTGGAATGTTATGGCTGCTTTAAAATAAATGGCTAATGCCAAAGATGTTACAAAGTGTAATTATTTTATCAAGCCATTTCATCACAGGAAATGTGACTTTTATAGTGTGGTGTAGATGACTTGAGTCCCAACTAGATATGTTGAACTCTTGGAAACAGCTTTTGTTTTGTTTGCAATTTTAGAAGAAAGTAGCTTTTCTCATTAGTGATATCTATTTTTAGGGTCCCTCCGGAGGTACCCTGTTGCATTTGAAACAAAAGATTGAAACACAAGCTATCTGTGCTTTTTGCACGCTCCATTTTCTCTAGCAGATGAACCACTTCTGACAAGCTTTCTTGCTGCCTCATATAACCTGTTAATCCCACTGGGATCTGTACTCACAAGTGTCTTCTCTTCTGTAGAGTTGCAGTCACTAATCCTTTTTGCTGTCTGACAAGAAACTCTTACTTGGCCTTGGAGTACTCACATGCTAAAAATCGGAATGTTATAACCACATCATTGAATGGATGGCTTAAATGTGGGGCCTCTTAGAAAGAAGCATTAGATGAAGGCTTGGAACCATTAAGGGCCTGCCAAGACCCTCTGACAGCCTTTTCATCTCGCAGAGAGCTGTGGTTGGAAGCAAGCAGATGGAGCTGTCCTCAGGGATCCCTCGCATGTAAGCCTTGTTGGGTCATTTCACAAGTAGGAGACTGAATGTTTTATAACATTTCACAGTCCCTACATCATACGGAAGATCCTTGGTCATCTATTATTCATGCGTTTGTTTGGCTGGACCAGGAGTGTCTTAACACACTGTTTTTAACTCCTTCACTACTAGTGGTAATTTTGTTAGAAGGCAGAGTTTTGGGGACATCAGTGTAAGAAATATCATGATTGAGTAGCTCCCTGTTCCTCTTATAACTACCAAAAGTATAGAATACTGATTTTCTTAGTGTATCTTTCTATAATGAAGATGAACTATCTTGGCATTTAAAAAAAAAATCAGGATGAA
>NC_022031.1:21378370-21402139 GCF_000317375.1 Microtus ochrogaster | reverse complement strand
ATAACTACCAAAAGTATAGAATACTGATTTTCTTAGTGTATCTTTCTATAATGAAGATGAACTATCTTGGCATTTAAAAAAAAAATCAGGATGAATTTTATTTCAGATAATTTAGTCATAGTACATTTAGGTCATTTTCACATATGGAAGGTTGTACCAAGATTAAAGAGATTCTTACATTTAAATATATTTCAGATGTATAAACTTTGCATCTTTAGTTTTTAATTGTCACATAAAAATTTGACTACACAATATAAATTAGTTGCTATTTTACTGATAAAAAGTTTCAATTGCCTTCAGAAGACTGACTTAGGTAAATAAAACTTCATTCTTTGGATTTCAGAATAATTTTCAATTAAGAGGTGATCTAAATATAGATTTAGAGTGATCAGATGCTTTCTCTGAGATGAAAAAAAAAAGAGAAACCAATGAGACACTTCTTTTCTATAGGCCTAGGAATTACCCTGAGGGATAGTCAACTGATGAGAGCCAAACTCTTCAACCTGCTCAACGGAAGCTGCCTTTGTGATGGGCAGGCAATATATAGCACTGTGCTCTAAGTTAAACAAGCAGAGAACAGATCTGAATGTGATATCACTGTTAGGAGCAGGCATATCCTAATAGAAACAGATTGACATTAGAAATAGGTTGTCTGGATGAACTAAATATGAATGAAAAGAGTGCACTGAAGTAGGACAAATTTAATATGCCTCATCTGCATCCCTAAGGAATACAGCCATTGAACATTTGTAGAAATCCCTGGTATTTAGATTTCCTGATTTCTGTGCCTCTCAAGTATTTGCGAAAAATGATGTTTGGGGTTGGATTCCATTATGTATTCATATATAAACTCCAGCGTGGGTAGTGGCGGTATTTTACAAGAGTGTCCTAGATTGAACAGTAACAAATTACAGACAAAAGATGAGTCAATTATATAGCATTTTAAACAACAAATAGTAGATCCCAAATTTGTCAGCATCCTATGTAGCAATTAGCAAGGAGTTCTTAAAAAGGAGTGGTGACTTTCTAGTTCTTACAGTGAAGTATTTTGAAACATATATGTTCAAACTTCATCAGAAAAGTAGTTTGGAAACACATGTAGTTGAGAAGTGAAATGAAGGAATTCAAACATTGGTTAATAATGAATTATTAAAATTTCAAGCAAATGTGTCAGAATGCTCAAAAAAACATTCCCCTCACCTCTTTTCATCTCTGTTTTCTTCTCTCCTGAAACCACTGTCCCATGCTGTGAGTTCTGACTCAACCCACTTGATAAGCCAGTTTTTCCAGAACCAAGGGCATATATCTGTTGTCTTTAGTTCTTCAACTTTTTTTTACAGTTATCCTTTTTATTAGATTAAATATTCCAATTCTTCTGCACTGTTTTCCATAGTGATAATCTGTCTCCTATGTGATCAATTGTGTTAGTGAGATTATTCTACTGTGCTTTTTATTTGCTATGTTGAATTTATTTCTAACTTTAGTTTGTTTTGTTTTTTTCATTATTTTGAAATCTTTATCAAATTTTTTTTGAATAACCTTACGCTTCATTTCATCCATTCGTTTGGTGTGTGTTTTCTCCTAGCTTCTTCTTCTTCTATTCTAGTCTTTCCAAAATCTCTCTTCCCCTGGAAGCTTGGAGCAAAAAAAAAAAGAAACTACAAGAATAGCTCTCATTGGTCAGAAGCACATTCTTAGGCTAAGTGATTTACCATGGCAACACAAGGGTCAAAGGCCATAGGAACAAAACTGCAATTTGGGGTAGGCACAGTGCCCCACGACAATTTTGAGACACAGATCCCAAGTAGACTGACTGTTAAAGAATTGGCATGCTGAGGTCCAGACCAGCCTGGTCTACAGAGCTAGTTTCAGGACAGGCTCCAAAGCCACAGAGAAACCCTGTCTCGAAAAACCAAGAAAAAAAAAAAAAAGAAAAGAAAAGAAAGAATTGGCATGCTTTTCCTAGTAACCTTTGTTGGACATCTGGGTCCCTGAACTTGTACTTGACTGCAAGGTTTTAAACTCATGATCTACACACAAAAAACCTTTAATCTGGTTTGTACTTGCTCAGAGGTGAAAGTGAACACTTCACTGTCACCACAACTGACTCTGTTGAGACTGTAAATAATATACTTAAGTTTTTTCTTTAGAAGCAGGAAGAATGAAGAATAATAAGAGCAGAGAGCTTACTAAGAAACTAGGGCCCCTTTTCACTCTACTATGATGGTTTCCAAGTTTTCCTAGCTGCTCCCAAGGCTTGATAGCTAGTAAGCAGTGATTCCTTTCTGTGCTAGAGGACTGTGTGGGTAGATGGGTAGTTAGGCACATCTGAAGCTAAATTAGCTCTGCCTGCCCTGCTGATGTCTGAATAGTGTTTTTCTGCTAAGAATGAAGAGGACACACAAGTGTCTATTCTGGTATTAGGTACACTAGGTTATTGTCCAGCAGCTGCCAGCTGTGACTTGATATGTCCACTTGTCCACTGAGATTCATGGAATGAATTCTATGGCTCCCATGGTAGCAGTCTGACTGTGTCTCCCCAAAGTTCTCACTTATCACATATATTTTTTTCATTTTTTTAGCATGGCATTCTAATGGAAACTCTCAGGGGCTTCCTGGAGCAATGTTTTATAATCTGTTGTTTCCTCCCCATATGGCTGAGAAATTTCTAATAAAGACAATTTTGAGAACAAGTGGCATCAGAAACCAATACCTTATGGTGAGTGTCGCAGTTTACACAGGTGCATAAAAGGTGCCATTATAGAAAAAGAGTCTGACATTAATTCAGCGTGTAAGTGATCACCTATTAATTGTCTACCTCCCATCTAATTATTTAAAATTGCTACCTGGGGCTCGGGAGTTGATAAATGCACCACTCTCTAACTCCATTGATTTTTCTCTCCTTGTAAATCCATTGTGGTGACTGCTTTGTAATTATGCTTTTCTACAAAATGACAGGAATGATAAAATTCTATGAATACTTCCTTCTGAGCAAGATGTGTTCTGTAGCTTCTGGAAGATTTGGGAAACTATTTCTAGGGTTATCTAAAAAGTAAAATAGAATGGATCTGCTTGTCCTGGAAAAGAGAAACAGTTGGTATTGGTGACAGCACGAAATAAGCATGTATAAACCTACAAGTGCTCCTCCTATTTGTAAATCAAACACTTGATGTTTACTCATTGCTACAGTAAATTTGAATAACTATTTGCATTCAAATGCGAAATCAAATGTATTTTATGCTTTATTTATGCATATAAGTCAGTTACTTTGTTACCGTAAGTTTTCAGCTAGGGGTGGAGCATCTGAGAAACTGTATGGTGAACTCCTAGAGTTGTTGTTCAGTGTACATTTTAGATGAATGTTGGGTGTTGATATTCTCATCAAAGGACGTGAGATTTATCCACTATGTAGCTGTGGAACAAGTCAGCTTATAACGTTGTCCAGCTCCTCCCCAGTTTCCACTGAGAGTTTGTGTATTTAGATGCTGGGTGTTAGTGAATTTATGTAGAAGGCGGCACACCCCTAACTCCAAGACATAGTTCTCAAGATATTCCATGACTCAAGGGCTGATTAAAATGTAGCTCTGCTTTGCTTCAGAGTGAGCAGCTCTCTTGGGTGCTTTTTTTCTTGGTCCATTTCTTCTCTGTCCACTCTACTTTCACTTAATCTTAGAGCCCCATCAAGGGTCCTCAGCTCCTCAGAGGGAAAAAGAAGAGGACCCAGAGACAGAGCTCCAGAATTCCATTTGTGACTTTTTCTGTAAAACAAAACAAAACAAAACAAAACAAACTAACAAACAAAAACCCGAGGCTCAATGCATTATAAACAGGTGAGTTAATATTCTGTATTTCCAGGCTGAAGAGATGTGTCACAATTAAGAGCATTTACTGCTTTTGTAGAAGGTCTCTTAGAACTCATAACTGGTGGTTCATAACCATCTGTAAATCTGATTCTTGGGGATCTGATGCCTCTTCTGACCTCTGTGCACAGCAGCAAGCTTCTGATGTACTTTAATGTAGGTCCACATACATATACATAGGTAGAATATTGAATAGTTTTTGTAGTAAAAGGAATGTTTGTGATTTAAGCATGGAGAACCCAACAGGCATATAATAAGGTAACAGGTTTGGGGAGTGCTCGTAACCCCAGCATTGAGTGAGGCAGAGAAGGAGGAGAGCACTGTGGTTACTGACTGTCAGCTTAGTGTTACCGTCAGCGAGAGACCCTGTCTCAAAGGAGTAAGTGGAAAGTGATAGAAGAGGATCTTGGTACCCTTCTGTGATCTCCACAAACAGAAAGATTGGCATGCATGCATGTACCCACACAGGCTCATGCACCATCACGTACACAAAAAACATACTTACATCATACTCACACATAAATATACACATGACAACCAAAAAAAAGCTGGAAAAGAAAGAAAAAGTATGTTTCACAAGACATGGAACTCTATGTAGAAATTAATTTGGAAAATGAACTTAGTATGGACAAGAATCTTAAAACTACTATTTGGTGTGAAGTGACATGGTATAAACTTTATAGGAATTTCTCAACTTAAAAAAATCAAATTGCTTCTTGTATAACTTGATGTGATCTAAAATATCTTTATATACAAGCACATATATGAAATTAAAATTGGATTTTAGATAGGTGTTATCAAAACCTTTACTGATATATTGAAGTTATAATACCAGTTTGTATAATGTGTTTTTTTAGTTCTTTTATTTTTGGGATTATAATATGATTACATTATTTCCCCCTTTGTGTTTTTATGTATTTTTTAAGCTGTGAAAAGACACCATGGCCATGAAAAACTTTTAGAAAGTAAAATATTTAATTGAGGAGGCTCTCTTACAGTTTCAGAGTTTCAGTCTGCTATCATCATGGTGGGGAGCATGGCGATGTGTAGGCAGATGTGATAATAGAGCTGTGAGTATTACATCTTGTAGATAACAGGAAGTTGACTGAGATACTGGGCAATATCTTGGGCATAGGAAACCTCAAAGCCTGCCCCGACAATGAGACACTTCCTCCAACAAAGCCACACTTCATAATAGAGGCACTTCCTATGACATTATCAGAGCTAATTACATTCAAACTACTACATTCCACACCGTGGCTCCCATAAGTGTGTCACAATATCATAATGCAAAATGTATTTAGTCCAGTTTAAAAGTTCCCAAGGGTATAACAGTCTCAAGCTTGTTTCAAAGTCCCAAGTCTCTACTGAGTCTTGTGGCAATCTTGTAGCTGTAATCCCCTGCAAAATTAAGATGAAAAATCAGATGAAATACTTCAAACATATAATGGCACAGGATATAAATTACCACTTCAAAATGTAGGGAAGGAAGCAGAGTGAATAAATACTGAACCAAATCAAGACCAAAAACCAACTGGACAATCTCCAAATTCTACCTTCATGTCTAACGTCAAATTCTCTTTAGATCTCTAATTCTGTTCAGCTTTTATTTATTTATTTTTTTTACTGCAACACACTTCTTTCTCTTGTGCTGGTTTCTGTTATGAGCTATACTTGGCAGGTATCCCATGACTCTGACATCTCTATCATCTTGGGTTTTCCAAAGTAATGCAGGATTCAGCCTCACAGCTTCAGGCAATGGCCTTTCTAGGCTTTTGTACAGAAACACCTTGTGCACATGCCTGGCCTCAATGACTTTCTTTAGGCCTGGAGTCAAATTCCATAACCCATTTTTTCTATCCTTACCTCTAAAACTAGAACCACAAAGTTGAAGTTTCCAATTTCTGGTGCTTACTGGAGCTGGAACAAATCCCCCTCATTCAATGACATCACCACCAGCTTTCTGTTTTTCACTGCCTGAGCTTGGCTGTTCTGAAACTTGCTCTGTACACTAGTCTGGCCTCACACTCAGAGACCTGCCAGCCTCTGCCTTCCTAGTGCTGGCACTAATGGTTTGCTTCATCACACCCAGTTCTATGATTTTTTTTTTTTAGTTCCTTTTCACAGGTTGGAAATTGAGCTGAGTGGGATCTTGCCCCGAGGTTACCACTCCCTGTATTCCATTCCTTAATTTATCTCCTGGAACATAGAACTTAGCTAGATAGCTACATTCCACTTCCTGGTGCTCTTTGTCTTCTCAAAATTTACATTCTGTAATTTTCCCTGCTCAGCTTCTGCCTTTTAATTGTAAACCTTTTTAAGGCATGAACTCTAGTAACCATATTATAAAGTCTATACTAGGCTATTTTGAGATTTATTCTGTCAACATAAATAATCTAAAACTCTTCACGTTAGTGTCAGGCACACTCCTTGGACATGGGCAAAAGCCAGCTACTTTCTTCACCAAAATGTCACAAGAATGAGCTCTAGGCAACATATTAAAATTCCCCTGAAACCTCTTGAGTGAGTCCTGGACATTTCAAATAGTTCTTAGCATGCTTGTCTTCCATGCTCCTACTAGTATAGCCCATTAATAAATGGTTAAAGCATTTCACTGCTTTCATAACCTGAAGTACCAAAGTCCAAATTCACCCAAACAGAAGCATGGTCATTCCTATCACAGTCCCTTCTGTCTTAGGGTTTTTATTCCTCTGAAGAGAAACCATGATCATGGCAACTCTTAGAAAATAAAACATTTAACTGAAAGGACTCCCTTACAATTTCAGAGGTTTAGCCCATTATTGTCATGGTGTGGGAGCATGGTAGTATGCAGGCAACATGGTGTTGTAGGAACGACTGAGAGTCCTACATCTTTCAGGCAACAGGAAGTTGACTGAGACACTGGGCAGTAATCTGAGCATAGGAAACCTCAAATCCCACCCCCACAGTGACACAATTTCTCCAAAAAAACCATACCCACTCCAACAAAGTCGTACCTCCAAAAAATATCAGTTCCTCCGAAATTATTAGGACCAATTCCATTCAAAATGCTACACCTGCCTTTCTTCAAATTCATTGCCTCTCTTCCTGTTAATTGTTGATACATAAATATATATTTCTAAATACATAAGTACAACCTGCTCAATTTTTATGATATTACTTATATATGTGTTCTTAGGGCTGACCATTTCTTATTGTATAACCATAGTGAATTTGCATGCTTTTTCCTAGAGAAGACTTTCCCCCTTTCCCCATTCTCTGTATTTAGACGTTTTTTTTTGTTTTTTTTTTTTGCATTTCTTTGTATATGGGTTGAAGCCTCCTGGGCTTCTTCTCATCCATGTTAAGATGTCTGTTGTCCTTGTTCTATTCATGTTTAGGCAGTCATGTTGCTGAGACTATGGGTATAGCTTCTAATGTTCCTTGGAGACACAATCTAACAAACTCCCTGATACAAACTCCCTGATACTCTGACTCTTAAATTTTTTCTGTGCCTCTTACATAATGGTCCCTAAACCTGAGGTGAAGGATTTGAATTGGTGATGAATCACCTTGGACTGGGCTCCAGGACTTTACGTTTTCATTGGTGTGGCTTTCTGAAGTCATCTCTGTCTTTTGCACAGAGAAGATTCTTTGATGAAGGATAAGGCCCTCACTTATCTGTACTTATAAGACACACATTCAAAGTGAAGGTAGGGATGACACTGGCTTAGGAAAGTGGTAGGAAAATCTCAATTATTACAGTTTAAACTCCAAGAAAGAGTTAAAGAAAGAAAACTCCATTCTTTATTGTACAAACATATTCCAAGAGAGCACATTTACAGTACATTGTATTTTCAGAAGCATAATAACTTGTCTCTGGGTCATAGAAATTAGACATTGTCTTTCACAGTGAAATTGTCAGCAGATACGGTTCAGAATTGTTGTGGCAGAACAGGCTACTTAATTGATTTTTTCTCTAAAATGTTTTTTTCATATATAGAAAACTTAATCACTTACACCCTAATTTTAGTAGACTATTAAAAAATCAGTGAACTTTATTGAAATCTCATTAATTTTTGGTCAAATATCAGCTACTCATGATTTTCCTCATTTTTGCTTTTTGGGGGTGATTACTGCAGCATTAATATGAATATGTTTATGCCATACTGTTCTTATTTTTGGCATTTCTTCCTTTGTGAAGAGTTATTTGTGTGTGTGTGTGTGTGTGTGTGTGTGTGTGTGTGTGTGTGTGTGTCTATCAATGACTATCCTGGAACTCACTGATGAATTTACAGAAATCTACCTGCCTCTGCCTCCCAAGAGCTGGGATTAAAGGCATGCACCACCACTGCCTGGTTAAACAACATATTTTTATAATACAGATTGCTTAGGTAGCATGATTTTAGACACTTTGGTATTCATTAATAAAATCACAAGAAATCAATAAGGAAAAAGTTGCTGGTTTGAGATTCAGTGATGCTGAGCAATATTAGTGTCTCATTAGCCTTTCTGGGGTTGTTCTGGTCTTCTGACTCATTTCAGTGTATCTTCTGTACTTCCAAGCTCACATTTTCTCATGAAAATATTCAGCTTAAGAAAGAAATGAACAGATGCAAAAGAGCCTCACCTCTCCTGTCTGTCTCTTCATCTGGAAAGAAAACACTTCCCACATGTCTCTGTGTGATTGATGTAGACTGTTTTCTTTGCTCTGTCCTGTACGATCCCTGCAACACTGTCATGCCCAAGTCCTTGGAGCATCGCTACTGCAGAGTTCTGTCAGCAAAATCCCCTGAAGAATGGCTGTTCTGCAATCCTCTGAAGTTCTATTGTGTCTGAAGTTCACATAACACTTCAGAAAATACAGTCACTGAGCAATAACTATCCATAATAGGCGTTTCATGTTTTTATTTGTATTTCCTATAGCTTCACTAAGTATTTCCAGTGTTTTCTCCTTTATACCAAGGGAGACACAAAAAAGGTCAGCACCTTCTCTTGTCCAAAGGCACACCATTAGGTAAGCAGAGCTGGAGTGGAATTTTTAATCAGCCCCAAGAATATGTAGGTTCATATTCTCTTTCCTTTGTCGCAAAGATTGGTTGCTGATGTGATCTGGTCAGGTGATTCTTGTATATACAGTGTGAGAAACCTGAGAACATCTGTCCTAGAGAAACTGGCTTGAAACATAAATTTTATTCATAGGAAATAAGAAAAATCTTAACGCTGAAATAAAAAAAATACTGTGTTTCTGGCTCATAGATACTTTTAATTCATGGAATTGGGATCCTATATAGTATTTGCCATTGTTTCTCCAGCAATCAAATGTTTTCCTTGGTCAGAGAGTAGGATTCACTGTGAAACTGATATCTTTTCTGTAATGCTGGAATCTAGAAGAATTGTGCCATGAAACTCCATGTCATCATGGATATGATCACCTGTACATTCCCAACTTTGATGGAAAGACTATCTACCAGCACCGCTGAGGCTTACACTGGATTTTTTTTGTCTTTAACTACTAAGAGTACTGAGTCACCAATTTTCTGATACATATTTCTTTGTAATAACTTTTTGGTAAACATCCCCTGTGCTGAATTTGCTGTTTATCACTTAGTTTCTCATACTTTAGTTCTCTAGAAAATTGCCTTTGTGACTGGGTTGATGATCTATCTATAGACAAGTGCTTTTTATCATTCCTCTACTGTGCTAGGCACAGGATCCTAATTATTTTCAGTCATGTTTATTTATTTATTATTTACTGATGATGTTCAATTCTAGCTAAGGCATGCTGGGTAGCAACTTGATAGGGTAGTGAAAAATCACTCCGACAATATAGATTTTTGGTGCCTACATATGCAGAGTTCATGTTGTATTTCAAAGAATTTTATCACTTGTCAAGCCTTGGTCTACCTCAAAGTGCATTATTCCTCTTGTAGTCACATGTTACCAATCATTTTCATCTGTATGTTATCTCAGGTCAGCAACTCTGACTTGTGCAACCTTTGATAATGCTCATTAATGAATGTGCAGGGCTTCCCACAATATTATCACCCAAAACTTACAGGTTTTATACAGCAAATATACTGCTTTATCAACTTTGCTATATTTCAAAAGAATAGTAATGGTGAATTTTAGGTGGACCTGAGAAGTAATATATTTTTCCTCTTCTTTACAAAATTTCTGGAAGATTAAAATTGCTTTTACAAATACAACTAATATATTTTAGATATCACTCATTAAACATACACAGTCCTCACATTTAATTAAAGGAAAAGACAGAGTTGTCTTTTTGAGTATTCTTTGAGGTGTTCACAAGATGCTTCAGTTTCCATTGGGTATGGTTCAGGATTTTCCATTAAGGGCATCTTTTTGTGCCAAGACTGGAGTACAGTATGCATATGGTTGACTATAACCAGATCTTTGAACAAGAGTTTAAAAAATAAGACAGGACCATAAACAAGAGTTTAAAGCAATAAGCTCTATTCTTAATGCTAGCTTTGGAACTAAGATTTGTGATAAGCCCCAGGTATTAAAAATTTTAAGAAGAAAGAAATAGAATTGAGAGTATCTTTTTTTTAAAATATCAATGTATGCTTAAAAGATGAGATACAAAGCTGTTAAAAACAATGACATCATAAAATTTGAAAGCAAATGGATATAACTAAAAAAAATTATCCTGAGTGAGGTAACTGAGACAAAGAAAGACAAACATGTTATGTTCTCACTTGTAAGTGAATATTAGCTTTAAAGGAAATGATAACTATGCTACAATTGACAGACCCAGAGAGACTAGGTGACAAGAAGGGCCCAAGGTGGGGAACTCATGGCTCTCCCAAGGAAAGGGAAATAGAAGAGATCTTGTGGGTGAACTGGGGACTGGTGGGCATGGGAACATAAAGGATCAAGTCAGGGTTAGAATAGAGTGGGAGAGTACTGAAAGAGAGGGTTGGAAATGGGAGGCATTTGGGGGCCAATTAGAAACCCGGTACAAAAGAAACTCACAGAAATCTACAATAATTATTTTAGCTAAGACTCCTAGAAATGGTGGGTACATAGCCTATACTGTCATCACCTATAACCAGTGGAGGGACTGGGCAGCAACCCAGCTACATAACCTTCATCTTATACTCTGCCCTGCCTATGGGATATGTAATATAGGAGAGTGGCTAAGGATGGCATAGAAATTGTGGGAGTGGTCACATAATGACTGGTCCAGCCTCATATCCATACCAAAAAATTAGCCCACCCTTGACACTGCCTGGAGTGCCAGGGCACAGAGTCTAGATGGCCCAGAGACCTAGGATAGAACCAATCATGATTGGAGGGGAAAAAATTCAATGTAATGATGCTTAATGATATTCTGTTTTAGTCATAGATTGTTGACTACCCCAATTGTCATAAGAGCGCCTTCATCCAGTAACTGATGGAAACAGATACAGAGACCCACAGCCAAGCATTTGACTGAGCTCAGAGAATCCTGATGAAGAAAGGGTGGAGAGATTGGAACAGTCAGTGGGTCAAGAACATCACAAGGGAACCCAATGAATATCTAACGTTGGCTCATAGTAGCTCACAGAGTCTAGATTGCCAGCCAGGGAGCCTGCATGGGATCAACCTATGCCCTCTACATATATGTGACAGGTGTGTAGCTTACCCTACTTGTGGCAGTGGCAGCAGGGATTGTCCCTAATGCTTTGGTTGGCTTTTGGGAACCTATTTCTCATACTGAGTCATCTTGTCCAGCCTTACTATAAGGCGGGGGGGGGGAGCAAGGACTTAGTCCTACTTCAACTTGATATTCCATGCTTTGTTGATACCCATGGGAGGTTGGCGCTTTCTGAACAGAAACAGAGGAAGAGTGAACTAGGGGTGGGGGATGGGGAGGATGTGGCCGAGGGAATGGGAGGAGAGGAAGGAGGGGAAACTGCAGTTATCATATAATATAAATGGATATATTTAATAAAAAAGGGGGCTGAGCAACAGAAATCAATCCCTATTCTGCAATGACAGTGTTAGGAAGCCTATAAGTCATGTAAACTGAGCATATCAGTTACAATATATCTAAGAAGTATACTGTTTCTTTCTTCCTGCTGTATTGTCCTTGTAATAAAGGGTGCCAAGACTTACCATGCCAGGGTAAGTTCTTCTAATTCTGTCTGAATCTGAGGGTTTTATTGGCATGATCGCCAGAAAAAAGTCATTTTCTTCTATTCAGATTTGTTGAAGTAACAGAGAAATTATGGAGCCTGAAGGAGGTTTGTTATAGTTTCAGACTGTCTGGGGGCTAGATAGGAACTTTCAGGTCAGCCTAGGGTGTAGAGTGAAATTTTTTCTCAAAAACAAACAAGCAAATAACACCCCTACACACACACATGCGCACACACAATGCATATGAGTGGATTTTGTATCAAATGACCCTTCAAATGGTTCTATAGAATTTTGAAATACTCGAATCCTCATTTTTATTCGTCACTAACACACACACACACACACACACACACACACACACACACACACTAAGGCAAATTTCCCAAGGAGCCAGAGCATAGGTCTCATCTGTGTTGGTTTGGGCAGGCTTTGGAGATGGAAACACTTCTTACATGGGAGGTCATAGAGAGATGTACATTGGTGGATAAGCAATAGAGAAAGTAGATGAACTGTGGATTCATGTGTCTCAGGCACATGGTACTTGACATATGTTGATTGTGTTCGTGGAAGTTCTTGGTTCGGTCATTCACCTCTTTTCCTTTTGGATTCCAATATCAGATCATCCCTATTTGATTTTTAACCCATTTGGAGTTGGAACTCTGTACACCGAAGACATCTGGACCCCCATGGGACATTTTGCTCATTACAGTGATGTGATTCCACAGATCATGATATGCTTCTGGCGCTCAGGTTTTCAAAGGGATGATAACACTGTGTAGCCCTGATGAATAGGAATTCCTATACAGTGAGAGGTTCCTGGCTAAGATACCACATATCGGTCTACTGAGAAGCAGCAAGGCTCTGTCTGGATTCTGTAAAGTTCAGTCTTCAAAGCAATGTTATCACATGACTGAGTATCTTGTTAGGCATATAATGCAGAAAAAAGACTTCCCTGTAGTTAGAAGCTCAGAAATCCTATTAATACCTGTAGTCCCATCTTTGCCCTCCAAGGGAACTGACACTTGCCAACTGAGTGTCAACTGTAGTCATGTTACTCCTGTAGGTATCCACTGACCTTCCGCATCTTACTCCCTTCTGATCCAGGTTGTCTTCATGTGAGCAGAGGTGTGACTTGAACTAGTCCCCAGTTATGATTTCACAGGCCACAGGAGAGGGAGCACTTCAGAATGACTAGCTGCTGTTGTTTTATTAATGTCCTCTAAGATTTCTAAATTGTTATCAGCTTATCAGTTACAACTCCAAATCTTTTTCACATGAACTATAGATAACCAAAGTTTCTGTCATTCTATAACTGTAATTTGTAACCATTTCTGGTGTTTGTTG
This sequence comes from Microtus ochrogaster, assembly GCF_000317375.1. NCBI lineage: Eukaryota > Metazoa > Chordata > Mammalia > Rodentia > Cricetidae > Microtus > Microtus ochrogaster. The sequence goes on along the minus strand of NC_022031.1, from coordinate 21,388,811 downwards.
GCCTGTGTGTTCATATATGTGGATGTGCTTGCTTGTGAAGGCCAGAAGTACACACAGTTCTAGAGACTGAGTCATCACTGAACCTAGAACTTGCTGTTTGTGATAGACTAATGGACAGGGAACTCCAGGGATCCAGGATCTTTGACCCTTTCCACTGGTGTTATAGGAATGTCCTGCTATGCCAACATGTGTGCTGGGGATTTGAACTCAGGGCTTTCTTAATAGGTACTTTACCCACTAAGTTATCTTCCAAGCCATCAACTATTCTTACAAACATGAATGTGGCCACACACAAGCCAAAGTGAATGCATGTAAGTGTGTTTACAATAGGCTATATTTATAAGTGTATATAGTAAATAGATTTGGCTCAAGAAAAATATTTGGCTAGTCTATGTACAAAACCTTATTGGATTAACATTCAAGTGTAATTTTTGGTTATTATGACTGTTTATATTAGTTTGTTGATTTTAGCCAACAATTCCCACCTCCGAGAACCTTCTGGCTTCTACTTATTCTTCTATTATCTAGGAAAATAAATAGAGCTTTCTTCATAAACAACATGTAATACTTTATAATCCATATACTCTTTATAAACATATAATCCATATAATCATATAATCTTTTAACATAAGTACATATAATACCTTAAAAGACCCTGTGCTTCATTCTTAGTTTTTAGATTGAAATGATCAGTGGTCTAACTTGATAAACATGTTTTTGCTTAACATCAATTCATTTATGACAAGGCCTCAAGCTCCTAGCATACACAGAATAATTTTTCCCTCACAAGACTTGTTTTCCTGAACTTGACTGATGTCTATCACAAGCTCCTGTCTTGCCTTTATAGTCAAGCCAACACGTGCAATAATGGTCATATAAAGTAGGTTTTTATTTCATCATCTGTGTGTTCAAGTATTTTTACAGCTTGCTGAGAAGAGATATAAATCTCTTTAGATTTACACAATTTCGCTTTGTTAAGATATTTGTGACGGTGTCTATCTATGAGATTGTATCATCACTCATCAAATGCCTGCCTGGTTCCGAGACCCTCTGTTTGTCCATTGGCACCTCGGTGTCCAGGAAATTCTGGGACATACTGACCTCTACCTGACCTCCTAACTAACTAGTCGAGGAGAATGAGTAACTGATTATTCTAAGAAGAAAATATCTATAAATTCTTTTATAGAATATTTTTTATTGCCTACTCTAAATAAAACTGTCATTAATAGACTTTACTGATTTCTAGAATCCAATTCCCCCTTAATGCATCAGTTATAGCATTTTGGGATTTAAAAATGAAATAAAATGTGTAATTCTAATTTTTTCTCTCATTTTTACCAGATTGTAAGATTATTACTTCCATTTGCACAGACATACTTCCTCTCCCTTCCTCCCTTCCTCTCTCTCCCCTCATATCCATCCCAAATATTTGTTGTTTCTTTAAAACATACTCATCAGACTGTCTTTTTCAGCTGTAGAACAAATTGATAAGGAACTAACAGAGTACTATGAACCATAATAAAGTATTTCTATTTCTAAAGAGGTAGAAAAATTCTTAGTAATTGTTTTTCGTGGTGGATATTAAAGCCAGTGTCTACTGAATGCAAGTCAGATGCTCCACCACAGAGCTAGACCGATAGCCTGAAGGTATTTTAAACTTTATAATTTAAATTACTTCATATAATGATTTAAGTATTTCAGGTTATTTAGTATAATTTATCAAAATATAAAACTTGAATATTATATTTTTGTAATAAAATACTATGGGCAGAATTATTTTAATATTATTACATAATGTGAATCTTAATTATTTTTAAATATTTGTAATATATTGGGTAATATTTACTCATTCAAATTTGAAGTCTGCCATTCATTTTTTTTTCTTAGAATTTCTCAGATGTTGAAATAAAATGACCTTATTAGGTCTAATAATGTAGCTGTGAAAAAGTTCAGATTCTGTTTCTCTCAGGCTAAAACTAAGGAATAAGACCTTAGAATAGTGTTGTGCCATTAGAAAAAATAGATATGAAGGCTTAACTGGTTACTGTGTAGTCAATTATGTGAGTCCTGCTTCTTATATTTTAATTGATAATTATATGAAGGTAGTTCTTTTTATTTTTATCATTTAAATTTTTTTCATACAATATATTTTGATCATGTACTTTCTCCTTCCCCAACTTCTTACAGGTTCTCCTTACCTCCTAATCTATCTGAAATTAACTTCATATTCTCTCTTTCTCTATCTCCCTCAAAAAAAAAGCAGGAAAAAAAAACAAAAACAAAAAAAAAATAACTTAAAACCTAAGAATAGAAACAATTGAATAAACAAACAAACAAACTGAAAATCTATAAGACAAACATCAGTGCACTGGTAGGTGATGTCATTGGACATCAGAGAGGAACTGGAAATAAAGCAGCCCCGGTGCCTGAGATCACCCTAACTTCTGTCCTGTGCCAATCATGGCAACTGAGATGGGGGTGCCCTGAACTGTCCAAGTACTTCAGGTTAAGTGTGAATTTTCTGCATATTTGAGCTTTGACAATTGAAATAATTTTTCTAATTAGCCTGGAAAGTTTATGTATTATTAGCATATCTCTTCCTTTGATGATAGAGGCAGGCAATATTTAGTACTGTGCAATGAAAGATCACATTTCAAAAGCAAAGAATTTTAATTACTGGCAGCTGGGCTTTGATTTATGAGAATGGTGATGTTCAATGCTATTTTCAGTGGGAGTGGTTTCAATTGTTTATGTCAGTCAGGACTTTAAAGTCATTTTGATTTATTTTATTGAACTGTTTTTATGGTTTATTTTCAATGAAAGTGAAATGGATACTTTTTCTAAATTTTAATTTTTCAGTAATCAGTATTTTTACTACATCCTATGCATTTGAACTTTGTGTATTTTTCTTTTGATATGTATTATTTGATTAATTTTTAGTAAATTTTTAGTAAATAAACAGTTTAATTGGCATTAGATTTCAGTTTTAATGATGTCACAAATTATATACTTTTGTGTATTCTAATTGAAATTTGAGGACAAATTCTTTAGAAATGAATAGATGTTCGTTATGATAAAGCTAAAGTATTTTAGACACACTTGAAAATGAAACCATCCAAGGAATCCGTATAGTTCCTAGTTTGTAACTGGACAGAGACAGGTATGCATCTTTGAGCACCTGGTCTTAAAAACTAGATGTCTGCCTGGGTAGACCTGTGGAGATGTGGAGGAGTGGGAGAGGACCCCCTTTCCCGATGACTGTTGGCAACTCTCTCCCACCCTCCAACCTCCTGAGCTGACCAGTGTTTTTGCAGGCATGTCTGCTCTGCCTTCATCGTTACTGCCTCTCGTTGGGATGAGGCATGACTCGTTATCTGTTATGAGCATCAATGCTGTGACAGGACATTTATCATCTCCGCTAAAACTGCCTAATAGTCTGATATTCTTATGTGTGAAAAATGTTCTCTCACACAAAGCCATTTTCTAGTTAGAAATTCCAAAAAAAGAAATTTAAATATTTCCTGTTATGAGAAGGATTAAGACAAGTTAACATGAGTTCAGGGTTTATTGTTGAATAAAGTTCACTTTATCCATTTTTAAAATACCTCTTTAATGGCCTCTAGGCTTATGCTTCTGGCAAGGATGAAATAACTATCTGAGGATGAATTTTATTTAACAAAATTCAATTCTAGGGTAGGAAACAAACCAAGAAGCAGTTTTTAGTATGGACTTGGACAATATGGGACTCTGAACTTGAAAGAAGAAACACTCTACAGGTGTCTTTTCAGTGTGCATCAGAGATCTGGACTGTGACAAGAGATTTGCTGTCATTCTGATATCAGGAAGTGGGTGGGAGAAGTAAAGACAGAATCTATATAGATAATGGAGAGCAGGAGCCACTCAGAACAATAGAGTTCTTCTATGGAGAAAAGGATCATATTGCTTAAAATAAAACTTCATGAGCCCTAACTCAGTAAGTGTACTGCCAGAGAGGTATGGGCCCTGTGGTCCTAGGAGTCCTGGCTTTCTGTGGAACAAAGGAACCCATGCCCTCAGTGCTGAGAGGGGGTCATTACACCTGAGAGCCATGGTCGCATGCCAGCACTGAGTAATGAAGGCAAATGGCTCTACCCTATAAAACATAAAACTGACCCTGTTTCTGTTTCCCAACCCAGCTGTCCTGTCATTAGTGTAACTGTCTGGCAGAATAATCCCTAATGTCCTTGAAAAAGGAGCACCAGGATCCAGGTCTGTAGGTCCCCACACAGTGCAAACTATCTAGGATAAAATCAAAGTAAGAGATAATTATGAAAGTTTAAAACTGTGTTCATCATCAAAGATCTTTTTGGTTCTGGACATAACTGCCTGGTAGAGAATCTTCTCCATGTACTAAGTGCTGGGTTTGAGTCTCAGCATCAGAGAAGAAAATAATTACACCTTCCAGCTCCCTGATAAAGGACTTGTGTTTAATTGACTTCAAGAACTAATGATTAAAAGGTAAGTAGGCCAGTTAATATATCTGGGTTGAAGACACACAGGAATGGCAGTAAGCATAGGAAAGTATTCTTACAGTTATTGCATCCCAGGAAATGCTGGCAGAAATAACTGAAACACTACTTGCTCAGGAGAATCCAACACTGAAGGACCGTGGCATGCAGTGTTGAGATTCTGGAGTAATAGTATACTACTGTTGTTGGGGGAGCAAGAAATGGTACAGCCATTGAGAATACTGGCCCGTTTCTTAGCAATTTAAACAAATATTAATTCTGCTCTGTATAATTATACTATCAGGTATTTATATAATAAAAGCAAATGAGTCAATATAAAGATGCTTACAGTTTTATATTTTAAAAATTTTCAGACGGAGGAGTTTAAAATGCATTGACTTGTTATGTTCAACATGTTTTAAAAATGTGTACACGTTTGCATAATCGCTAAATATAGATAATTAGCATATGGACTACTTCCCTTATTTTCTGTGATAAGAGCATTCAAAAATCTCCCGTCAGCAATTTTCAAGGATAAAATGGTAGAGAGTTATTGTCGGCAGTCACCATGTTGTACAGTTGCATCTGTTGAACTGCCTTCTAATGGGAATTTTGTGTGCTGTGACCAGCATTTCCCAACACGTTTCCTCCCACCTACTCATGAGTTCAATATTTCTAGTGTCAACATGTTAATGAGTTCCTACATATTTGTCTTTTTGCAACTGGTTTATTTCACTTAAAGTCTTCCAGGCTCAGTCATGTTGTAGCTTGCAGTACTAGTACTGCTTTTCAGAAAGCTAAATAATATTATACTATTATATACAATTTTATAAAAGCTTTATCCATAACATCCTCCATCTGAGAACAACTTAAATATCTATCAGTGGGAAGATGACATACAAATTGTGTCATCCCTCACTGAAAGGAATAAATTACAGATAACATAATACCTCATTGAAGAGAGAAACCAGACATAACCCTGTTGAAGAAAACACGGGAATTCTTAGTGTGTGATATATGTCTGTATACTTTCAGGGCCCACAATGTTTTCATAGTTTCTGGTGGCAAAGGCTGAATGAATTCCCTGCTTCAGTTTTCTTGGTAGCTGATGAGTGTACGAATGACGTATACACACTCACAGCATCATGGGAGACCTTGATGTCTCACTTGGGTATGAGTATTCCCTCAATCAAAAGCATATAAATAGCCACTTCTGTACACATCGTGGTGGCGTGAAAGTGAAATCTTTGAGGTTTAATGTTTAACACAAACTACTCTGCTGATTACCTTCCCTAGCTGCTCACCCTGATGGCCACACTCATCGCTCTGCACCTTCTCCTTCCATTGGGCGGCTTCGTAGTGAAGAGAGCATTTCCTCTATCTTATTAACCATTCTGCACATTTGGACTGTTGTAAAATAGGTCACTAGACTCAAAGATGTTTTTTAAAAAGAATGGCCCCCATAGCTCCTATATTTGGATGCTTAGACACCAGGGCATGCAACTATTTGAAAAGATTAGAAGAACTGGGAGATGTGGCCTTGTTGAGGGAAGTATGGTACTGGAGGCTGGGCTTTGAGGTTTCTCAAATCTATCAATCTCAGCCTATGAGGCAGGATGTAGCACTCAACTACTGCTGCAGCATCTGCCTGCACACCACCATGCTTCTTCCTGCCTTAATGATAATGGACTAAACCTCCGAAACTGTAATCAAGTCCCCAATTAAATCTTTTTGTTTTGTTTTGTCATATATGAGTGGCCTTGGTCCTGGAGCTTCTTTATAATAATACAGCAGGGACTAAGATAGGTTACTCTCTTCCAGGTTTGATTTTCATTTTCTTTTTTTCTGAGATTTATTGTTTCAGGGAACAAACACATATATCCCCATAGGGGAGTTCCAAATGCCTAGTACTGTTAACTGTTTGGCAGACAAGTTGTGGCATAAATATGGCTTAAGGGTATCAGTGACAACAGATTCTAATAACATCAGATCTTGGGATGGAAAACAAAATGACACCGCAGGAATCACAGCTATGGGTTATCTGTATGCTGTCTACTTAATTTTCTAAAAAAAAAAATTGCTAGCATTCATGTTTAGTACTGGTAAAGATGACAATGGGTGCAAAATCCTTAATTTGAAGTCATGACTCAAAGTATTTAAATCCAGCAAGTATTAGGCCATTGTATAAAATTATGTGTTCTGTTGAGATCTACAAACTAAGTATGGTTTCTGCAATCAGGTTATAAAGAAAAATATCTACCTAAAGATATGGTATCTTAGCATGCTATGAAAAGTGCTATGGGGGGGGCAGAAACTAATTAACAAAAGATCAGAGGAGACTTCCTGGAAAGTAATTTGTTTGATTGAAAGCCCCAAATATTTCTTATTTTTAAAAATCTCATTTTAATAACAAAAATAACAGATTTCTTGAGAATTTAGAAAATAAAGATAGGAAAAGACTTATCCATTGTGACAAACCAGTTAAGAGGCTAGATTGCTTTGACTTTATAATATAATTGGTGTATAGTCATACTACTTTTGTGTGATCGATATGTATATAAATGTATGAGTGTGTGTAATCCAGACACTTTGCATTCTGAGATTCCATTACATTTTAATGTGAAGCATATATTCAAATCAAAGGCAGCACATTCTCCACTTTCTGAATTCTCACAACAAATGCCATAGCTTGAAGGGCAAAATAAGAAACAAGCTCCCTCTGCCATGTCCCTCATTCTGTCATTACCACTTGTCCTAAAACATCCTGCAGGTTAGCCTTGACTGACTGTGGACTCTCTCCTGGGTGGCATCCCCTAAATATATTAGCTTTAGCCATGGGCACAGAACTATACTTCAGTTTCCTGAGGTTGTCATGGAGACAGGGGTATGTGTGCTAGTTTATTATCAAGGGTAACAAGAAAATAGAACAAAAAGAAAATTTAAACTGGATTTTTTTTTTCTTATCAGCAGAGCCACATTTCCCATTGGGATCCTTGACTGTGGTAGCTCTCTAGATCCTTGTGCTGTCCTGTCCAGTGTTTTAATCTGAATATCCTGTCTGCTTAGCATTATATTTTCTATGCACTGAACATTGAATCTATCTATCTATCTATCTTCCTGTCCAGTGTTTTAATCTGAATATCCTGTCTGCTTAGCATTATATTTTCTATGCACTGAACATTGAAGCATAATGTGTTTTTCATCTCGAATCTAATAATATGTCAGAAGATTCTCTTGTCTTTTGTAAGTGATACAAGTTTATAAACTAAAAATATTGATAATTTTATCTTCATTTATTGTCACTGCTACCCAAAGTATAATCCTTCTGATTATTTTGATGACATTTAAAGTGCTTATTTTATAACTTTTATATTTTATGTATTGTAAAAAGAAAACTAAGACACAGGAAGTTCTTTGATTACTTATTTATTTATTTATTTATTTTGAGACACAATCTGACTGTGCAGCCATTGCTGATCTGGGACTTACTACATAAACCAGGCCTTGAACTCACAGAGATCTACTTGCCTCTCCCTTCCCAGTTCCGAGATTAAGGTGATCTCCACCATACCTGACTCTATTTTTTTAAATAATGTGTTGATTTAATAAATAATTTTTAAATGGGACCAGGAAAGTATAAGGTTGAAACTAGCTCAGAAATATTGCTTGTGTACACTGAACTAAGGTCCCTATTTTGTCTTTTATGAACCTCCTCTATTTTTCTTGCAGTCCAGAAGGCTAGGTGGATATGTTGTCTCCAAGACATTGGGATTCCAAAGAAAAAAAAAAAAGAATACATAAATGGGATAGACAAACAGAGCCCTGGATGCTGAATAGTACGTTTGTGTTACTCTTGCCTTTGGTAACCATTGTGTTTTGGTAGAATTTTTTTTGCATTGATACTTTTATTTTATTTAAAAAATAATTTTTCTTCTTTTATGTATCATATCATGACTGAGGTACCCCTTCCCTCCTCTCCTCTCTCTCCCTTCCCTTTTCTCCCCTACCCTCTTTACCTCCTCTCTGAAGAGAGCAGGCCTCTCAGGAGCATTCCACCAAACACCACATAACAAGCAATCATAAGACCAGGCACATACTATTACATCAATGCTGGACAAAGCAGCTCAGCAGGAGGAGAAATGTCACACAAGTAGGCAAAAGAGTCAGAGACAGCCCCTGTTCCCACTGCTTGGAATCCCATGAGATCACCAAGCTACAAGTATTTGGTCATGCCAGAGAGGGTTTACCTAGAATAAGCTGATGGAGATGCAAAGACCCACATTAAATATGAATGGTACCATGGGGCCTTGAACTGCAAAACATTAGAATTCATCTCTGTCTGTTTTCTGACTGCAGAGTCAATGTGACCAGCTGCTTCAAAGTTTATGCTGTTGTGATTTCTTGACACAATAAATTTTACCCTTAAATTGTGAGCCAACATAAATCATTCCTTCCTTAAATTGCTTTTGTCAAGTATTTTGTTACAGCTATGAGACAAGTAACTAATACACTTCTGTGGGTGCTACTTGGATAAAGACGGTTGTGACAGTGGTACCCTTAGTACCCTCATTTTAATTAGTGTTGACCTCATCTTTATGAGGAAGCTAGAAGACCGTGGTGCTGAGCTTTTGGGGTGTGTGAAGCTCATTTGACACTCAGCAGCAATGGAGGAGAGCCAGTACACAATGATCATTAAGGAAAGAACTGAGTAAAACAGAAATGTGCTTTAAATAAGTTGCATAAATAAACGCTAGGCCTGGAGCATCTCTCCCATGGAAATGACCAGTGGTTTTTATAGGAAGTCAGTAGGGCTTCCTAGATTCAGGTTATGTGAATGGCCGGCCAGTGTCATCAAGGGTTCAGTGACCCCAGTATGATCTGTGAGTATGCTGGTGGGGAGCCGAACATCAGCTCTCACAGCTACACCTGAAAGTGAAGGTTCAGGAGTACACTAGATGACTATAATTTTAATCTCAAGTATATTGCTATTTCTAGAAAATGAAGAGGCCCTGTCGTTGGGTCCTTCTGTGCTCATCATAAAAACTCTCCTTCAATCTTTTCCTTGATGTATCTCGGGCTTCATAATAGCTAGCCCTGTACCCCATAGTATAACTTCCATTAGACAAGAAAGAGTCACTGTCAAACTGAGAATAGATGCCCTCTTAACCATTGATCTGAAGTTTCCAGCTATATACTCTTGGTGAAATAATTCTCCTACTGAATTGTGAATTTCATGATGGAGAAAAATTGAGAGATCATGTGCTCACCTAAAAAGAGAGAATCTGATTGTTGTGGAAAATTCTAACATGATGTATGTAATCAGAAGTGAAAATATTCTTTATAGGGATCCTTGTCATGAGAACCAAAGTATGAAAAGCTGGACCAGAAACTGCGGCTAGAGCAGATGATGAAGGGTGGTCACAAGAGAGACTCTGAGCTCTGGTTCCTGGGATGTCCTTTTCGGTATTTCTTCCTGGCAGTCTTTGATGGCTATTTTGGATGTCTACTTGACTACATTTGCAATTAACTGAAACCTAAAAATGGCTGAGCATACCTGTGAGGAATTTCTCATAATTCAATTATTTGGAGTGGGAAGATTCACATCTAATCTTTGAGGTGGGAAGATCTTTAATCCATCTTTAATCCATCTTTAATCCAGATCTTTTGTGGTAGGAAGACCCACCTCTAATCTGAGCTAGACCTTCTGCTGGAAGCCTATGTAGAAGACATGGAAAAGGGAGCCACTCTCTTTGCCTGCTTGCTCTTTAGCTCCCTAGTACAACCATTCCTTCACTGGCATTAGAGACTACTTCTTTGGGATTCCAAAGAATACAAAAGACTAGCTGAGACACACAGCCTCATGAACTGAACAACTACTACTAGATTTTTGGACCTTCCATTCATAGGTAGCTATTGTTGGATTAGGTGGACCACAACATCCCTGATATATATAT
>NC_022031.1:21361278-21377985 GCF_000317375.1 Microtus ochrogaster | reverse complement strand
CAGTACTGTTAACCTATAATTGTAAATTAGGATAAGAAGGCTTGAAAACAGTACCAATATTCCTTAAAAATCTTACAGGATCTACCAATTCACAGTACTGTTAACCTATAATTGTAAATTAGGATAAGAAGGCTTGAAAACAGCACCAATATTCCTTAAAAATTTTACAGGATCTACCAATTCAATCTTATCTCCATCTGTATTAGAAAAAAGCTTAAATTAGGCAGAACTTTCTCACAGACAACTGATCTTGTATGGTATGAATGTGGGTATATTTATTAGATATATCTCTTACACTGGCTTATATAATTATTTTAAAATACAATATAAGAACTTGTAAACACCTAATACGTTTGTCAAATCAAATCAAATTTAAATTAGACCAACAATGATGTATGGGAAAGAAGCCACAACAATGGACATCAGATGATGACAGATTGCAGCTGGCTCCTCAGTCTCGCTCTGAGCTCTGTAGCTCACCACACTATTCTCTTTGTAACAAACTGTTCAATATTTGATTTCTGACAGAACAGAATATACCAGCATTACCTTGGAGATTAACGAACATACAATTTAGTTTACCTAACCCGAAAGAAAGAAAAAGAATTATACAGTGGTGAATATCTTGGCCACTTTTATTTGTATAAAATGAGATTTGGGAATTTTGTTTTAATGAATCAGTTTTCTAATGCTGTACTCCAAGCTAGCAGACATGAACCAGAACTGTATTTTGTCCATAGAATTTTCTGTGAATATTGTGTGGGACTTTCCTGCTGGTGTTGTGCTTTAGCACAAAAGGCTTTATGCAATTTAAACTAGTGGGATCCTGACAAACATCACTTCTGAGTACGAGTGTTTTTGATATGTTTGCCGTGTCACATTGTGATTTCTTAGTGGCTGCTTGTGTCATAGGAAGTCATTCCTGGTTGAAGAAATAATTTCTTACTTTCAAATCTTAATATGGAGAGTCAGAATTGATCCTTAAGGGTGGATGGCTTAGGACATGATCTGTGATGTTCTCTGGACAGAATAACTCAAGTTCATTTTACAAGATTGAGCTACAGGGGTGCACCAAAGAGCTAATGGAAATCACCTTGTGGTATTTATCCATATTTAGACTACATTTAGAAACATACATTCTGTTGTAGTTTGATTTCACTTTATAAAATGAATTTTATATTGTTTCTGTAGTGCTGTGCTTCTTTTCAAAGAAGGCTTAGTGAATACAAATCCCAAAGCAAGAAAAATGAGTGAATGAAATATGACAATCTTATATACTCCATTAAAACAGTAATGGAACAAAGATATGAATTGCATGAGGAAGGAAGGCCTTGGATCTTCTTGAGGTTGAAATGAGATAATCTGTTTGCATGATGTGGACCCTGGGTTGTCATGAATCCTGTCCTTCCCTATTGTCCTGCTTTAGGGATACATTAGTCACAATCTTCCACTCATAAGAAACCACCAAAATGAAGTGTTTTCTGAAAGTTCACGTAAATATATTACACAGCAAGAATCTCAGTATTTTCTTCTACAAGTTTCTATATGGCTTCTTTCTCTCAATGAAGTATTATCCTATTTGCAACTCATTCTTTTTAGTGAGGAATAACACAACTTATAGATCTTCTTTCCATTGATAGATGTTTAAGTTGTTCTCAGATGGAGGATATTATGGAAAAAGCAGATGTTTTCATGACATTTGCTTACATCATTCTGTTTAATTGAACAATGCTAGATTAACTTCCATGTATTTTCGTGGGACATACACTTCTGTTCCCTCAGTGTTCTCCTTTCACTGAGACATATTCCTGGCTTCCTTTGGACTTTGGAGAGTCCCTAACAACAAGAAAGTAATTTTTATACAATGTTTCTATTCAATCATCGGCCTGCCAGCCTCTAGTACTATGATCTGAATAGACATTTCTTTTTCTATAAAAGTGTAAATTTATTTTCCCTTTTGTAGCATTTGATTAAAGCAACAGAAAACAGACTAAGACAACCATCATAATTCTATGTACTCACATGACAGTGTAAGCATTCCACTTTAGCCCAGGCCAATGTGAACATCAGAGAATTAATTTAATATGCATTTTGTTTGATCTTCAAGAATATTTTTAAATCATTTCAAATAACATTTCGGGCTTTCACTAGGTCAATTTACCCTTTCTTCATGCTTGCTATGATCCATGCAGTTCCACTCACAGCTACAACTCTTTGTTGTGCTTGGAGAACAGAAAAATAAATTATAGCGACACAAGGATATATGAGTACTTGTTCATGGAGAAACTGAAGTAATGCATGCTAGGATGTTTCTGTTCGTTTTTGTTGGAATATGTCTAGAGGTTAGAGGGAACTCCTGCTGGCTTGCAAGGCTGACTTGAAAACGTGTTTGCTTGTTTATAAAGAAGTTGAATGTGGTAGAAATTGAAAATTCTACTCTGATAATTATTTTGAAGAAGTATCTGACTTAACATCTGAAAGAAAATCTCTGAATGCATGATCTCATAATCATGGCATTGCCTGGCTTCTGGAATTTAAAAAAATCCCATATTTTATGGTTACTATAATTAGTATCTTCAAAACATCACCTTGAATTTTCAGTTTAACTGTGAAACTCCTGTAAAAGAGTTAATCTAACTCATTCAACATCAGGAAGGGAGAAAATGGTTATGTCCCTTTGGTGTCCATTTATTTGTTAGTTTCTCTGTGTTGCAGACTTCCTCCTGACTTCCAGTTCTAAGTGTCCAGTTACTGCTTCATCCTTGCTTTCTCTCAGATAAGGTTCCTGGACTACACTCTTTGCTCCTCTTCCTTCCATGTATGTTAGTAATTCACATTTTTTTTTCACTTGTAATACCTCTATCCACCCAGGCATTTATAACAGAAATCTAGCTCCCTTGTCTTACTCATCATTTTTCCCAGACGCATCCCCACATTCTTTAGCCCTTATCTCCAAATAGTCCTCTAATGGATTGAGTTCATCCATCTCCCCTGTGGCAGCCTGCTATAGCAAATGCCCTTTGGTGTATAGTTGACATCACCTGGCAGGTAGACTGCCCCCCTTACTCTTGTCTTCCACATGGTAGCCATTGAGTTATGGTTTAGGTCTGATTTCAGTGTGCTGCATTCCCTGTTCTGACAATACCTGCCCCCTGCAATGACTATAATGCTTGCTTTTCAGTTTACTGTGGAGTCTGTGCTCTGTGTCCCTCTCCTATTGTGTACTTCATCTCCTATTGTCTAGTGTATTGAAGCTGTACTGACCTTCTCTCTGTCCCTTACAGTTCCCCATGTTTTTTCTTTCTTGATCCTTCCCACATGCTAAGGTTGACTGTACTGGGCTCCCTGCCTTTCTTTTAAGGACGAGTGTACTAGTATTCTGAAAGAGAGATTATTTCTAGCTTGAAATTGTGGCACCAGTTCAAACCCTTAATTTTTAAGCCAAGACATTCATGGTTTAAGGATTGCCTTATTGACTGATTAAACAGGGATTGAAGAAATGACAGACATGCATATAGAAAAAAGAATCAGATGGGTCATGTACTCTAATGGAGATGCATCATCAACCCATAAAATCAGCATGCTTGATCTTCAGCTGAATGATAAGGCAGGTTTAGTATATACTACTGAAAGAGGAGGTTGCTTAGAAAATCTCTGTAGCATGTCTCTGTAGGAGAGCAGTCTGCAGTTATTCAGGAGGAGGGACCTTAGGTGGACAGTGCACACACTGGCAACACCTGTACTTAGACTAGGGGAAGATTTCACCCCTTCTGTAAGCTTGACCAGGGAAAGGCCTTACTACTTTCATTAGTCTGAGGAAGTGTGGTTCTTGACATGGCCTTGCTCATGCCAAAAATATACATTTATCCAAGACTTTATCCTCTCCCCACATCTAGCATAACTTGTACCTATGTATTAGCTCATGTTCAAATCCCAGGGAGTCTTTCCCTGTTCCCTTTGTATTTTTTCACAGTTCCTGGAAGTAGATGAGTTTGATAAATAAATGAGTGTATGAATGAAAGTTTGGAAATGAGATATTTGCATTGTATTTCTAAAGTTACCCTATAGTATGGAAATGATTGTTCTCTCATATCTGTAAAGTGCCAGTGTTTATGCACTAACATGGAGCTATGGATAAGGCAGAATGTTTTGGTTTGTTATTTATCTCTTGTAAAGAAAATGTTTTTGCACATTACTTATGTGGATCAGTGCAAAGAAGAAAAAAGTCTCTCCTCTTTCCCATGCTGCTAGAACTGCTTCTTTTTTGCTGTGGACCAGTGCTCTCTGGTGATCGGAGTCAGATGAAGGCAGTATCATGGATGTTTCACACCCAATGGACCCAGCACAGCTGGGTTTAATGGCCTTTGCCAGAAATGTAGCTTGCTGATGATTTGAAAAATTTCTAATGTTATTCATAGGATCCACCTCGCAGGGGTTTTTATACAATATACTCTGATCATGGCTTCCCCCCCTCACAACTCTTCCCAGACCCCAATCCACATAATTCCATGCCCCTCTCAAAAGTAAACAGGAAACAAAAAGGCTAACAAACTATTAAAAAAGCAAGAAAAAAGAACAAAGCACATGCATATGCACACACACACACACACACACCAAAATTATTACAACCTAAAATCAGAAAACATAATCTACAACGAAAAGGTCAATAAGAAGGAAAGAAAACCTCAAGCAAACCATTATGAGACAAAAAGTCCACAAAAACTGATGGACGAGGGTCATCTTCTATCTGTTGTTTCATTGGTTAAATAAAGAAACTGCCTTGGCCCTTTAATAGGACATAAAATTAGGTAGGCGGAGTAAACAGAACAGAATGCTGGGAGAAAGAAGCTGAGTCAAGGAGTCGCCATGATTCTCCTACCAGACACAGACACAGGTCAAGATCTTCCCTGGTAAGACACCTTGTGGTGTTACAGGGATACTAGAAATGGGTTAGATCGATATGTAAGAGCTAGCCAATAAGAGGCTGGAACTAATGGGCTAGGCAGTGTTTAAAAGAATACAGTTTCCGTGTAATTATTTCGGGTAAAGCTAGCCGGGTGGCAGGAAGCGGCCCACCCCCCCCCATTACAACAAAAAACACCATTGGGTTTGGTGTACTGCTCGTCATGGAGCCTACCATTAAGTGTGATTAATATACCCAGTGAGACTCTATTGGAGGAAACTGTTTGTTTTTACTTTGGAAGCAGTTGTTGATTGGAGATAACTACTTGTTTAGGAATATCAGCTCATGTCTAAATACCCATCTTAGTCCTGGTTCACCATCTGGCTTGAACCTGTGGATGTGGTCACCATCTCTGTGAGCTCATATGTGTATCAATCCTGTTGTGTTTGGAAGACACTGTTTCTTTGGGGGCATCCATCTTCTCTGGATCTTACCCTCTTATTTTTATCTCCTCTTCTTCTCAGCTCCTCACCTTACAGAGGAAGGTTTTGATGGAGACAGCCCATTTAGGACTGAGTGTTGTAAATAATTCCTTGATTCCTTATAGGAGAAGGGTTTGATGGAGACAGCCCATTTAGGACTGAATGCTCCAAAACCTTTTATTTTCTTCACATTGTCCAGCTGTAGATCTTTGTGTTAGTTCCCATCTACTGTAAGATGAAGGTTCTGTGATGATGGCTGGGTGAGGCACTGATTTATGAGTATATAAAAATATAATTGGAGTCATTTAATGGCTATGTTCCTTCAGCAGAAAAAAAATGTCATTTTGTTTTCTTCTAGGCACATGGCCTATCTAGTCTCAAGTTCTTGGCCACTCAAGCAGTGTTAGATATCTTGTTATTTATACATCTTGTGGGGTTGGCTTTAAATCAAACAAAATTTTAACTATTTTTATGTCAATGGCTTCAATTCTTTTAACAACTTCTGTACATGCTCAGCAGTTTCCTACCCTTGAGTGAATGCAATCATCCATCTGCATTGAAGGTTTGAATGGTGTAATAAAAATAGCATTGTCTTATAATTACATTGTCTTATTCCATTGTCTGAAAGTTTGACTAGGTGTTTAAGAGTTTTAGAAATGTTATTTTGCTGTTACATAGAATATATTTCATGGCCTGGGGCAAATCATGACAGATCACTTTAAGTTCATCTGTCATTGATGTTTACCTTGGATTGTCCACTCTTCACTCTTACCCTGTTAATAAATTACCATCTGTATGTCTTTTGCCTTCTTTTCTTCAAGGATGTCAGGGTACCTAATGGTGTCTTTAACATGGTTTTCCTTGATTATTAGCATGGCTGATTGTCTTATAGTCTTACTTACTGACTCTATGAATTTTCTGTATCAGATGAGGGTTGATGAGCACCGTTGTCGATTTTCTGTTGGATGTATATAATTGATTATTGGGAGTACTTTATAAATTATAGATAAATTCTTTGACATTTAGAATGCTTCAAGTATTGATTTCCACACATGGCCTCCATGTTTACTTTCTTAAATATGTCTGTTTTATCTACATTCTATCTCTTTTCCTCCTGTCCTTTTCCTTGGACTTTATCTGTGTTTTCTTAAAACCTGTCTTTGTCAACTTAATTTCTCAATGTCAACTTGCTTATCAAATAGACTTTGTCTTCTCTTGCTTCCATGATCCTTCTTCTTTAGGCCTTAGCACAGATTTTTTTTCTCACTGTCACATAGATTTTTAAAAAATATTTTTTTAACTTTGACCTTGTTTGAATTTTATAGAGCATTTCTCAGTTTTCTTTGCATTTTCTCAGTTTTACGTAACACTGTTTCCATGAGAGTTGACTTCTAGCCCCTGAAATGTGTTTACTCAGCATTGATGGAACAGTTGTCGTCACATGCCAGGCAATGTAGAATCAAACTCCATGGAAACTTTTTTTGTGTGTGCTTCAGACTGACTCCAGATTCGTGGAGAAAGGAGAAATAGCTGGGCTTTTTAAATAAGAGGAAGCCAGAGCACTGTGTAGAGGTGTAGAGGATGGTAAGGGTCTTTATGGTGGTGATGCTCATGCTGAGTCCTGAAAGATGCAACGGGATTTGCTAGATAAAGAGGAAGGCAGAAATCATAGGAGATATCCACAAACACCAACAACCAACCACATGTTATAAACTATGGTTTATTAGTGATAAATCTGTGTCTTTTTCTCCCACAAGATCTCACTGAAGATAGACTTGGCCTTCTCTTTGTGGTAATGCTTGTCCTTGGTGTTCTGCCTCACAAACTGGATAAGAGTAATAAATCAATGAATACACATATGAATCTCATTTCAAGCCACAAGAGAACTATGCAATGTTTATCTATTGCAGGTGACTTTGCATATGAAAAAAATGAGTGTGAAGAAGCACATGCTACAAATATTCCTAAAGAACCATTTCTGAAGTGTGATTCATGGTTAAGTGCCTTGTGATTGTTTTCTGCAAAGAACTTGGTTTTAAGCTTTCCCCTTGTAAAAATGATTTAGTGGATCAATATACTCAGACTCTCTAGCCTTGCCATTTGGATGAAGTCATTAAGAGTCCCAAAGGAATAATATGGTTCTCGCTTGACCACAGAGTGTGAAACACAAAGCAGGTTTACCCTGTCATAGTTCATTTCTTTTCCATCCACCCTTGAGTCTCTTTCAGACAAAATTCCTTGCACATACAGTATCTTCCATATGAGATGTTCTGGTAATGTCCATTCTAAAACTTCATTTTATAAACACAGAGAAGTAAACAGTCCCATATTGCAAGGCCCGTGATGCCAAGGTGGAAAGCCACACTGTGGGGAACTGACTCAATAGACTCGACACACATTTTTGCTGCCACTGACACTGCTGTTCATTCCTCACATTCGCTCGCCCTTCAGTATCAGAGCATTCAATCTTTGTTCTTGCCCTCCTCCCTTCCTCCTTTCCTTCTCTCCTCCCCTCCCTCCCCCTGCCTTTCCTTCTGTAGAATGTTTGTGTCATGTGTGAAACAAAACAGGCCAAGCAATGAGCTTTTGCAAAGGTAAACATCTTTTAATACTCATTTTCAGATCGAAGAGAGCAAAAGGAGAGGGAAGCTTCAGTGGAGGGAAATGTGGATGGTTTGAGCAAGCAGGAATCCTTTAGTTAGTGAACATTTGACATTTTCCATGTGATGCTTCACAGGTCTAGAGCCCTCACATTTTCTACTGTGTAACCCAATGTGCTAGAGTGCACAGCCAAGGGGAAAAAAGCAAGCAGCTTCAGCATTATGATTCAGTTTCTTATCCTGCAGTGAATAAACCTGAAGAGCATCACAGTGAGGACATGTAACTCCAGTTTTCTCCTGGCAGAATGGCAGAGATGCCAGCCTCTGTGTGAAAGGCTCTCTGGAATGCTGAGAAGTGTTCCATGCTGTTAGTACTCTCTGTCTCGTTCCTTCTCCTGGAGGCTGGACATTTGTCCACCTACCAGAGCCAAATTAGGAACAGAATGAATCCTGCCCTTAGAAAAGGGGCACATCCCTGCTGTCTAATAGCTGCTTGCACAGCTTTTCCCCAGGTCTGGGTCTCATGCAACCTAAGGCCTGACTTTCTGGTAAGTTCCCAGTAAGGGTACATGGAAAATCAGAGCATATTTAGGGTTTTATCACGTCAATAGTCCCTAATAGAACCAAGTCACATTTGAACTTAGGCTGGCAAACCTGAAAGGAGAAAATGTAAACATATTCAAAAGTTTTATTTTTCTCAAATTTTGTTTTTCTGTCTCTATTTATTGTTTTATTTTTTGTGTATCCTTCTCTATCTCATACACACACTCATACATATTCGCATGCACACTCAAATCACACACACACACACACACATACACACACACACACACGCTTAACTGCTTCTGACCTTTACTCAAACAACACTACCACTTGAAAACTTAGTAGACTTTGCATTATGAACTAATCACTCTTTTTGAAGTGCGAACAAAGAAATACAGCAGTTGTGTTATGCTCGCTCCGTATAATCAAAGAGGAGATCAAATAGAAATCTCAATATGGCCTCTACCTTCAGGCCCCATCTCAAGAAACCCTATAAAGTATCTCTTGGCCATTCTTGGTTTAGGTCAGTGGTTACCACAAGCTTTACTACAATGAACTCAAATATCATGCTTAGCAAAGTAAGCATCCTCACTTCTGTACATCCTACAAGGACTGGAGGTGAGTAAAAACATCCTCCTTCATCTGAGGCCAAACCACTCTGAATCTCATCTGAAAAGCACGGACATGTTCTTTACATGCTGCCTCTTCCATGCTCAGATTTCCCAGATTGAGACTGGACTTTGTTTCTATTTCAGCTCTGCTATATGGGCAAACCAGAACCTGCATGTGTGTTACGGGTCATTAGGAAGAAAGGATGTCTCCGTACTTGCTCATTAATCTCTTCTATTTCCATAAACAATACCAAAGAAAGACAGTTTTCCCTCTTACCTCTGATGGGTTCCAAACATCTCTAGTAAAACCTTTCATCCATGGACATGGAAATAGCTCAATTTCAAAGATAAAACCCATTTTCTAGGGGCTATTCAGGACAATAATTCATGTTTAATTATACAAAACCTTTTCCCCCTTTTAGCTTTTCTTCAGATACAGACTTAATAAAAAGGGAAGTAATTTAAAAAAACAGTAATTTAAAAAAGGAAGCTTAATTAAAAATATCATTTTGACTAACCTTATGCTCTGTTGGCGTTAGACTAGGACGAGTCATTGACCATTAGGTACATTACTATAGGAGTGGGAGGCCTTAAAATTATGCCTGGCATTTGTTCTAATGCCGGGCTCATGGAGTGCACTCTATGGCTATGAATTGCATACCATAAAAAATCCTGTTTTCCACCTTGCTCCACAGTACGTGGCGTATAGCTGATATTCAGAGCAAATGGTAAAAGTTGATCTCTTCTTGATAAACAAACACTCACACGTGATGGGAGGGCTTCAAGTGATCAGCAGAACAGGACTTAGCGTGTATTTGTCAGAAGATGCATGTTTGCTGTTTGCTCACCACCTGTGGGTGTTGTTTTCCAGAGATTTGGGTTGCTAATATTCCCTGCATTGTGTCACTCAAACACTTGGTGATGTGTTGTTTGTAGTGTCCGTGTGGCAGATCTCCTAAGGAGCTTTCCAGACTGCTTGGTGTGGAGGGGTATATAGTTAAGAGCCTTCCTTTCCCTATCATGGTTTTGGATTCTTTGCCACTATTCAGAGTGAGGTTTAGAATGCAAATGATTAGGAAGAATTGGGAAGTGTGCTCTCCCGTGGATGATTTACTGTTTCTTTTTGTAACAGCTGTGTTCTTTGGATACTAATTCTGTGACAATTAAAATGAAATGCCTGAAACTGCAGCGTGATCCTTGGTATGTCTAAGCACTTTGGAAATGCTCCACCGTGTGAATAAAGCTCCCGTTCTAATTTGCTCAAGCTTCTCACCTAGCCCTTGAAAAGCCGCTGAAGACTGAAGATCCAATTTACCAGTCCAGGCATTGCTTACCTCTGGTGTTTTTAATAGCTTTTTTTTTTTCCTCCCCAAAGTTGATTGCTGAACCCAAGTGGCCTTTTGCCAAATCAGATCATGATAATTGCAGAGAGATGGCCTTAAAATGAGGACTCTCTTTGGAATTATAGGTTAATAAGCTAAAAGAATTTGCATATGTAATTTGAATGCTGTATGAAGGTATCAGGAAGTAGCACCACCGAGGACTAAACAAACTTTCTTTTGTCTCAAAGAGGACATGAAACATCTTAGTTAAGAATAATATATATATAAGAGCTGGAGAGATGGCTCAGTGATTAAGACCGCTGACTGCTCTTCCAGAGGACCTGGGTTCAGTTCCCAGCACCCACATGGCAGCTCACAATTGTCTGAAGATCCAGTTGCAGGAGATCTGACACCTTCACACCAATGCATATAAAATAAAGTTAAATAGACCATAAAATATTAAAAAAAAATATATAAAACATCCTTTTTGAAAACTTTAACTTGAAAAATAGAATCACTTTGACACCAGAAAATTTCTTCAAATTTTATAACTAAAGCACATACTGAAATTATTGCCCAGTTTACAAAAGGAGTACAAAAACTTATAATTAAATGTTTTATTTTTAGTGTTATAATATCTTAAATGCATAAAATAAAAATAAGTGGTTCATATTGCTAAAATTGCTATAATCTATAGATTTAATTTCCAAGGGAATTTTTAATCTACTATTTCAAATTTCAATTCTTTTCAAAACAATATTAGAACTTTCTCTTAAACAAGAAAAGAAGTTCTGGGGTTATCATCACCCCTGATTTCTAGCTGTACTATAGAACTATAGTAATAAAAACTGCATGGTATTGGCATAAAAATAGACAGATTGACCAATGGAATTGAATCTATGACCCAGATGTCAATTTCACATATCTATGGATAACTGTATATTGATAAAGAAGCTACCAAAACATAATGTAAATAAAGATAGTATTTTTAACAAATGGTGTGGGTCTAATTAGATATCTGAATATAGAAGAATGAAAACATATTTATCACCCTGCCAAAAACTCAATTTCAAGTGGATAAAAGACCTCATTATAAAATCAGACACACTGAACCTAATAGAAGAGAAAAGGGGAAATAGCATTGACACAGGAGATAACTTTCTGATCAGAACACCAATGGCACAGGCACTAAGATAATTAATAAATGGATTCTCATGAAACTGAAAAACTTCTGTAAGTCAAAGGACACTATCAAGAGGACAAAATGGCAACCCGCAGATTGGGAAAAGATTTTTACCAACTTTACATCAGAGAGACGGCTAATATCCAAAACATAAAGAGAACTCAAGAAATTAGACGTTAAAAAACCAAATGGGTTATAGGTAAACAGAGAATCCAAAACAGAACAATCTCAAATGGTGGAGAAACACTTAAAGAAATGTCCAACATCCTTAGCCTTCAAAGACATGCAAATAAAATCAAAATTATTTTGAGATTACATTCTACACTTGTCAGAATGGCTGAAATCGGAAACACCAGGGCCAGCTCATGGTGATGAGGGTGTGGAGCAAGGGAAAACTCCTCCATTGCTCATGGGAATGCAAACTTGTACAGCTACCTAGGAATCAATATGGAAATTCCTCATAAAACTGGGAATCAATCTTCCTCAAGATCCAGGTATACCATTCTTGGGAAATACCCAAAGGATACTCTGTCATACCACAAGAACACTTGATCAAGTGTGTTCATAGAAGTTATTCATATTGCCAAAAACTGGAAACAACTTAGATGCTATCCAACCAGAAGGAACCAGGCAGGAGATGTGGTGGAAGAGAGTACTGGAAGAAATGACTGAAATTGGTTGCAACTTGGAGAACAATATGGGAACCTAGGATAGTGGAAATTCCCTAAAATGAGGGTGAGCCTAGAGAAGACTCAATAATGGGGGATTTAGAGCCTGAACTGGCCATCTTCTATAACCAGGGCTGGGACATCAACCCAGCCACAAAACCTTCAGCCTACAATTTTCCTGCCTGCAAGATGGGCTGGGGTGATGGTGGCACAGAACTTGTGGGAGTGGTCAACCAAAACGACAGGTTTAACTTGAGATCCATGCCAAGTGAAGGAGCCCATGCCTGACACTGCCTGGAGGGCCAGGAACCTGAGATTGGTAGCCCAGAGATCTAAGATGAAGCAAAACACAACTGGAAGAAAGCAAATAAAATAATTCCTAATGATATTCTGCTATATTCACAAATGGGTGCCTAGTACTGTAATCTGAGAAGTGTAATCTAGCAACTGATGGGAACATGCAAATTCCCACAGCCAAACACTAATTGGAGCTCAGGAAACCGCATAGAAAAGGGGGGGGGGAGGAGGAAGGATTGTAGGAGCCAAAGGAGTCAAGGACACCATGAGAATATGGCCCAGAGAATCAACTACTCAGGGCTCATAGGAGATAACAGAGACTGAAGGAACAAACATGGACCCTGTATGGTGGGTCTGAGCCAGATCCTATGAATATGTGTTATCATTGTGCAGCTGGGTGATTTTATGGGACTCCAAACAGTGGAAGTGTGGATTCTTTTGCCTGCTCGTGGGACCTAGCTTCTCCTTCTGTGTTGCCTCATCCAGTCTTGAGAAGAGCGATTGGGTCTCATCTTATTGTAACTTGTTATGCCATGTTTGGCTGATATGTCTGGGAGGCCTGCTCTTTCTTGAAGGGAAATGAAGGAGAAGAGACTTTGGGGAAGAGAGAAGTTGTTTAGGTGGACATTGGAAGGACGGGGAAGCTGTTGTTTGGATGTAGTGCATGAAAGATAGATAAAAGCAAAAACAAAAATAATGTTGCGAGGATTAAGGAAGCAGACAATGCAACTAGACTTTATCTTTTCCCTGAAGACCTAAGGGTCCTAGACAGACCTCTGTCTCTATACTTAACGTGAAATAGGACAGGCCTAGCCAACCACAGGAAGACCTTGTAAGGGATGGAGTGAGAGTGCTTTGCCAAATGTGTGGTTGCTGAGTCCCACCAGGATGGACCTGTCCAGCAGGAAGACAGATGATGCTGGAGACTGTCATGACCAATTGGCTCCAGTCAGAGGCCATTGGAAGGTAGCACATCATGACAGAAATATTCTTATTTCTTTGTGGTCTCCACTTTGCTTTATGTTTGTACTGTGCTCCAAAACAAGTATTTTTCAATGAACAATAATTCAATCTTCTACAATTATCCTAAGTCAAGGTAAGTATTTCCACATGACTATTGAAATAAAATTATGTATCTTACTCCATTATCTACTGCTCTAACAGAATACCACAGACTGTACCTCAAGAAGGAATTAGGAGTCTGTGACTTAATGTTCCTGGGGTTGGGAGGTCCTACAGCATGGTAGTGGAACTGGAAAAGGCTGGTGCTATACTGTAACACGGTAGGAGAGAAGCAAGCAAGTGAGGTACAGAAGAGAAATTGTTTATTCTATTTTATCAATAACTAGCCTGATTCCATGAAAAAGGCTCTAATCCATTCATGATGACAGGGCTCTCACAGTCTCATTGGGTCTCAGATTCTGCCTCAGTACTATGGCAGTTGAATTTCAGCAGGAATTTGGGAGAGGTCATTTACGCCACAGCAATAGGCACATGGAATAAGACAGAAAGGACTGGAGAAACAGCATGTGTAGTCTCAAACTCTTGCTGGCCAGCCAGGTGTTTAAGCACAATTACTGAAACCATAAGGTCTAAAGTCTATGATTTAAAATGTTCATAAGCCTGAAGTTCAAACAGCACTGGATAACTTAGCAAACATGCTAGCTCCTATTCTGACTTCACGTGAGTTGCATTGTCCTCCTGGGGTCATGCCCATGGTATGTGAATATTTAGCTCAAAGTTCAAAAGTCAGCAAAAGCTGCTTTAACACCAACATGGGAAGATGTAGGACTACTGTTATAGCTCAGTAGTACAGCCCTTGCCTTACAGGTGAGAAACTCTGCTTTCAACCCTAGCATGGCCAAAACAAAATTAAAAAGGAAACTTTTCTTTTTCTATTTTGTTTTTAGGAAAGCCTTTATTATATTGGAAGAACAAGATACATGGAGCTAAAATGTGACCAAATCTGTCTTAATCCTCATATCTCTGAGATACTGGGTCAGCTAAATATCTTATACAAAATGGGAAGGCAGCCATGGGGCCCCGTGGAAATGAAATAGGAACACAGTGGCCTTCTTTAATCATTAGTTGTGTTCACTAATATATCACTTAACTCTTAATTATATAAAACACATTTCTAGTAAATGTTACTTTAAAGCTTTTATTACTAATTTATTACTAATCATCCTGGTAGAAAGTGAGTTTTAAATAGAAAAAAGAAAAATTGAGTCAGAGAATTCAATAATGTATGCAGACTGAAATTTGAAAAGAAACTGTTGATAAAAAAAAAAACCACAACAGCTTTAAAAACTCATCTGGTTGCAAACTTTTGTAAAAGAACACACATGGTCTCATGCATTTCTTCAGTACTCACTGACTCGGCTTTTCACTGAAAAGAAAAACTACTTTCAGGAAGCACTACCTTATAAAGCAATGTTGGCCTTCCTTTCTAAAGGTTGTGGAAGTCACTCTTCTGTTACTGTGTTATTTTAAGATGATTGTCCAAGATCCTGTAAGTCTTCTAGAGCTATAAGTGTTGTAGTACTATATAGTCTTTTTGACAATGGGATCCACTGCAGCTATGGATGAAACAAAATGTAGGGCCCATCTCAAACTGCATTCTCCTTGATTTATAAATATTTTCCATCCTTGGATAAAAGATGAAGCTTGAAAACATTGACTCAATTCTAGTCAAGTCATTGGAAAATAGAGATCTTGTCTAACACAGCCATGAGCTTTCTGTATTACTCCCTATAACTTGAACTTCCTTGAGACCTAAAATAGTCAGATTGAACAGTGCTCAGAGGAGCACCAAGGAATTTGGCAGAGGAATGAAGTGCCTCATAATCTGCCATTTTCCATGAATTCTGCTTCCTGAAGGAACAACAACTTCCTGTATCAGACACTATTGAACTACCTCTTCATCTTTTAAAGGTCAACAATTCAATTTATTGCATCGATAAGTTCAATGCTGCTACATTTTTCTTACTGTTTATTAGATTCCATACTTAAACACCATTGCCAATTTTCTTATTGTTTTCAGTATTACTCCATATATTTTGTATGTATTATGTTTCTTTCTATAATGTTTTACTCTTATGGAAAAACAAAAGTTTATAACTTTTAAAGATTTATTAAAATGAGGACACTGATATTTTTATTGCATATAGAAGATGTATAAGCACTAATGTGCCATGCCCCCAAAATTTAGAATTATTGGAAATAAAACACTACAAAGAATAGACCATATTAAAATGAAATGGAATAAGAGAAAAGGTGTAGATATTTGAATAAGACTGTTTTTAGGGCCATATAAGTAGCTGGATGAATATAATCATAAGATTAAAATTATTGTGTCAAGAGAAGGCTCTGTGTGTGTGATACAAGTGTTTGATGGAGGAAGGGAAACAAGGGGATATAGACCTAAATCATGAGTCGGGCATTTAGGAAGACAAGTCAGGCCCACTGACATTTTTAGTAGAATCATAGCCATTACTAGTAGTTATATTCAAAGATCAAGATTACAGAATCATTACTGAGTGGAGAGATACACAGATCATCTTAGCCTTTTGCCATTGCCCTTTGAAAGCATGGAACAAGCTTCCCAGATCCTGAGTTCCTTACTTACCAAACACCACTGGCCCTCATGTCTGAAATCACGAGGGATATATCCACAAGGGCACAGCTGTGCAAGGCTTTGTCAGTCTTCAGTGTACATGTACGGAGTCTGTCATTTTGATTTGTGAGAGTTTGGGCCTTTGTAAATCCTCAAGAGAAGTCTCTCATTGTAGCAGCATGTTCCCATGCTTATGGAACCAAGGAACTGATTCTGACAGCCTGCTGCTGTCCTGGGACACTTGGGCTTACATGGAGCAGGCTTTGTGCAACACATTACTGCTCCACAGTTGATTCTATCTGAAATGCCAACTTAACTATAGAAAACCATCATTTCTTTTGCTCATAATTTAATTCATTCTCTGCTTATAAACATTATGTACAAATAGACTCTTTCTCCTGAAAGTCATTGGAGATCACTAAGTCAAAAAATGATATGAAACATATTCACCTCATCTTCCTTCCTCCTCTTCTCCTTTGCTT
>NC_022031.1:21358923-21360993 GCF_000317375.1 Microtus ochrogaster | reverse complement strand
TGCGCCACCATCGCCCGGCCCTGTTCCTTTTTCTTGCCCTTCACCTCTTCCTCCTCTCCAGTCATCTTCTCTTCTCCCCTCTTTTATTCTCCAGCCCTATTCCTTTGTCCCCTTTCTTATTTACTTGTCTTCTCTCTACCTCTCTTTGTGGTATGTGTGTGTGTGTGTGTTTATGCATGTGTACATACTCACACTTTTGTGTACAAGACATTTTATAGAGTAATAGGAATATAAAATCCTTGTAATCTTTCTGGAAGAAATAAACTTAAATGGGGTGGCATGTCATTATACTCCCCCAGTACTTAGGACACTGAAGCAGGATGATTATAAGTCCATGGACAGCCTTCAGTACACAGAAAATTCTAGGCAGCCTGGGTTGTACAGTGAAACTGTTTCATAACAAAACAAAGCTTCGGCAGAAACATAAATACACTTTTGGTTTGCAGCATTACTCCAGTTCAGTTCCCAAAGCATAACATTTCCCTCCATCTCTTCTGCTCAGGCACTATTTTATCGTTGGGTTTTCTGTTTGTTTTGTGTTGAATTGAAAATTACATAAGGCTTGAAGCACAGTTGTTTATGTCCTAGGAAGTGATATTAAACGTTCAGGAACTATGAGAGGAGAAACTTCTGTGCAGAGTGTGAAAAGTCATGTTTGAATTATGCAACATGCTGTGCAGATAAGAGGCAATAGTACATTTAGGTAATGTCCCCTTGGGTCTGGTAAGTGGTTGCAGGCTGTGGAGGAAAGAGCTGACTGACTGACTGAAGAACGGGATGAATGTGAGAGTCAGACCTAGGGACAGAGTGAAGGCCCGTTTGTATAGGCATGCGACAGAACTGATGGCACGTGACCGAGACACCAGGACTTAGGTTTCCTACAGACACAGACTCTGTAGTTAAGAGAGCACAGCAAGTTTGGAACTTGATCTACAGTGTTGGTAGAGTTGGCTTAGTGGGAGAGCTAAACTGAAACGCAGTCCTCACCCCCCCCCAATTACTGTAGGAAGATCTTACTAATTGACTAATTTTACAGGATGGTGTGTGTTGCTGTGTGTGTGTGTGTGTGTGTGTGTGTGTGTGTGTGTGTGTGTAAAGATGGTCTCCAGTGTTTTGGTGAGCTACCTCAGAGTTTGTTCATCTCCCAGAGTCCTTAGTCATGTACACCTTCTTGCCTCACTCCCAACCTAGAAAGAGTATAAGTTAAATTCAGAACTTGTCAGTACAGAGGAACATGAGTTCATGCATGTTGGTGGGCAGGTTAGAAGACCTGCATCTATACGAAGGGATCCGTGAAAGCAATTTACAGCTTAAAAAATGAGAAGTTAGTTAATAGAGAAGTGGGAAGACTTTAAGGCATGTCATGGAGCATGGTGGTTATGCCAGTTTGAGTGGGAATGGCCCCTATAGGTTTATACATTGAATGCTTGGTCTCCAGTTTATGGAACAGTTTGGGGAGGAGTAGCAGATTGTCCTTGAACTCACAGATATCTGCCTGCTCTGCTTCCCAATCGTTGGGATTAACGGTGTGTCCCACCACACCTTGAACTCACAGAGATCCACCTGCCACTGCCTCCCACGTGTTGGGATTAATGGTGTGTGTCACCACACCCAACTACTCTCTTTCTTTCTTTTATTATTTTATGGACTCTATCCTTTTTCTTTTTTCTCTCAAACCTACATATATTTTTGAACACCGTGTAAACTGTTTAGAAGCTTTTTCTTCTGAAACTATTTTTTACTGTATCTCTCTTTTTCTGACCACATGAGTCTTTAATTTGCTAAGTGATATAGCTAGGATTAAAGCCTTGGCTTTGACAGCTAGATCCAGCTCATTCGTTAGCGTTCTGAGAGTCTAGTCTCATGGCGAGGTACTGGCCAGAGCCATGTTTATTGCCACAACCCTAGGGCGTTTCAAGGTCCCTGACACCACCAAGAAGCATGCTTTTGGCAATTCATGAGCACCATTTAAATGTTTGGTGCCAGGGCCTCTTGAGAGAGCTGCAAGGTTTTGTAGCTAAAGCTGAGTCAAGAAGCCTCTCTTAAATGAGAGTGCTTGCAACTAGCTAA
>NC_022031.1:21337452-21356990 GCF_000317375.1 Microtus ochrogaster | reverse complement strand
TAGTACTTGTCTCTGTAGTTCCTGTTCGTTTACCCAGATTTTCCTTATCCATCCTTCCCTCGGTTTGTGTTTTCTTCATTACTTCCATTTCATTCTTCAAGTTTTGAACCGCTTCCCTTGCCTGTTTGATTGCTTTTTCTTGTTTCTCTTAGTTTTCTTGGGTATCTTTGAGCGCTTTATTCATTTCCTCTACCTTTTTGTTTGTGATCTCTAATTGTTTATGGCAGTTTTTCACCTCCTGTTTAAGGTCTTCTATTATTTTCATATAATTCACTTTTGAGTCAATTTCTTCGAATTCTTCTAGAGT
This sequence comes from Microtus ochrogaster, assembly GCF_000317375.1. NCBI lineage: Eukaryota > Metazoa > Chordata > Mammalia > Rodentia > Cricetidae > Microtus > Microtus ochrogaster. The sequence goes on along the minus strand of NC_022031.1, from coordinate 21,356,683 downwards.
AGGGTGTACAATTCTTCTTGTTTAGGGATCCCTGAATTCTGGTGATGTCATGTTGCCTTTCAGGTTGTTGGAGGAATTTTTGCTTTGGCGCCTTCCCATCTCTTCCTTCAAATGGAGCCAGGAGAGGCCTGGTGTCTTGGTCCAGTCTTTGCTGTGACTGACTCTCTGGGTGTATCTCTTCAGTGTAGAAGCAGGAACTGTCCTGTCCAGATGGATCTGTCCAGATGGAAGTCCTCAGCACCTAAACATGGACGCCTGGTTGTCCAATGACCCGCGGACAAAAGGGAGAACTTGGGGGGCAGGGAGGGGATGAGTAGAACATAGGACATCCTTCCGCCAAAGCTGGAGGTGCGCGTGCTCTCTTTTGGGGGTCTCTGAGGCCCGCCCGGTAGGCAGGCACTCACCGCTCTCTTGTTAACTCTTACATAGTATATTAGCCCATAATTCTTGTCTGTGTTATCCACATGTCTTAGTACCTATATCAATGAGGCATTCTCATCTGCTCGTTCTGTGTCTGGCTTCCTCTGTGCTGACTGCAGACTGAGTTTTCCTCTCTCCAGAATTCTCCTGTTCTTGTCAGTCTGCCTCTACTTTCTGCCTGGTCACCCCACCTATACTTCCTGCCTGGCTACTGGTCAATCGACATTTTATTAAAAATAATGCAAGTGACAGGATAAAAGACCATTGTCCCATAGCACAGTGAGTTATACAAAACATAATTTCAGCACTTCAAATAACCACATATTATGAAGCTTTACTCAAACACAAGTTTCCCTCTCAAAAGTAGTGTTCATTTTCATGTGTGAAAATGAATTTTAAAAAAGTAGTAGTATTTGCCCATCTGTTATATGTTCAAATGGAAACAAGATTGTTCAGTCACAATTCAAAAAATCTTCTAGCATAGCATGAAAAATTTGTCAAAATAGATTTTCTTCTGAATTCCTAAGTCGCATATGCTTGTAAGAAGCATCTTGTGTTTACAGAGAAGAAAGAAACGTCTTGCTGGAACATTTCCTTTTCAGATAATGTGCACGGGTCCCATTCAGATACATTTGAAAAGCACAGAGGTACAGAAGCCTCTAGATTCTAATCCATGATGAAACACAAAACGGATCCTTCACTTCAGTCTGGTAACATCTGGGAAGAGGAAATGTTTCCAAGTTTATAGGTGAAGAGAAAAGAAGAGGACTTAGTTGATAATTATGCGTGGAGACCGCAAACTTCAGGTGGCTGTCCTGGAGAACACATGACTACTGTAAGACTTTGAACCCATGCCATACACATTGGGAAAAACATTATCTATATATCCATAACTGAGATTGTTCAGACCTTCTGTTTTAATCGGAATAAAAATGTATTAGGTGTTCTGAGGATATCAACAGGCTAAGATTTTGAATGAGTTGCACAGTCTGAGCTGAACTTTCTGCAAGAATGGAGACTGCACAGGAGATCAAGTATTGGGGTCACTCATCCAGTTAGGCTGTGTACAAGGTGAATAGGCTTAGGTAGGCCTGGGAGTAAGGAGATGATGTAGGCGTACAGCATTCTTAAGTTCAAATAGGTTTCTTTGTTATAATTTGGTCGGCAAGAAAGGACTCTAAGATGTTTAAAATAGACATGTTAGTTTATAGTGACACTATTACATTTAAATCAAATCTTATTTTTAATTGATACCAAACTTAAAGCTGTACAACTTATGAAATTCTATGCATGAGAACATTGTATAATGCTTAGGTGATATATATGCTCTCTGACATTTATTCTTAACAGTACCATTTTTTCTTCATGGTGAAAACACTTGATATCCTTTCTTCTCATTTTTTTTTGTTTCAACTGACTATGCAGTATCACACTACAATATTTTGTTCCTATGTAATAGTAGCAGTACTACTAGCCCTGCATGCCCATGCCCTAGTCTCTCCTCTTCTGGCAGCCACCACTCTCCTTTCAGCTTCAATGAGATCACATGTCATTTTTATACTTCACCTCTAGGAAGAATAGGTGTAATCAAACTTTTTGATACCAGTATATCTCCAAAAGTTCCAGAGAATCTGTATACTGTTTACCATAAAGTAGATATGACAGAATGTCCCTGAAACTTGTCTATTTCTCATAATTCTACGTAGAAATAGATGCATGCCTTTACTTATAAATATGTTTTACATAACACATATATTTACTTTCTAATACAACCAAAAACTAATTTCGCAAACTATGATTTATGAAGAAAATTCCAAAGTGTTGAATGAAAACTCGTATCCTGTATACAGGTATGCAAAGCCAGGACATTTTTCATGACGTAGAATGGTTAATGATACTATGTTGGCCTGATGACCTGGCAGTTTCTTGCTTTCATGAAATAATATTTGCTGTCATCTACTTTGATATTGTCTTCTTTCCACTGATACTTACAAAATGCTGCAGTGTGAGAGAAGCTACATGATAAATGGAAAAGATATGATTTTTTATATTCTTTCTATCTAGCCAAGAGTAGCTTTAAACTCTCCACCTTCCTCTTTATAACTGCTTCAGTGCTGAGATTACAGGCATGTTTCAGTATGTAAGTGATATTTTTTGGAAAGAAAGTTGCTTTAAAATTTAGAAAAATAGGAAATATAGTTGAACTAATTTCCATGCAAGCAAAATCAGGATTTTTTGAAGTATTTAATCCCAGGGAATGATCACTGGGAGGTAATCGCTGTTGGGAAGAGAAGCCAGGATGTGAGAGGTGGCTGTACTTAAACCTTACAAAGAACATTGCAGACATTAATTCTCACATCATGGAAAAGAACCCTTTTCTATGAAGTGCTGTGGCAGTCTTGGAAGAGAGAACAGGGTGAATGTGGATACTGACATTCACAACTCCTCTCTTTAGGACTGTTGAGGTAATCCAGAGTCGTACTCAGAGCATCTGAGAAGCAGAATGTGCTAAGAGACCTAGCATCTGTTCCTTGTCCAGTCATCATCACAGAGGCTTCCTCTGACCTGCAGCCAGACATTAAGAGAATAGAGAGTCTAAATTGGAAGTCTCTATAACGTCCCTCCTTTCAGAGAATGTGGAGCCCCATGAAAGATGGGGAGGAAAGAGGAAAGATGGTAGGAGTCAGAAGGGGTGGAGGACACTGGGAAAACATGGCCCACTGAACAACTAAGAAGGGTTCATATGGACTCAGAGACTGTAGAGACAAGCATAGGGCCTGAACCAGGTCATCTGTGTATATATTTTGGCTTTTAGTTTGGTGTTTTTGTGGGACTTTTAACCTTGGAAGTGGGTGTGTCTCTGATTCTTTCGCCTGTTCTTGGGACTTTCCTCCTATGGGGTTGTCCAGCCTCTATATGGGAGCTTTTGCCTTGTCTTCTTGTATCTTGTTTTGTCATGTTTGCTTGTTGTCTTTTGGAGGCTTTCTCTTTCCTGAAAGGAAATGGAGGGGGAGTGGATTAAAAGAAGAGGAAAATAAAGAGTGAACAATGTAACACAGCTCCCAGACTCATCTCACTACTGGGTTATACCTGAAATCTCATCCTTGGAAGGATCATCCCTTAGATGCAGACCTAGAAAGTTTATTTAAAGTGCCAAAAAAAAAAAAAGAAGAAAGAAAGCAAGGAAGGGAGGAAGAAAGGGAGGGAGGGAGGAAATATGGACACATGCAAAGTGCATCATTTGATATTATTTTAATTCATTTTATTTTAAGTGAAAAATAAATCTTTTTAAAAGTATGACTATCCATGATCTTACATAAGCCAATTTTGCATATTAAAGGAATTTGTAAAGGATGAGTCTGATCTGTATAGTCTTTGCTTGTTATGATTCCCCAAATAATTCAATCTAATATTAATTTACCTGGCAGTAGGATATGGTAACCTAGAAAGTGTGTAGGCTATATGTAAACATTATACAGGTTGTTATAAGGACCAGACATCAGTGAGTTTTGTATCTACCGAGGGCCCTATAACTAACTGCCATATATGCCCAGTGAGACACACACACACACACACACACACACACACACACACACACACACACACTTAATGAGATAAATATAGAAGGAGATGTTGGCTTACTGGATGAAGGAGGAAGATAGAAAAGGGTCAAAAGAAGCATAATGTGAAGCATGATAGACAGGTCAAGAATTTTTTTTTTTTTTTTTTTTGGTTTTGGTTTTTCGAGACAGGGTTTCTCTGTACCTTTGGAGCCTGTCCTGGAACTCCCTTGGTAGACCAGGCTGGCCTCGAACTCAAGAATGTTTTTTAGTTAAGCCTAACAAAGGCAGACATTATTATCCCCAATTATAAGTTGATGAAATTCAGTCTCAGAGACATACGTTATCTGACTCATGTTTGTTTAACTGCATGCTCCATGGGACCTTAGTTCCCAAGGCTTTGTTTAATAAAGAACAAGAAGCAGGGACATATGACCTCATCCCCAGGCTTTCTTGAGAACTTATGGCTGGTGTGAACTTTTGCAAAGTCACTGAAGGTTGTGTTTGACTCTTGGTAGTAGCAAGCCTTGAACAGGGTAGATTTCAGATTGGAGTTTGTGCTCTGCAGCTAGCTTGTAGAGATCACTTACGGCTTTGCTGTGTATGAAGACGTCAGGAGATTGGTATGAGTTCTTTTTTATTGATTTTTATTGATTTTTATTGATTTTTACTGAACTCTCCATTTTTTCTATGTTCCCGTCTCTGCCTTTTCCCTCCCCTTCAGCCCTCTCCCAAGGTACCCACGCTCCCAATTTACTCAGGTTATCTTGTTTTTTTCTACTTTCAATGTAGATTAGATCTATGTATATCTCTCTTAGGGTCCTCATTGTTGTCAAGGTTCTCTAGGATTGTGATTTATGGGCTGGTTTTCTTTGCTTTATGTTTATGAAGTTCTTGATATTCATACTATCTTTTATATAGTGTTATGTTTAAAATATACTTGTGTTTTGAAGTATGCTTCTTTTCCCACATTGAATTCTAAATTTCATTCTTTTTCCCTGAGAAATAAAGGCTTACCTCTGGCCCACTAATAATTCCACAACATTATGGTCTTCTGAGAAGTCAAAGTCAAGGCAAAAGAACTTTCCAAGAGAATATTTTATAATTTGGAAGATAAGTAGTCCACAATGACAGAAAAAACTTAATTATAGACAATTTGATTGAAGAAGTATTGAGAATAAAGCAAAAGTTTGAAATAAAAATTTATAGAGAATAAAACACTATGGGGAAGGAAGTATTCAAGGTCATTCAAGGAGAGCAAGAGTACTTAAGACTTTCGACACTCAATAATAGTACTTGGTCACATTTTTTGGCGTTAGATGATATTTGATTTACTATATCTATTGATGGACGAATTTAGACTCTGTTGGATAATGCAGACATCACCTTTTGTAACTGCTTAATCTTTTAGATGTCAATTATATAAAATTATGTGAGGGTTTGGGAAGAAGTAAATAAAGGGGTCAATAGTTAACTTTGCCTGACTATGATTTTCAAAAAGTACCTGACAAATGTAAAAAATAATTCTGTAAAGTCACAGTTTTGGAAATTTCTGTTCATGATCACTTGGCCTCTGTTGATTTGGGCCTCTGCTGAGGATGACATCATGGTGGGGAGCAACATTCCTTCCTTATCTTATGACAATCAGGAAGTAGAGTGAGAGAAAAGGACCTAAACAAAATATATCTTCCTACAACATATTATCAGTGAATAATTTTCTCCGAATTTTCCCACCTTCCAAATGTTCTGTCCCTTCTCCAGAGCTCATCAAGTTATGACTCCATTAGCAGACCTCTCCACTAATAAGGTCAGAAACCTTACAATTTGATTACTTCCTTCTAATCTCACCTCTTTGTCGCATGACTAATAAAAACCCAGAGACAGATATTGGTGTTCAAGGTGAAGATCAGAAAAGCAAAGCAGCCCAGCCACTACAGAGATCTTACCTCTACTAAAGCTCAGACAAACAAAGGGGTGATCCTGCAATGTTCTCTATCAACCTCAGGCTCCACACTCCACTGAGTTCCTGTCTCTTCCCCTTTAGATTCCTCTCTCCACCCAGCCATATAACTCTTGTCTCCATCTCCCTAGTGCAGGGATTAAAGGTGTATGACCCCAACTGCTGGTATCACCTTTTTATGAGCTCTATTTCTGTTTAAGACAGATTCAGTCTTGTATAGCCCAGGGTGACCTTGAACTCACAGAGATCTGTTTACCTCTGTTTCCCAAGTTCTAGGATTAAAGGCACTGCCTGGCCTGTATGGCTGACTAGTATGGCTATGTTGTTGTCTGATTTTCATGCAAGCTTAATTTATTAAAATACAAATAATATGCCACTATATTCCTATTCACATTGCTGCCTTAAAAACTTAATCTTAACTAGGTAATATTTGGAGGTATATTTCATACTCTAACTATAACAAAGGGTATGAGCATGTAGCAAACATATTGCTGGGTAATATCATTTCTGGTACTTCTGAGTTGAATGGCACCTTTTTTACATCTACAAAGGACGAGGGTTGGTAAGTGAAGAAAGGAAAAACGTATAAGAGTGTCTCCATTTCTAGTCTCAATGTATGTTCACAGTTTTAGTTAAAATTAAAAAATGCTTTGGATTATTGACATGTTCTGGGATTATAAACTAAAGACTATAAATTTCAAGGAATTACTGCAAGAAGACTATATTTGAGGCTGAATGTCCAAACTTCCTTCTTAATAAACTGCCATGTATATTTCAAACTCCTGTTTTCAAGTGGGGAGAAAAGTAGATGGTTGTCAGGAAGAGGAACATATGCAAATGAACATCAGACTAATAGATGCATAGAGAAATATAGACCTTTAGTTAGCAGCTTTAGTCTTCATCACAATATTATATCTTATTTCCAGAAAAGAAGCAAAGGCTAATGACTTTTTATATCCCTGTTACAAAGTAGTCCTGCATCTGTGACTTGAATTGCAGAAACTTCTGCCCAACATTGGCTTGTGTAGACTATTTTATTCAAGCATGCTCTGCTATTGATCAAACAGATGACGGAGAATTTCCTTTGAAAATAATTTCTGCAGATTGAATGGAGTGAAGTCACTGCTCTGAGCCATTTACAAAAGGAAGTTATGTCCTTATATAACAATACATTAATTTTTTTTACAAAACTATATATAAAATTTTATACTTTTCTTTCTATCCATCTGGGAAGCTGCAAAAAGTATAATTATGTGAGAATTGATACATCTGTCTCATAAGTCTCCCTAGGATGTACATCAGATAGTTTCTCTAGCAAGGCAAGGCTCAAGGGTGAAAGTATGAGCAATTTGAAGGAGCTGCTGTTCATCACCAAAGACTTGAGGGGGGAAAGTAGACATTACTGTCATGAATAATAGACAGAGGAGGAAATGCCTAAAACTGGTTGGTTCTATGTTGAGAAATTTCTAAATATTTCATTCACATGTACCAAAAGACATGACCACCACTTTTCATATTACATAAAATATTGCAAGTATTTCAATATTTTATAATAAATACAATTCACTAGCACAGCCGTTCATGATGCTGCAAGTCCATATTCACACCAAATATATTTCTACCTTGAATGCTCCATATTTTCCACACTGTTATTTGTCAATTCTATAGTATTTACTAAGTATCGTTTGTGTATAAAGAACTGGAGATATTACTACGAATAATGTGACTCTCATCTGTGTCCAGAGGAAGATTGGAAGTAGAAGCAATCTACAAGTGTAGTTTTAAAATTATCATGTCTGTAAATCCCCACATTAGATTCAGTATAAGTATGTTCTTTTAGGTGATTCTATCCTCTGAGTAATATCTCTTCAAAAATGTTATTTCACTTACTTTATATGCATCCATGTTTATGTGTGTGTATATATATGTGTGTGTGTGTGTGTGTGTGTGTGTGTGTGTATTTACACCTGCCATGGTGCACATGTGGAAATCAGAGAATAGCTTGTAGAAGTTGATTCTTTCTATTGTATGGATCACAAGGTTCAAATTCAGGTTATCAGGTTTGGAAGCAAATGCTTCTACCACCCACTGACCCATCTCAACAGCCGTTGGGTAATTATCTCTTGAATTTCTATGCAGAAAATCTGAATTACATCTCTGCTAAGGGATGAGTTAACATATTGTTCATTTATTACAATGTTTAATTAAATTTACAACACACAGAGGATGAAAAATTTAAATCATTCAGTTACTGGGTAGATTTTGACTCTTTCAATATCTAAGAACACCTAAAATTTTAATGTTCCATAGTCAGGTTTCTGACTAGTATTTACTTTGCCCATTCTAACTGCACAAAAGCTAATGTCCTTGTATCTGTTTGTGAGAGAGAAACCAAACTTCTGTCTTGATCTCAGATCAGTTTCTCTGAAGAACAGCTTAACTGTATGGATGTAACTGGATCTTTTCATGTGGAAGGACTGGCTTGTCAGCTGTCATTACCTGCCACACATCACAGACCCCTTCCCTGGCAAAAGCTGAGCCTGAGAATTAGTTCCCTTACTTGTGTTGAGTTGGGAGTCTGATTTTTTTCTGAAGAGGTATCTTTAGTTGGAGAGACTCCTGTTTGATGTGTGATTCCCCTCTATATGGTGTGAATACCATTGATTAATAATGAAACTGGCCTGGCCTGATAGGGTAGAACGTAGCTAGGCAGAAAAAACAAAACTGAATGCTGGGAGAAGGAAGGCAGAGTCAGGAGAGAAACCATGGAGCCTGCTCTGGAGACAGATAATGCTGCAACCTTGTCAGTAGGCCACTAGCCTCATGGTAAAATACAAAATAATGGAAATGGGTTAAATTAAGATGTAAAAGCTGGCCAATAAAAAGTTAGAGCTAATAGGCCAAGCAGTGATTTAATTAATAAAGTTTCTGTGTGGTTATTTGGGAGTCTGGGTGATCAGGAACCAACAAGCAGCCTTCTACTACACTGTTCAGTTGGGGATTGACCATTAATAAGGTTGTGTCTTGCTAAGTATTATTTGTCAATAATCAAAACAAACTTATTTGGCAGTGGATATGTGCTTTATACATTTTAAACTTTATCAAAAGCTGACAACCTCAACATAACAGAGATTGTGAACATAACTCAGAACTCTTTCTTTTTTCTTGCTTATTTACTTATCTTAATTTTTGATATTATATTTTAATTATATTTTTCTTCCCATTTTCTTGCTCCATGCCCTCCCATATAATACCTCCTCTTTCAAAGTGGTGGCCTCTTTTTTCATTACTTGTTATTGCATATAATATATGCATTTACACTTATGTTCCTCAGTTTAACGTCTTCTGTCAATGGAGTATTAAATATATGTGTGTATTCAGGAAGTATCATTTGGAATTGGGCAACCAATTGGTGTGCTCTTCCCTGAAGAAGGCCACTTCTGCCGTTCTTGGCATTCATTGGTTGCTTATAATTCTTTGTGTAGGGTTACGGGCTCATGGGAATTTCTCTGTCTACTTGGCATGTTCATCCTTGTTGAGGACATATTTGATAATCATCTTAGTGAGACTTTATGGGTATCGCTTCTGTTATTACTTGGAGACGCAATCTCCAAGCAAACTCTCTCATCCTGCAGATCTTACAATGTTCTTCCTTGATGAAAAATAACACCTTTTGTTTCAAGTAACTAAATCTTGAAATCTCCAACTTGCAGGAGTTAAAAGCTTGCTGGTATACAAAAGTATACTTAGTGTGAAGGGAGGAGTTCACTGGGGGAGCTAGAAGAGCCTAGTGCTTGCTATAATTCATTGTATAAAAAGGTTTTCTAAAGATTAAAGTTAAGACAGCGACATCATGGGACAGGATAACAAATCTGTCCAAATGTGCTAAAGCACATCGTATCTAAGCAGCAGTTGTCACTTCACTGTATATTACAGTTATTTAGGAAGAAACCGCAATCAAAATGATTATCTCAAATGGAACTCATAAAAAGCTCCTACACAGTCAGTTTCCCAAATTGCCAAGCAAAGCCAATGTCATGAGTGGTACTATTGCCTGTGCTTATTTTGTTCATTTTAGTGCTTATATTTCCAGCCCAGGAACCAGGTATCAAATGTCTTCACCCTAATTTTTTGGATATCTGCAGGGATTCAATGCACACATTGTGAAAAGATCTTTCCAAATCTCTATCTGGGTGATCATTTTGGTGATATTTCCTCAGTTAAGTTGGTTAAACAGGAGAGTCTATTAAGCTGCTCTCTTTGGACCATTTGGATGAAAGAGCAGCCCTGCTTCAGTATCTAAGGTGTAAGAAAGAAAGTAGCAGGTACAGAGAGGTAAGAAAGGCAGACATTGGCTGTGGCAATCATGGTTGATGCAGCAAGATTAGAACATAATTCTCTTTACTATGTGAGTGTCAGAAAAAAATGAGCTTTCTCTTCTAACATCCAGGTAATTCCTTGGAAATTGATTAGTAGTTCTAAACATTTTGAAATTGGTATATGTTTATCAACTTTCTGGATTGGTTCAAGTACTAAAATTTTGATGTATGCTTATTTATTGTTTATGATGATGGAAGAAATACCCCTACCACAGACAAATGTTTTTGTACTAGAAAGGGAAAGCACATGAAATAGACAGCTTTAAACATGCACTATGTAAGCACTATTGTGGCACTGTTCTAACTTTTGACAGTCATGAACAGGTTAAAAGAGAATTAATGGTCAAAGCTAGATGACAAACATACACACACAAACAAACTACTCAATAGTATTTTCAGAGGTTCTGTTTCACAATATATCAGAATATTTTGCCAGAAATTTTTTTCCTTTTAGGTACTTTGCATGTATTTTATGATTTCTGTTTTTGTGTCTTATGGGATTTTGGGGATTATTGGGTGAATGTCTGTGTCTCTGCAACTGTATGTTTCTTGAGCTTTTCTTTGGTGCTTTTTCTTATGTTTGTTTTTATTTTATCTATCATTATTATTATCATTATTATTATATGCCTGTTTGTATCCTAATGAAAAAGAGAAACAAAATGTGGATTTGGGTGGGTGGGGAAGTGTGGAGGATCTTGGAAGAGTTGAAGTAACCATAATAATAATACATTATATGGAAAAAAATCAGTTAAGATGAAAAGAGAGAACTTATGGAAATATTTTTAAAAGGATCACTCAGGAAATTGAGGTAGGAGCCCTACTTCAACTCATGTGTTCTAGAAGAGCTTTAGATGTGTAACAATATGCATCTTAAAATTAACTATAACAGGACTTGGTGTTCTAAGACAATTTATTTTTTAAAAAAAGATAATGCAAAATCTCAGGCATAAATAAAACTTTACTATTAGAACTTTTATTCATTTTCTACATGTATGGAACCATTTGGATTTTCTCCTCAGGCAGTATGCATTTTTATGGAGATTCAGTTTCATTTGTTTAAAACTAAGTAAAAAACACAGCATGGTAAAGTGGGGTGAAAATAAAAAAGACCTTACCATGTTATAGAGGCAGAAAAATACCCCCCTAAAGAACATAGCTCAGAGACAATTGGTTTCTGAAACACATCACAAACTTTTACATATTAGAAGAAAAAAGACCAGAACATGTAACTCCTTCAAGTATGTAGAGGTTGCCAGTAAGAATAAGAAAGGATGCCTCACTTCATATACTACTAGGAAATGCAAAGTAAACAGTAGTAAAACATTGCTGCAAGATACTTTGGCCATTCCCAGAGATGATGAGAATGGGACACAGCAGGAATGCTCCTGAGCTGATGATGGGTATGAAAAAATGCTACATTCTCTTTGGAAGACAATCTGACAGTCTGTAATAAGGCTATCAGGACATCAGAGCATGGCCTTTTCTCCATATTCCTTCTGTATTTCCTTAGATGAAGTAACAACTTGTATCTACAATAAAATTATGCAGTGCTGGAAACAGTTTTATTTATGTTGCCCATACTTAGCAACCAGCAAAATTTCCATTGATATGTGCAGTAAACTTGGGTACATTCAAGTAATGGGATATTCTTCTACAATAAAGAGACAAGTAAGGAAATGGAGGAAGCATAAATGTGTGGTGCTAACCTCTAAAGGCCATAGGTCATATGATTCGATACTCTGTCTTTCCCCAAAAGCCAAAACTGGATTAGCAGATTTACCACAATATTGCCAAATGTCAATAACAGTGAAATCTGAGGATGGAGGTGGGAATTGTATCTAGAAACTTTCATTTGGGTAAAGATGGTAAGAATTGAAACATCATCTCGGTGGGTTTTTCCTTTGATATGTATGAAATGTCTTTCTCCATCTCTTTTTATTAATGTTGGTTTGCAGTCTATTTTATTAGATATTAGAATGACTATAGAAGCTTGCTTCTTGGATCCATTCATTTGGAAAATCTTTTCCAACAGCTCTTTTTGAGGTAATGTCTTTCTTTTATGTTGAGGTGTGTTTCTTGTATGCAACAGAAGAATGGATCCTGTTTTTCTATCCATTCTGTTTGTCTGTGTCTTTTTCTTGGGGAATCAAGTCCATTGACATTGAGAGATATTAATAACCAGTGACTGCCAATTCCTATTGTTTTGTTGTTTTTGCTTGTAGCAGTCGTAGAGTGTGTGTTCCCCTTCTTTTGATTTTGCTGAACTGAGATTATTTAATTCCTATGTTTTCGTGGGTGTAGTGAACCTCCTTGAGTTGGAATTTTCTTTCTAGTACCTTTTGTAGGCTGGGTTTGTGGATAGATGCTGTTAAAGTTTGACTTTATCATGGAATATCGTGTTTTCTCCATCTATAGTGATGGAAAATTTTGCTGGGTTTAGTAGACTGTGTTGGCATCTCTGGTCACTTAGAATCTACAGAACATCTACCCAGGCCCTTCCAGCTTGTAGAGTCTCTGTTGAGAAGTAGAGTTTTATTCTAATAAGTTTGACTTTATATAGCAAAGCCTTAAGTGGAGGGATTAGGACATTAACCCAGTCACAAAACTTACAGTTTGTCCTGCCTACAGAGTTTTCTGGGACAGGAGCCTAGCAGAATCATCAAAGAGACCAGAGAGAATTAAATCAACAACTGATGAGAGCAGATGCAGATTCCCACAGCCGAACATTAGACAAATATTGAGGAGTCCTACAGAGGAGGGGGAAGAAGGATCAGAGGTACCAGAGTTATCAGGGACAATAAGAAACCATAGTCCACAGAATCATACGACCAGGATTTTTGGGAGCTTGCAGATTTCAGGGAGTCTGTGTTGGCCCAACCTTGGGTCCCTGCATATATATTATGACTGAGTAGATTGGTGTTCTTGTGGGTTGCTAACAGTGGGAGCTGGGGCAGTCTCTGACTCTTGTCTCCTTCTGGTCTTATTGTGGCTTGTTATGTAGTGTTTGGATGATGTCCCTAGGAGGCCTGCTCTTTTCTTTCTTTCTTTTTTTTTTTTGAGTTGGAATGATTTTTTATTTGCTAATGTTTCCCAGTGTTGATAAAATATCATTTTTCATAATTGATAGGAGTACAAAAACATTCATTACCCAATCTAAAAGATACATGAGGATGGATGGGTGGGAGGATCTGGGAGAAAGGGTAGGTGGTGGGAGAGACTCTGGGGAGGGAAGGGAAGGGAAACTGAAGTCAGGATATAATGTATAAGAGATGAATAAAAACAAAATTTAAAAAAGAAAAAGAAACTTTCCATACAGTTATATTTCTGTAACCTTAAAATTCTTTAACAAAATAGTTTGTTGAAATGGAGCACAAACCTTCATTAAGCAGGACAATTAAAAGTATTTAAGAAAAACATGTAAATAAGATTATAAGCTAAAAAATATATTTGTTAGTATCAAAACTATATTAATTATTTTCTGTGTCATAATCTCTTCCAGTCCAATTAACCTTTTTAGTAGTATTTTGAAGTCCAGACTTATTTGATTTTAAAGCTGTAACAATATACTGATTTGATAACTTATTTTTGTGAAAGGCTATTTTAGCAACTTTTTGCATAGAAATTATTTATAAAGAATTATTCCTTATAAAAGGTGACTAAAACTTGAGCCACCAGTTTTTTTTAAGTGGCCTTAAGTATTAAGGTAGGTACTTTTTCAGTTGAAAAGCAGAAGAGGACAGTAATTCCAGAAATGGCATCAGAACAAGGCACACATAATGTGTGCTGACTGTTCCCTAGTAGGGACAGTGGAATCCTTGAGCATAATAGTTTTGTAGGTCTCAGTATCCCACCCTAGAGAATGAAAGGCAACTTTCTAGTTTGTTGATTATCCAAAAGTGGTAAAGTGTTCTATCTTTTGTCTGTGGGTATGGAATTATTGGACATTCATGCCCTTTCTGATGTTGAAGAAAAGATACAGTATGAAAAGAAATGTCATCTTACAGTTCCTTACCTCCCAGTTATTTTGTTGTCTTTGTTTCCTTTTAAAAATATTTATTTGAAATTGCCCATGTATGTGTGTGCATAAGCTCGTGTGTATGTATGTGTGTGTGCCTATGTGTAGGTATGTGTACTTGAGCGTGATTCCCACAAACTCAGAAGGGGGTGTTGAGTCCCCTGGAGCTAGATAGACTTTCAGGCAGTCGTGAGTCACCCCGTCTGGGTGCTGGGAACTAAACTCCAGTGCTCTGTAAGAGCAGTATATGCTCTTAACTGCTGGAACATCTCTCCAGCTGCTGTTTTAAGTGTTTAAAGTAAACTGTTTTTTTTTAAAAATTTTTTATTGATCTATATGTAATGCTGTAGTTGCATCTTTGCTAATGTTTTGTCTTCCACATGAGTTATTAAAATGTAATAAATTAAATTAAAATGTGATGGTATGAGTATCAGAACTCTCCTGTAGAAATGAGTTCTGATGGAGTTGTTTAAAAGAAGAAAACTGTTTGTATTTAGTTTTCCTAAAACAGGGTTTACACCATGCTATTCCTTCTGTCTTCTACGTTTGAGATAAGGATGAGAAAAAGATGAATGTTATTTGAGTTCTTTTGGGTATGTATGCAAGGAGAGTAACTGCCAAGTCATATACTAATACTGTCTATTTTCTTAGAAAACTGTTGAATACTGCTTCCCACAGTGACTGCACCATTTACGTTCCCATCAGCAAGTATAAGGCTTCTAATGCTCATTAGTTATTATTATTTTCTGAGACATTTCAAAGTGGAAACCATCCTAATGTAATGATCATGATCTGGTACCTCCTTGTGCCTTTAACTTGTGTTTTCCTGGTATTATAATGCTGCAAATGCTATCCATGTGCATATTGGAATTTTTTTTTTATTTTTGAGACAGGGTTTCTCTGTAGCTTTGGAGCCTTTCCTGGAACTATCTCTTGTAGACCAGGCTGACCTCGAACTCACAGAGATCCACCTGTCTCTGCCTCCTGAGTGCTGAGATTAAAGGCATGCACCACCACCGCCTGGCATAGAACTAGTCTTGTAGACCAGGCTGGTCTTGAACTCACAGAGATCCACTTGCCTCTGCCTCCCGAATGCTGAGATTAAAGGTGTGCACCACCACCGCCCGGCATAGACCTAGTCTTGTAGACCAGGCTGGTCTCGAACTCACAGAGATCCGCCTGCCTCTGCCTCCCGAGTGCTGAGATTAAAGGCATGTGCCACCACTGTCCAGCCATGCATATTGGCATTTGTTTCTACTTAAGTCTTTTGCCAAATTGTTAATCTGGATAATTGTTATTGAGCTTGGGCATGCTATATATTTTCTGAATATTAACTCCTTATCAAATAAATATTTTTCAAGTATTTTTTCCCATTCTCTTAATTGTATACTCATTCTGCTGATGTGTTCCTTTGAAGTACAGAACGTTTAAAACATTAAGATGTCCAAATCTTTTATTTTGCATGTGTGTAGTGTGTGTCTTTGATATTGAAGCCAAGGAATCATTGCTGAGGGTGTAAAATTTTTGCACTGTGGGTTTATTTTTTTTGAGGGGGGGGGAGGGGTTTGATCCAGTTCTGGGGAGTTGTTCTGAATGGTGTGGATAAAGGCCCAGTGTCCTTTGCTTTCTTGTGGATTTCTGTTTTCCAGCTTCATTTACAGACTACTGTTACTCACTGGTAATCTCGGCAAAGCATTCTTTTGGCGCCTAAACATAATTCCCTGGTGTTTATACTCTAATGCTGTTTTCCTGACCATGACTTGCAGTAAATTTCCTATCTGGAGTTGAAACATGCTTCACTTTCACTTACCACTCTGTTTATTATTTTTGCCAAGTGTCTAAAATACTCCAGCTTCATTCTCTCTCCTTTCCTTTCCAGGCACAAACAAACTCTTAGGCACTTCTTTCCCGCGTTTGTGTGGTGTGCATCACGGATACCGTCACACTCTGTGACTATAGAGGACCCACTGAAAACAAACACATGCATGAATTCTTGAATGAGAGTTGCCTGTTCACTTTCCTTGTGATATTGCCTAGTCTTGTGTCACTGAGGAAACAAAGAACATTTTGGTTTGGATGCAGATCACTTTCCTAAAGCCTTTGTTGTCCCCTGCCTTCTGTTCTTCCCTACCCTCTGTTTTTTCTTCCCTCCATTTCTTCTTTCCCTCTTCTTCCCCTTCCTTTTTCCCCTCGAATTCCTGTTGGAAGTCATATCAAACACAACCGTCATCTGTTTTGCATCTTTAGTTGACTCTTGGCACTGTGTTGATGCCCGCTTCTCCAGGCAACTGCTTTTGTCTTTGGAGATAGCTTATTTGTTGCCTTGTCTTGATCCCAGGTGCTGTTGTCTGTGATTCTCTTCTCACCTTGCTCTCATCTCGTTATTTTTCCATTTTGAATCACATGAAGGTCATCCTCAGTTTCAACTTCTTGAGGCAACAGCCATTTCTCTTGTGCCTGGTCCTGTCAGCACAATTTCTGGCACAAAAGAGTTACCACATGAGTATGGATAGTTTTTGAACAGAGCGTTAGAAAAATCTCACCTTTTCCACACGGAAGCATATAATACAAAGAAGAAAGTCCTGAGATTAAGAATTCTTTACCTTTGATATCTGGAAAAGAAGTAATTGCTTCTCATGAGCAATAGAAAGGAATTTGATTTTATCCTGAATCAACTGGGAAATGACTTATCAAGCAAATATCTCCCACCTGAACAGAAGACAAGTAATTTGCACCAACCAGAAACAATAGATTATTGTGTTCCTTTGTGCTTTTCTAAGCAAGAGAAATTAAAGAGTTCTTTGTAATAGCACTTTAAAATATATTTTTGAAAATCCCATTTTGTTATGCTTAACCTTGCTGTTAGATATGATTCGAGTGATGCCTTTTCTCATAGGAGAATTCTTTGAAGCCAGGGGCACCTCCCCAGCTGGATAGCCTGGGTAGCAACATGAACCGAATGACCTGCATCTGAATGTGAAGAGAATGATTAATGATTTATTTCCATCTTGAGTCTCATAGCAAACCTTTCTACTTGTGTGTCCTTCAACCTATCTACACTCCTGCTGAAACTTCAATGGGGCATATGTCAGAGCTTCTAAAAAGACTTTGAAAAGAAGAAGTGTGAAATCATAAATACTTCACAGGGAAGAAGCTGCTTCTCTAGCTTTACCCTCTTAACCTGAATAGCAGACATTGCTATTCAGATCAGTAAGACTGTCTCGGATGCATATGGACCTGACTCCAAAAGCCTGCTATTCACACCCTCAATATCCACTGCTTATAAACCATGGCTTTGGAATACATGTGTTTATAGTCTGATTAAAATAAAGTTCATCACTAGAAAGCAATAAGGACAAACCAAATACAACCTAAGTTCAAAAACCTTAAAGTATAGAGAATACATGTAAAAGCCTATAGGAACTTGGGATGACTTTTTTTTTCAATTATTCTAATAAATGATATAACACCCATGCCATGCTTTTGAAGTAATTTTGAAGTGATTTTTGGCCCATACATATGGAGACTATCACCTGAGAAGGTAAAGTGAAAAAAGAAATTCTGTGAATTCATGATCATAAGCACTGTGATATAACACCATGCTGCACAATAACTATTTGTTATCCAATATTTGTCTGTCTGTCTGTCTGTCTGTCTGTCTATATATCTACCTATCTATCATTTACCTCTAACCTTAAACTTGCTACATAACTAAATATAGTTTTAAAATTTTTATCCTCCTGCCTCTACTGCCCAAGTGCTAATACTTTATTGGTGTGTACCACATCAGATCTGGTTTTGTTTTTGTTTAAGAATTTATTTCTAGAAGGGTTTAGAGAAAAATGTATGAAACTATTTTGGTATCATTTCAGATTTTTCATTATCAATGCTACATAAAGAAATTGCTAAAATTATGAATTTTCACAAGTGGAATTAACATTTTCCATTGAGTGAAAAGCTATAGCAACTGACCTCTAAAGGTTATTTCTTGAATACTCACAGGCATTTTATGGTTGTGCTTCATTTCACCTTCAATGACTCTAGAATTAAATGATTCTGTACATCCAAAAATTATCATGTAGTTATTAGTTATTTTTATAGCTCAGATGAATCTGTTACTGGTTTGTTACAGCACATGTCCCATTGGTCAAATGAATACCATTTTGAAATAAGGCAGACATTTTTAATATTGATAAATGAATTGTTATGGACTCTGTGTAGTAAAACCAGATATTTCTTAAGTGAGACTTAGTATCAAAAACAATACTGCAAAATCCCTGATGGAACACCATAGAAGTCAAATTTATACAGTCATTTCATGAAGCAGGTGTACCCCCACCCAAAAGAGGAAGACCTACTAAGTGTTGATATGATTTATCACTTAGAGATGTGTATTATCTTTCCCTAAACTTAAGCTGCACAAGTTGTCCTGTTTTTAGAATATTACACATTTATGAAAAAATAAATATGTACCATTAATGCTTTATCATGGCTCTTGGCCCAAAGTGTCATTATCTGATTTTTTTAATGAATAACTAATGCCTTAGGTAGTTTCCAAATCTCATTTTAAAGAATGATTACAGTTATCTGTCACCAAATGACTGCTGAGTAATGATTTTTACTCACTGGGTTTTGTCCATTTTTTTAATGACTCTACCTTTCCCTCCTCTGTAAAGTCAATTTTCTATTACATGGAGGTGAAGTACCAGGAGGACTGGCAACCAAGATTGACTATAGCATCATTACATAAGCGAACACTGATAACACTGAAGATGTAGCCTACACATTTGGAGTCAGTAGTGTTGATCATGTCAAGATTGTTCCCCAGGATTAATAGCATGATGTCAGCCACATTAATAATAAAGATACATTCTGCAATCCACTCCCTGCTGAGGAG
>NC_022031.1:21301192-21337088 GCF_000317375.1 Microtus ochrogaster | reverse complement strand
TGGGAGCCACTCTAGGTTCAAGGCTCTTGCCAACCCTAAGGTGGCTCCCTTATCTAAGAATGAAGGTATGCTTCTAAATAGACTAGGATCCCAAAAAGCCAGTACACGCAGTAGAGACAAATCCCAGTGCCGTTATCATTGGCTTCTCAGTCTGCCCCAACTGTCAACCACATTCAGAGGGTCCAATTTGATCCCATGCTCATTCAGTCCCAGTCAGCTGGAGTTGGTGAGCTCCCATTAGCTCAGGCACACTGTCTCAGTGGGTGGATATTTCTAAGACCTAGCATCCAAACTCAAATATCACAGGGTGAGTCTCTTCTATAGGCCCAGGTGAAAGATTCCTCCTGTTTCTGACAGTGGCTGCTGATGCCCCTTGTCTACCATCTCTGTTCTCATTTGCACAGTTGCTTTCCCTGTGGGTTCGTGTTTACATTTCCTGCTACCCATGTAAAGATGCTAATTCTTGGAACAGGATCCATCACAATTAGTATGATTTTTCCTTAATTTACCTGCAAAGACCCTTTTCGTGATTCAACAGAGATATACATTGCCTAACTCAAAGGCTTTGAAGTTGATGATATTAAAAATGTAACGTTATGCAATGTCAATATGACATGTGTTTGTAATATATTGCTGCTGAACAAATTATCACCAAACAACAGTACCTCATCTATCTTGGGATTTTCTTGGTCCATATTTTGTCCAGGTCTGGCCATACAATTCCTTTCCTGTGACATATATACTGTATTCTGTCAAAGATTCTGCTGAAGAGTAGAAATAGCTCCAGTCCCTGCCAGATTAAATTTGCATAGTCCTTCACCCTCTATGTGGGCTGGATACCTATCTTCATGACTCTAAAGGAATTATTACTTGGCATTTGAATGCTGCAAGAATAAGTCTGGAAAGAGATAGGAATCAGTGATGTCTAGTCTCATAGGAGAGGAGCCCCACAATATGGACAGTATAGTCATAACTTTCTTCTTTGATCAGTGGAGCCACAGAGCACCCTCATACTTAAGGGGAGAAGTAAAACACTCCCTATGAGGAACTGTTTCCAGCTTTTGGTTATAGTTCACTTACGTGTTTTTTTTTCTTCATATTCTCAAACCTCACTCTATTTAAAAATTGTCTTGAAATTGAGGTTCTGGTATTGCAAATCAACTCAATATACACATGAGACTCTTTAGTATGCTTGTGCTTCATCTAAAGACCTGCAATGGAAAGGAACAATTTATCTTCTCTCAATGTGATATGCTGTGGTGAGACAGAAGCTAGGTAAACATTCTTCTCCAAGAAGAAGAAGCTGGCTGAGGGTTGGGAGTACATCTGTTTTTATAATTTTAAATCTAACCAGAGACAGTTACTAGCTTATTGAATAGAGTCCATTCTTATGCCCCAAGAATGATTGTGAGGATTCTTTTTTGTTTGTTTGTTTTTTGTTTTTTGAGACAGGGTTTCTCTGTACCTTTGGAGCCTGTCCTGGAACTAGCTTTTGCTAGACTCAAACTTACAGAGATCCGCCTGCCTCTGCCTCCCAAGTGCTGGGATCAAAGGCGTGCGCCACCACCCAGCGATTGTGAAGATTCTTAACTCTATTTTTGAAATCATCCTCCTTTCTCATTAAAAATTCTTTATGGTACTCCTAGGGATCAGATGATAATCACGTCCATCAAAGAATAGCATCATAGACATTCTCTCCTGACAGGACTTCTGTCATCTCTTGAGGTGAGACTCAGGGTATGATGGGAACACAAGATAAAGAACTATTATTTTTGAAAGGGATCAACAGGTTTGCTCTTAAGATTTATAGAGGCATATCTTTAGGACTCCTAAAAAGAAACACCTTGAAACTCTTAGCCACTTAATTTGATTAGACAGCTAGCAGCCTATCTACAGTGGGCTGAGTATAACAATTTCTGACCTTACAGGTCAATTTCTGGACAAGACAGAAAATGGAAGCATTAATATTTTCATACTTAGCCTAGCTTGTCATCCTCATATTTCCTCCAAGTTCTGTTCACAAACTCATCTCAGGAATTCTATTTTTATCTCTCGTCTCATATTTCACCTAGACAGCTGAAGCCAATTGTTATTTTCTCTATCCTGCTAGTTAATCATCCTTGATGGATTTACGAATTCATTAGGTTCCTGTCTGCTCTTCTCTGTTCTTTCTTGCAAAAACAAGACAGAACTTTTGCCAGTACACATGAAGCATCCTGTATCTTTATCTTCCAGTAGCATGTGTTCATGTCCTGAAAGGCATTACAACAGTTCAGTTGGTGTCAGGCCTTTTCTTCCAGGTCTTTGTGATGTCCTCCTTTCCATTTAGGCTCGAAGAGCCTTTTCCACTTGCCATCTACTGTTGTTTCTAGAGTCAGGAACAGATGTTACAGATGGTGAGATGTAGTAATAAGAGCGGCGGAGCTGCGTCCCCAGCACCCGGCCACCCGCACGGCTAGCTTTACCCGAAATAATTATACGGAAACTGTATTCTTTTAAACACCGCTTAGCCCATTACATCTAGCCTTTTCTAGGCTAACTCTCACACCTGGACTAGCCCATTTCTTATAATCTGTGTAGCCCACAAGCTGGCTTACCAGGAATGATCTTAACCTGCATCTGCCTGGAGTGGGAGAATCATGGCGACTCTCTGACTCAGCTTCTTTCTCCCAGCATTCTGTTCTGTTTACTCCTCCCACCTATGTTTTAACCTATGAGGGCCAGCCAAGCAGTTTCTTTATTGCTTAACCAATGAAATCAACAGATTGATATATGACACTCTCACATCAGTGAGAAGTGACACACTTCCAGTGATTATGTCTAGTTTTTGTTGTTGCATATAAGTGAGTAGCCTACATAAATCACTTATTCCATTTTATAATTTATGTGGGCTAAAATTATAGTCTGAGCTTGCCTGAGAGAGTATTACTCTGAATACTGCCCACTGTGGTCACAGGGGGTAGCTGGGGAAGTGTTGAGGATGGGCCTCGATAAAAGTACTTTTGCCAGGGTAGGGGTGAGAGAATTAAAGAAATATAAGTAAGGAATATAAAGAACATAAAAATAACAAGACAGAAACCAAAAGACAGTATCTGGAGGGTATTTCAGGGATTACTCAAACCCTGAAATCACCCTTGTTTATTTTTCCACAGCTTTTACACCCAGTGTAAACTGGAGGAGAAGGTAATAAAAGATTTCATTAGCATGATACACAAGGTTAACTCATACAGTCAACTCTGAGACATCCAGTCATTAGCATTCTGTTGTCTAGGTAACAAGATGCCCCAAGTCACATACTCTAGGTCAGGTACACTGAAGACAGCCCTTCCGTAGGCGACCTCATAGTTACAGAAGAAAGGCACAGAAGCACATCTGCATATTCTGACCACCCACCCTCAGGATGGCAGTGAGCTCTTTGAACTTCAAAAGGGCCAGGTAACCACCTCCTGAGTTAGAAGGTGCAATCAAACCTTTAAGTCCCCAAACTCTGTGACTATCAGACAAGGTGGGAATGGGCCTGCATTTCTGGGCCTCCACAGAGAAGAGTCCACCACAATAAGAGCAGAGGTCAGGAAACTTATTTATGAGTGACTGTGCAGTAAGTATTCTAGATTTTGTGCTCTATATTGTTTGACACAGTCAATAAGTTCTGCCAATGAGTTGAATGACAGAAATAGGTGGCTGCCCTGTGAATCGTCAGTCAGTGCCTGGTCCATAGGACCAGAGAAGCCTTTATATTTCATATTCATCTTTATGGAGACAGCCAGGTGGGCTCAAGAGGCCTTTGTTCTGTTTTTGGGTAATTTCAGGGCCTCCCTATGTCTTTTTCTCTATCAAAGGAGCCCAATTTCATACACGGAAACTCAAGCTCAGAGAATCATTATATAGATGCAGAATGTATGAGCTACCAGCACCCTGAGGGTCAGATAGAAAATGCAGACCTCAATACTTCTGCCATTTTCAGTAATCAATCCAATCATTGAATCCTTCTTTCAGGAAGATAGATGAAATTTTGTGAACACTGTTCATGTTAAGGTCATTTTTATTTTAAGGAATACCATATCTGACAGAGTATGATGTTTACATTTTGAAGAGCTTATGTTATAGTATGAACACAGACATATAAAATTGGTGACATACAAGACAGAATGGAGTGTGTCACAAACAGATACAGATTTAATATGTGAGTACTCTTACAATAATGCGTGAATTTGGGCTCATGCCTGTATTTAAAATGTAACTGCTAGCACCTGCTTCTATCTCCTTTCCTTACCAAATGCAATGGATTTCAATTTTTGTCCATCCCACAACTTACATTGTGACATAGAACAGAAGTACATAACACAAAACATGAATATACATGTACATGAGCAAAACTGTATACATGTGTATAAAACATGCATCATTACACATACACCCAGTCACATTCAAATATATAACTAAACGATGCTCTTCAAATCAACCTATGCAACATTGTTTGCTATTTTCCCTTCTTCCCTTTGTCTTTAATTCTAAAAATTCCTGAAAGGCTACCAAATTGCTTTCACGATGCAATTTCATTCCATTACCTAAAGAGTGAGAACTACATGCTTTGGAAGAAATAGAAGACATGGACCCTTTGAGTCACAATTGTGTAGTGATGTTCTGGTGATAGATTCATCATGGAAATATAAAAACATTTTCACACCAATTCTTTGCCTAATGACTCTAGGAATGATGAGGAATTCCCCTATGTATGCTATGAATATGTTTTATTGCCACTGGTTAATAAAGAAGTTGCTTTGGGCCACAATGGTGTAACAGAAAATAGCCAGGTTGAAAAAGATATCTCTCTCTCTCTCTCTCTCTCTATATATATATATATATATAGAGAGAGAGAGAGAGAGAGAGTAGACTGATGGAGGGAGGTCATTGGTTAAGTAATAAAGAAACTGCTTGGCCTCATAGGTTAAAACATAGGTGGGAGGAATAAACAGAACAGAATGCTGGGAGGAAGAGGAAGTGATGTAAGATGCCTCAGACAGATGCCATAGCTCAGCTCTCGGGGGTGCATGCAATGAAGCTCCGACCGAGGATGGACATAGGCTAGAATCTTCCTGGTAAGCTCACCTTTGGGTGCTACACACACTATTAGAAATGGGCTAGTCCAGGTGTGAGAGTTAGCCGAGAAGAGGCTAGATATAATGGGCCAAGCAGTGTTTAAAAGAATACAATTTGTGTGTTGTTATTTCGGGTAAAGCTAGCCGGTGGCGGGAGCTGGGTGGCAGAATGCAACCCGCAGCTCCCACAACAGTAGACAGAGTCAAAGAGACACCATATAGACACCAGAGGAGAAAGACATGAATGGAGAGCCGGAACTTTGCCGGTAAACCACAAGCCATATGGTAAAATACAAAATAATAGAAATGGCT
The DNA here is from genome assembly GCF_000317375.1 of Microtus ochrogaster. Taxonomy (NCBI): domain Eukaryota; kingdom Metazoa; phylum Chordata; class Mammalia; order Rodentia; family Cricetidae; genus Microtus; species Microtus ochrogaster. The sequence continues at coordinate 21,331,677 of NC_022031.1, read as the reverse complement.
TAATTTAAGATATAATAGCTAGCCAATAAGAAGCATGAACTAATAGGCAAAGCAGAGTTGTAATTAATACAGTTTCTGTGTGATTATTTTGGGTCTGTGTGGTTGGGAAACGAATAAGCAGCCTATGCCAACATTGGACGAAGCAATGAGTTTGGCCTTTCTTTTTTTGGTATGTGTTATTTGACATGTTGCAATCAATGTTTCTGTTATTCTTTGATAGCACAGTACTTTAAAGTAACCATGAAACCTTATTAACATCGATGGATCATGAATAAAACTATTATGCTGTTAGAAGTTGCCATAATTTTTGATAAAATGCATTTATTCATTTTTATTTTAAAACACAAAAACTATTTTTTTTTATTTTACATACCAATCCCAGCTCCCACTCCCTCCCCTCCTTCCTTTTCCTCTCTCTCCCCCATCCCACCCCTCATCTACTCTTCAGAGAGGGTAAGGCACTTTGCTTTGAGAAAGGACCAAAGCACTCCCTACTATATCTAGGCTGAGCAATGTATTCCTCCAAAGAGAATGGGTTCCAAAAAGCCACTACAATCAGTAAATATAAATCCTGGTTCCACTGCCCCAGCCATACAACTGTCACTCACATTCTGAGAGTCTAGTTTGGTTCCTTACCTGTCCGGCCAGAGCTGGTGAGTTCCCATTAGATCAGATAAACTGTTTCAGTGGGTATTCCCAAATTGTGAACTTATGCTGAAGATTTGAAATAGGAAAAAAAACAAAACAAAATATTGGAAAATAGATGGAGTAAATTTGCTTGTAATATTACTATAAGATGTAGAACCATCTTTAGAATCCATGGACTGAGGGTTTGCTGAATGCTTGGGATGCAACCAAGAGCAGGTCAACAAGAGGCTTCCATCAAAGAACTTAACATTCTTTAAGGATGTATAAGAGAAAGAAAGTCAGATAAAATGAATGTAGGCTGTAATTGGTATTAGCAAAGAACAAACAGAAAGAAAGGGAGACTACATAGGTCAGTTAAGGCCTTGATACAGGATGATCAGACACAGCAGGGTATTCATGCATAGATCGAGATATACAGAGAAGCCTGTAATTAGGGCACATTCCAGAGACAGGGTATAGATCAGTGAAGGGTTCTATGGCCAGAAGGTGGCTTCTGTCTTTGGAGGGATAAAATCCCAGAGTTAGCAAAGCCTAGTGGGAGTGGCAGGAAATTAGGTAATTGCCTGAGATGGTAGGAGTGGACAGGAACACATCTGACAGGGCCTTCCGGTCCACAGTAGAGTTTGAAGTTTCTTCTTTTCTTTATTTCTGAACCCAGGAGAAGCTATGTATGTGTTTCTGTTCCATAGATAAGGTCCAGCTCATGATTTTAAGAAGCTCAACTGAGTAACTATGTGGAGATGGAACTGAAGTGGAGGAAAATCTGGTCTTGGAGCAACACTTGCCTTTGAGAGGTTTTGCTCCTGAAAATTAAGATGTTAATTGGGTGTAATTTGCTCCATAAAGATGATCAGTTTGGGGAAAAATATGCAACCACTTCATTTTTAAAGAAAAATCATGAATATAAATATAGTTAATTGAATAAATCACATTATTTTGTAATTTGTATTTTGTGGCCTAAGAGTATGTATTTGTCACTTTTCTCATTGCTACTACTAAATGTCAGACAGAAAAGAACTTATTTGGCTTATGATTTAAGGAGATACAGTTGACAGAGTAGGGAAACAAATACTCTAATACATGAGCCTATCAATAGCATTTTACATTCAAGTCACAGCAGTGGTTTTTTTTTTTTTTTTTTTTTTGGTTTTTCGAAGACAGGGTTTCTCTGTGGCTTTGGAGCCTGTCCTGGAACTAGCTCTGTAGACCAGGCTGGTCTCAAACTCACAGAGATCTGCCTGCCTCTGCCTCCCAAGTGCTGGGATTAAAGGCGTGCGCCACCACCGCCCGGCCACAGCAGTGTTTTATGTCTGTGTTCTGTACATCTCAGGTGAATAAACAGTGTCCTAAAGAGAGAATCCCCTTAACTGTAGCCATTGCAGTAGCAGTTTCTCCTCCAGGCTTCATGGTTTTTACAGCCAAAAGTAGTTGACTGAGTTTACAGTAACAGGGGTGAACTCCCTTCTAGTGAGTGGCGCTTAAATCCCATTAGACAGATGTATGTTATTGCAATGATATAAGTCTCACTACGGCACTTTTGTGGAAATCTTCTTGAACTGGTCATTGTTGTAGTTTAAAATTGTCACATCTGGGTTGAACTATTGATTTTCTTTTTTTTCCCTTGGCAACTTGCATGTGTCTTTGTATTCTATTAAGGATAGTCCTTAGGGAAGAGGTAGCCAGGTGAGTTCCAGCTCAATTCTACCAATCCTGTGTCTGAAGTATATGGTATCTTCAAGAAATTATAATCTACCTTCAAATTACGGGAGACAAAACCAAAGGCAATTGCAATTCCCTATGTTGTTTTTGGAGAATCTCTTGAATGCCCCCAACCAACAATTTAAAAAGAGGTATCTTGTGCTTGGTTTATGGATATTTTCTTATATAGCCTATGACCCTGTTAGGGAAATTATATTCATGACTCTTTTGATAGGTATTGAGATGCAAAAAAGAAGTATGTCAGTTTCTTTTCACATACTCAAAGTCATGGCTGATTCTCCTGAATTCAGAGATTAGTAAGAGGAAGCATAGAGAACTTTATTTTATAAAGTTTTGTATGATATGGGAGCTTTCACACTGAAGATCAGGGTAAAACTGGTTTTTCATTTAAGTAGATTAAAATTGGATGGCCATGTAGAGATGTGATTATATAAGAAAGGGTGTTCTCTAGAGGCAAGAAACATAACAGAGGAATCCTGAAAGTTCTATGTGTCAAATATTTTTCCTTCTTTGTGTTTCAATCCTGCCTCCAAGTACAGTTGAGACCACTGCCATCTGAAAATCTGCTGCAGAAAAAGATGAAGTCAAAAGTGTCATTTCTAGACTGTTATCACTTATTTGGGGGAGGGGAGTTCTACTTTGTAGTCCTTCCTTGAAGGAAATAGGGGAAAAGAGAAAGTGGGCCTGAGAGGTCAGAGAGAATTTCATGAGCTACTTACTCAGGAAGCTACTTAAGACTTCAGAGGTCCATCAGTTTCCTTGAATTCCTGGCAAAGCAATGCATTCTAGGACATCATGTTCTGAGTCCTAACAATAGCTACAGAACAGGTTACAGAGAAATTGACAGAAATCAGGAAGGAGACTGGGAGAAACTTGCTGAATGCATGTGACAAAATTTTTCCAGTGAGTAGCAGTTTTATTTTGAATGTGGAATGTCCTCAGCAGATTCATATTGAAAGCTTAGGCCCTGGATGATGGCACCTTTTGGGAACATTGTAGGTGCTTTAGAAGACAGGGCCTATTTGAAGGAAGTAGGACAATGGAGTTATACCTTACAGTGATATCCTGTCCCTTTGACTTTCTTTGTGTCTATGTTTTCTGGCCAGCATGACATAAAGAACTTTGTTCTTCTATGTTCTTCTCCCTCAGGGGTCTTCTACTTCCTGTTCTGAAATTAACAGCACTAGCTGAGCATACCTACAATCTCTGAAATTCAGAGTCAAAATTAATCTTCCTTTGAATTACTTTATCTCAGTTATTTGTTACAGCAATAGGAAGTCAAAATAGACAACAGAGCAGCACAATAATAGAGTAGGGGTGATAGCTGGGCAGGATGTTGCTAAGCAGAGTATACAATAGGCATGACAAGATTGGGATTTGGAGAGGACCAAGGTGAAGAATTTTTAAGAAGTGGCCATAGGAGCCTGAAGAAAGTTTGGTCAAAGGCAGTTCACCATTCTGCCTTCATCCTTTAAAAGAGACTTGCGATACAGCTGCCGTGAAGCATGATAGATTGATGATTATATTTTATGTGCTACCTATGAAAGTACTTACATTTTTATTTGTCTAGAAATTACAACTATATCCTTTGGAGCTACTCCCATCTATGGAAAGGCTTCTCTGTAGTTATTTTAAAATTTACAGAATGTACAGAGATTTGCTAGCCATTAATCTGAACCATTTAAAGAACTAAACTGGCAGTGGGAACTTTGAAATATTTATACTGAGTCAATAATCACATAACAATGGGGCCTGTTTTGAGAACCATGTCGTTAGATGATTTTGTTGTGCAAATACCATAGAGTGTAGTTGCACAAACCCAAATGGTCTCAATCAGTTAGCAGGTATCATCAAGTGATACAGAAGACATGGCCTGGTGGGGCAAGGAGAACCAGGACTCTGTATTTGCAGGCTACATTTTCTTAATTATATAAGAAGCTAACAATAAAATACCAATAAAAGTAGAATGTAAATAACACATAAGGCACTGGGATAGCCACATGTTATACTGTAAAGTCCTGTGCTTTACATAGTGGCCTATGCTATATTCATATGTCTGACATCACAGTAGGTTTACATCAACCATAAGCAACATAGACCTTTAATAAAACATACTATAGCATGCTGTTGATGCTTTGACTCCACTAGGAAGCAGAAATTTTTCAGCTATATGATTTCAGGGGCCACTATTGCATATAAATATTGTTCTCTTTAGTACTTTGACAATCTTATGGGTCACTACTACTTATGTGAGCTGTATGGACCACAGTGTTGTTTTGTTATGGTATATGACCATCTAACCTTACAAATTGAACACAATTTTTTCAGTACTATAGAAGACTCTGGTTCATGCTAAGGCTGACACAGCTTCTTAGTTAGAAGAAATTTGAAGTTCAACTAATCAAAAACCCTTAAATTATGGCCTGAACAGTGACATAATTACTATGACACAAGTCACATTGCTACTAAGATGTCATTCTGTCAACTTAGAACATCAAAAGCAACTTACTTGAACAGAGTGGATTAACTCCCCAAAGATATTACCTTTGTTCAAGAACAATTCAAATACCTTTAGCCTTCATTTATAGTTTCTGCATTTTTTTCAGAAAACAAAACAAAAGCAGAGTCTTGTCTCTGAGGAGGACTTGACAGGTTTTCTGTTAAGTGTGGGCATACTCTTGAGATTGACTTATCTCCTTTGCTCACTGTGTCCGGTACCTGTAGTGTCATCTGAAGAAGGACTATGGAAGTTAACTCATTTATTCTCTAGATTGTTCCTGATATCCCACTTAACGCTCTTTGTTCTTTTATGTGTATATTTATATTACAACCGAAGTTCAGATGCTGTTAGAGAGCTATGGAATTGTAACTCATTCTGACACAAATGCACAGACAGAAGACACTAAAACTCTGACGGCTTACAGTACAAACTTCAGTTCACTCTATCCTAACTAGAAACGTGTTCACATGCTTGATAATGTATCCCTAGAGGGGGAAAAGGATTTCAGAGATTGTACCAAAATATTTATGTGAAGAAGGTTTGTCTCTGCAATTTGAATCACATTTTAAAACTTGAAGAGTTTATTTTTTGATCATCAAGCTAAAGGAAAATGAGGGGGACGTAGGCTCATGTTTCTTCTCTGTTACCTTCAGGAAATTTGGAAGTAGGTTTCTGTTGTGGAATATTTGTACACTGTGTGAAGATACATTGTTGTGATTAGTTTAATAAAGAGCTGAATGGCCAATAGCTAGGCAGTAAGTATAGAAGGGACTTCAGGCAGAGAGAGCGAGGAAGCAGGAAGAGGAGTCTCCTGCTGTCAGGAGAGACACCAGGAGACAGAGAACAAATGGCACATACAGGAGGGGAGGTAACAGCCATAAGCCACATGACAGCATGAAGATAAACAGAAATGGTAGAAACACGTGTCTCCAGAAATTCCACCAGGGAATTCCTATAGCTGATAATCACCTTAAGTAATCTGGCAGGATACAAGATCAACTCAAAAAATTTGGGAGCCCTCCTATATTTAAATGATAAATGGGCTGAGACAGAAATCAAAGAATCATTACCCTTTACAATAACCACAAATATCATAAAATATTTTGGGACAGTGCTAACCAAACAAGTGAAAGACCTGTACAAAAACAACTTTAAGGCTTTGAAGAAAGAAAATGAAGAAGATATCAGAAAATGGAAAGATCTCCCATGCTCTTGGATAGGTACAATCAACATAATAAAAATGACAATCTTACCAAAAGGAATCTACAGCTTCAATGCAATCCCCATCAAAATCACAGCACAATTCTTCACAGACCTTGAAAGAATGATACTCAACTTTATATGTAAAAACAAAAAGCCCAGGATAGTCAAAACCACCCCTGTACAATAAAAGAACTTCCAGCGGCATCACCATCACTGATGGCTTCAAGCTCTACTGTAGAACTACGGTAATGACAACAGCTTGATGTTGGCATAAAAACAGACAGAAGGACCAACGGGATCAAATCAAAAACCCTGATACTAATCCACACACCTATGAACACCTGAATTTTAACAAAGAAGCCCAAAATTAAACAATGGAAAAAAGAAAGCCTTTTCAACAAATGGTGCTGGTATAACTGGATGTCAACATGTAGAATAAATATAGAACCATATCTATCTCCATGCACAAAACTCAAGTCCAAATGGTTCAAAGACGTCAACACAAATGCAACCACACTGAATTTTATAGAAGAGAAAGTGGGAAGCAATCTTGAATGCAATGACACAGGAGACTACTTCCTAAATATAACACCATAGTACAGACATGGAGAACAACAATCATATAAATGGGACCTCCTGAAACTGAGAAGCTTCTATAAGGCAAAGGACACAGTTAATAAGACAAAACACAGCCTAGAGAATGGTAAAAGATCTTCACCAACCCTACATCACACAGGGGATTGATCTGAAAAATACATAAAGAACTAAAGAAACTAGACATTAAAATACCAAATAATCCAATTAGAAATGGGATATAGAAGTAAACAGAGAATTTTCAACAAAAAAATCTCAAATGACCAAAAGTCACTTAAGGAACTGCTCAACATTCTTAACTATGAGGGAAATGCAAGTCAAAACAACTCTGAGATATCTTACACCTTGCAGAATGGCTAAGATCAAAAGCATGGATGATAGTTTATGCTAGAGAGGAGGCAGAGTAAGGGAAACACTCCGGTATTGCTGTTGGGAGTGCAAACTTGCACAGCCACTTTGGAAATCAGTATGGCAGGTTCTCTGAAAATTGGGAATCAATCTACTTCAAGATCCAGCAATACTACCTTTAGGCTATACACAAAAGAACCATGCTCACCTGTGTTCATCGCAGCATTATTTGTAATAGCCAGAATCTAGAAACAGTCTAGATGTCCCTCAACCAAAAAATGGATAAAGATGCAATGCAGTACACAAAAACAAAACAATAAAAAAAACAACACCTTGAAATTTGTAAATGGATGGAATTAAAAAAAAAATCCTGAGGTAACGGAGACCAAGAAAGAAAAACATGGTATGTACTCAATCATAAGTGGATATTAGATTTAAAGCAAAGGATATTATTCTTGACCCCACAGAAGCTAGGTAAAAAGGAGAACATTAAGAGAGACTCACCTGAATTCCCCTTGGAAGGGGAAATAGACAAAATCTCCTGAGAAAATTGGAAGAGTGGAGGAGAGAGAATGGAGGGCAGTAGAGGAGAGGGGAGAAGGGGAGTGAGGAGGAGAGCTTGAGAAAATGGACTGGTTGAGATGGGGGAAGGACATTGTGTATGATAGGTTTGGGTATGTTGTACATTCACTTTCACTGAATTCTAGTCTTTAATTTCTTTTTCTATTTATTTCTTCCTTGACCCAGGGGTGATTCAGTTGAGCCTTGTTCAATCTTTATAAATTTGTAGACAAATTAATTAGCAATAATTAATGTTATTATTGAATTCTAACTATAAGTGATCTGATAAGATACAGGGAGTTGCTCCAATTTTTCTGTATATGTTGAGGTTTGCTTTCTTACTGAGTATGTGGTCAATTTTAGAGAAGATTCTGTGAGGTGCTGAGAAGAAGGTATATTCTTTTGTGTTTGGGGGAATGTTCTACTGATGTCTATTAAGTCCATTTGAGTCATGACATCTGTTATTTCCTTTATTTCTCTTTTAACTTTTAGTCTGGCAGACCTGTCTGTTGGTGAGAGTATGGTGTTAAAGTCTCCTACTAAAAGTGTATGGGGTTTGATATGAGATTTAAGCTTTAGTAATGTTTCATTTATCTATGTGGGTGTTCTTGTATTTGATGCATAGATTTTCAGAATTAAGACTTTGTATTGATGGATTTTTCCTGTGATGAGTATTAAGTGTACTTATTTCAATTTGAAGTCTATTTTGTTAGATATTAGGATAACTACACCATTTTGGTTCTTATTTCCATTTGATTGCAAATTCTTTTCCAGCTTTTCATTCTGAGGTAATTTCTGTCTTTGAGGTTAAGGTGTGCTTTTTGTATGCAGCAGAAGATGGCTCCTATTTTCAAATCCATTCTATTAACATGTATCTTTTTATAGGTGAATTGAGTCCATTGATATTAAAATATATTAATGACCAATTACGTTAATTCTAGTTTTTCAGTGGTAGTGTTTATGTGTTTGTCTCTTTTTTTGGCATTTGCTTGCATGAAGTGTGAGGTTGTCTGTTGCCTGTGTTTTTGTGGGTGCAGCTAACTTCTTTGGGAGTTTTTCCTTGGGAGTACTTTCTGTAAGGCTGGAATTGTGGATAGATATTGTTTAAATATGATTTTGTCGTGGAATATCTTGTTTTTTTCTGTTAATTTCTTCATGTATCTATGTGTTTTATGGATTTTGCTACTTCAATACTAAGAAACTTGTATTTGAAAAGAGAAAAAAAATATATGACAGATTTGAGACTAGTAAAATCCACAGGCTTTCCACAGACAAAGGTACATTTCCTCTATCTTATATCTTATACCTTTTCTATATTTTATAAGTTTTTCTTTATGACTTAGTGTGAGAAGCTATGAGCTATTTTGGCCCCCAAAACTTTACATTTTCATCTTATCCATGCTTATTTCACAATTAAAAACACGCAATTGTCTATAGGTTCATCAGTTGTCAAATAGCAGCAAGTTCATAACTTCCATTTGGAGTAGTTGGTTTGAATTCTAAATGTAATGTGTTTTTCATATGTCCACGATACACAAGTGTTTAGCAACATCAAATGTCAAGGAGTCTAATCTCTGTGACTTCTTTCTGGAACAGATGATGTAAATGCTACCTATATTACCTGTATGTTATATATTTATGAACATATTTTGCATTTATGCTCTCTCTGTATGATTTTACAGATATCTACATTGTTTGTTTTATCATGGTAATGCCTGTGTAGTGATGTTTCAAAGCTCTGTATCTTGGTATGGGGACTTTCAAGATGTTCTTTTCAACGAACACATCCACTTTAGCTTTTTCATTTAGATATCTTTACATTTACACATGGACATTCATTCACAGGAGACATGACTTTTAGATGTCTCTATTTTTGTTTTTTTTTTAATTTATTTATTGAGGATTTCTGCCTCCTCCCTGCCACCGCCTCCCATTTCCCTCCCCCTCCCCCGATCAAGTCCCTCTCCCTCATCAGCTTGAAGAGCCATCAGGGTTCCCTGACCTGTGGGAAGTCCAAGGACCGCCCACCTCCATCCAGGTTTAGTAAGTTGAGCATCCAAACTGCCCATGCCCCCCCAAAGCCAGCACGTGCAGTAGGATCAAAAACTCACTGTCGTTGTTCTTGAGTTCTCAGTAGTCCTCATTGTCTGCTATGTTCAGCAAGTCTGGTTTTATCCCAGGCTTTTTCAGACTCAGGCCAGCTGGCCTTGGTGAATTCCCGAAAGAACATCCCCATTGTCTCAGAGTGTGGGTGTACCCCTCGTGGATGTCTCTATTTTTGAATGAAGGTCAGTTTCCATGTTATTAAATTGATAGTAGACTGTCTTGACATTAATAGATACATCTAGTGAATAAATAAATTTGGAATTGTAGACATACTGTATTAGTCCAAAATAAAAGCAAGAATGTGTTAACTTATGAACTCAATTCTAACTAGCAAACTAACCAGTACTCTTTTCTAGAACAATTACTTAGAAAAGTATTATAAAAGCTTAAACACAGGCTGAATAAGTGATAATCCTGTGGGATGGGTTGAGTGGTATTAATGCAGTTAGTCCCATTACATTAGGCAAGAAGACATAGAAGGTCTAGCTGTGGCTGGGTCTGCCAAGTTTCTAGTTGTAGATGCTACGGGCTTTGCCTGCCACCAGAAAGGCTGATCTGAGTACAGACACCCTACTTGAGCACCTCTATAAAGGCTCACCATAGCTGCTTCAACAGGGATACAGAATGAGTTCTCTGTGGCTTACATCTCTAATTCAGCTTCACACAGTATTTCAGAAAATCAGTTACTTATGCCAGAAACAAATGGATGACAGTGTGTCTCAAAGGCCTCACAAGCTCAATAACGTTTTTGAAACATCCAACTTGAACAAATTTCTCCTTCCCAGTGGATTGCTAGTAACACAAAGCATACAGTTATTAGATGGCTTCTTTTGTTTTCAAGCTACATGTCTTGAAGCAGGAATTAGTCTTTAAAGAGTTGAAAATAAATGTAATGACCTTACTGAAATACATTATGAATATATATGTATATATTTCCATGATGAAAACAGATAGATGAGATAATTTATACTTTGAGAAACTGACTTATCATACACAGGATAGAGGACTGTTTAGGAATAACATTCATCGGAAAACAAACCGAGAGCTCAAAGTTGGCTCAGTATATATGTGGCCTAATAATAAGAGTGCATAACACCTAAAGATGCTCTGAGCAGGCAGATCTGAGAGGAGCAGAACTTTTCCACAGAGAAGTTCTCATTGTGGGCATCCTATCTTCCTGGAATGTGAGTTGTAAGATGGGTTGATAAACATATCCTTATCTTAGGTTACTGAAAACCAAGGTGTTAGATTGAAACTGTTGGGAACACTAATTTGGAAAGTATTAAGCATATTAAAATACAAAAAATAAAAATTTGAGTCATAGCTCAAATTAAAAATCAAAACCAGAACAAAAATAAACCACACCAAACCAAACAAATAAAGCAACAACCACAAAAGTGTGGGAAGAAAAAACTGAAAGGAGGAAAAAATAGTTTTCTTCAGAAAAGAGTCCTCAAGGTGGGAATCCAATACCAAGTAGAAACTGGAAACACACACACACACACACACACATCATTATATGAACTGAGCATTTTGTATTACTATAATTAGAAATAATTAATATATATTGCATTATACTTGCCTATGTTTTCAACAAGTAATGAAAAGGAGGCCAGAAGCTATAAACTTGAGAGAGTATAAAATAGGCCTGTATATATAAAATGGGTTTGGAGGAATAAAAAGGAAAGAGAAAAATTATATACTTATATTTTAATTTCAGTTTTATAAAGAAAGAAATGTGGAAAACAGACTAAAAGCCCATGTGTCTCACTGAACAAGACAATCTCTTTCTTTGACAGGCCCGCTTTAAGTTTCCAGTTTTAATATAGTAGAGGTGATGGCTTCTTTTGTTTTCAGGCTACATGTTTTGAAGCAGGAGTTACTCAAATGTACCTTGGTCTACAGTATGCAGTACTCATGGTAGTCATATAAAAGGTATCTTTGTGACAGACAACAAAATCTAACTATTTAACATCTTGGATACCTTATCTAGACTACTCTTCATCTTCTAAGTTAGAGTTTCTATAATGTGAGAAGACACCACAACCACAGTAACTCTTATAAAGGAAAACATTTAATTTGATGGCATACTTATAGTACAGAGGTTTAGTCCATTGTCATCATGGTGGGAAGCAAGGCAGCATGCAGGCAGAGACGATGCTGGAGAAGGAGCTGAGAGTTCTTATGTCTTGAACTACAGGCAACAGAAAGTTGCCTGAGACACTGGGTGTGGTCTGAACATATGTGAGACCATAAAGCCATGCCCACACTGACACATTTCTCCATCAAGGCCACCCCAACCCCAAAAAGGCACATCACCTAATAGTGCCACTCCCTGTGAGCTTATGGAGGCTGATTACCTTCAAACTGCCAGAATTTCCTTTGCTGAAGCTGTGTGAACAACAGACTCATCTCCCCCGTTGCCTTGTGTGCAAGCATAACAGTGGGGCTCTTTACTCCTTCACTCTGCAAGGGAATGTTGTCATTAACCACTAAGTTCCATCAGGACCAGAGTTTCGGATTGATAAATTTGAAACAGTGAATGGATTTAGGAATCTTAGAAGCAGAAACCAAGTGAAACACATAAAGATTAGATACACTATGGAAGACAGACAGATTGTGATTTAGCTGCTTTTGGTGATTAGCACTGGCTCCAAACACAACATTTACATAAAGTTGTGAAAGAGATAAAACTTTCGAAAAAGGATCATTTGAGAGGAGGTTGAAATTGCCCTGGACAGAAACACCGAAGCTAATCAGACATTAGTCATGGGTCAGAGACTCAAGAGAATCCAGCATACAGAAAACTGATTCTGGGTTTATCTGAAGGAAGAAAAAAGCCAGGACCAGTGACAAGTTCCACAAGGTCGGTCTAAGCAAGGAAAAGAGAGTGTGGTCTGCCAAACTAGTTCTAGCCTGCAGGTAAACTTTCAGCCTTTCTAGTTCCAGAGGATAAAGCAGACTCAACATGATCTTCTCCAGGGGAAGCCCTCTTCCTTTTCTATGGACCTAAGGACTCACCTACAACATCCTTGCTACTCTGAGATGTGAAGTTGTATCTGGAGAGACACCCACTTGTCTGGAAAAATTAATATTTGTGACTGACTCTGTAGAGTTCACAAGCTCCTGTCCATGGCTTGTGGGAAAGCAAAATGGTGCAGCTGCTATGGAAAATACAGTGCAGTTCCCAGGAAAGCCCAACAAAATTATTATGTGATGTAGCAGTCTCACTTCTGAGTATATACACGTAAGCATGAAAAGCAGAAGCACAAACAGACATTGGCACATCTCTGCTAGCAAATAATGGCAACAGCCATGGCAGCTGGGGCAGCAGCAAGATGCTGACAGAGGAGATGAGCTTGCCAACACCATGTGAAAGCAAACAGGCAAAACCACAAACACTTTCCTCTTCAGAATTCTCTTTACCTGATCTGCTGTCAAATTCGAGGCTCACATTTAGATTGGGTCTTCCCACTTCAGTCACACTGAAGAGGAACATGCCTCAGAGGTGTGCTCAGTTGCATACCTACTAGTTGAGTATAGATAGAGTCAAGTCAAAACCCAACATTTAGCATCCAGCCATGGAGTGCTTGAGCCACTAAGGTTTTGGAAGATTCTCAGTGAGAAAAGAACTAAGCTGAGTACATTTTCTCCAGCTCTGCTGATCTTAAAGGAACACTTAATCTAGAAGAGGAAGAATAAAGAAAATGACTGCTTGTTATCTCATGTAATCATGTCATCCCAAAGTGGCTAAAATTCACAGGAGGTCCTACCCACAAGAGAACATCACTCGTCCTTCCCCGCACCAGAGTCTTAGGCTAACCAAACTGTCCATCTCTGGGTGTCTCCCACACTCTTCCTAGGGTATACACTATGGCAGTTATAGTGTTAACAATGATGTAAAGCTCAGCAACTCCACCACATAACAGAGACTTCTCTAACTTGAAGGCCCATGTGTTGCTTTCGGTAGCGTAAGACATTCTTGAATGTTGGTATTAGAGGAAGAATTGTCCTCTGCCTGTCTGCATGTCAGATTAACAGCCAATGAAACCAACACTCCACACTCCCTAATAGAGGGTAATGTGTGCCTTAAAAGCCCCAAACCACAAAGCCTGAGTGTGCATCCCAGTGCCAGGAAGACCTGTGACTTCTGTAAAGGAAACTGAGAAACACGTCTGTGACATGGGTGTGACTACCTGGCTTCTACAACCATTAGTCAATCAACTGTTTATTTAAAATGTTGGGAAAGAACTGAGAAATTGGCTTTGGAGAACTATGTTAATTCTAAAATGCATCATTCTTGGTAAATAAATGTACTTTTAAAAAGTTGGAGCAAGGGAAATGACAGAAAATTCCAAAACCAAAGCAAAAAAGTCAGATTGCCATATGCATTATCATAGTAAATCCTTTTAGATGAAGTGATATATAGCATGCCCTGCTCTAGCTTCCTGCCAGTGAATAGACAGACCATGAGTCCCTGTCCCGCACCCACTGCTTGAGCATTACTCCTCTTTGGTCTCCGTTGTGTACAGTCATTTGAATGTGACCACTGTGTGCACTGAACAAGCACACAGTATTTTTCTTGTATTTCTCTAAACAATGCAGTATAACAATTCATATCCTATTCACAATGCATGAAGTATTGTAAGCAATTCAAAGATGCTATTTTATATACATCATCCATAGACTTTCATATCTGAGCGGGTCCTTAAACCAATTGCTTACGGATACCCAGGAGTGAATATATACAGTCAGGTGAACATTTGCATGCTTCGTGGAATAAGGCAAAATTGTCAATCTTAACAGCTAGTTTAAGTGTAATTTAATAGTTTGCATGTGCATTCTTCATAATAGCAATAGCTGCAGGATTTTAGTGCAATTAGAATTTAAATCCTACATTCTAAAAAGAAATGAGTTTTCATTGACATCACTAATCTGAAATGATTCCAGAATTCCTCAGGCTTCCCAAACATACTCTTGGTAGAGAAGTTGGTATCTTCTCTGCTTGCATATTTGAATTTACTCATTGATTATTCATCTATTCATTTATTCAGCTATCATTCAAAGCATTTTATTAGTGTAAAAATTGTATATTATTAGTTTCTAAGGAAATAGAGACTATAAAAGATATGCCATTAGATTTTAGACTTCTATATCATTGAACATTTTATCAAAAATGTGTTGATTTTGTATTATAAAACTTATTGCTTTCTAGTTCACAGTAGGAACTCAATAAATATTTTGTAATGAATAAATTTCTACTCAGAAAATTTTTGTAAATGTGAGTAATTTTCTTATTAGCTGGGGCTAGTAGTGTTTTAGTGTTTTCTTGTATAGAATATTGTAAGAAATGAAACAGGAACAGAAACACAATTTGGAGATAAAACCGATAAACTATTTTGAGAGTTCACAGCTACAATGTTAATAGACATTTTTATGCATTGGGAAAATTTCAAAACTAAAGCTATATCTGAAAAAAGTTTTCAAAAGAACCAAGTTATCATTGGAGGCTTGTGGAGGTTTGAAGCTATTATAGTTCTTCTGGGAATGCTTGGCAGGGGGCTCTGTATAGAGCAAGTTGTGTGTTGAAATGTAAGCAGGTCATTACCTTTTTTTAAAATTTATTTATTAATTAAAGATTTCTGTCTCTTCCCCGGCACCGCCTCCCATTTCCCTTCCCCTCCCCCAATCAAGTCCCCCTCCCTCCTGAGCCCAAGGAGCAATCAGGGTTCCCTGCCCTGTGGGAAGTCCAAGGACCACCCACCTCCATCCATGTCTAGTAAGGTGAGCATCCAAACTGCCTCTGCTCCCACAAAGCCAGTACGTGCAGTAGGATCAAAAACCCATTGCCATTGTTCTTGAGTTCTCAGTAGTCCTCATTGTCTGCTATGTTCAGCAAGTCTGGTTTTATCCCATGCTTTTTCAGACCCAGGGCAGCTGGCCTTGGTGAGTTCCCAATAAAACATCCCCATTGTCTCAGTGTGTGGGTGTACCCCTCGCGGTCCTGAGTTCCTTGCTCGTGCTCTCTCTCCTTCTGCTCCTGATTTGGACCTTGAGATTTCTGTCGGGTGCTCCAATGTAAGTCTCTGTCTCTGTCTCCTTTCATCGCCTGATGAAGGTTAATATTCAGGAGGATGCCTATATGTTTTTCTTTGGGTTCTCCTTCTTATGGAGAATCAGGGAAAGGTAGAGGTGTTTAGGAAACACAACTTTAAGAGCAGCTACACTGTCACACAGGAAAGATCTGTGCCTGCTATGGCTGCTGATAGTCCTTAATACGATTTATGTGCAGTGATCCAGCCAGGGAGGCAACAAATGACATTGAAGAAAGGGAGGTAGGAAATAATTTTTAAGAACTGCGCAGGGTAAAAGAGACAAGGAAAGGATTGTAGGAGCCAGAGTGGTCAAGGACACCAGGAAAACATGGTCCAGTGAGAATCAACAAAGCAGAGCTCATGGGGGCTCACAAAGGCTGAAGTGTAAATCATCGAACCTGCATGGTCTGAGTTTGGTCCTCTGCATACATGCATGGTTGTTTAGCTTGGGGTTTTGTGGGGTCCATAACGGTGGAGTGGGGGTGTCTCTGACTCTTTCCTTTGCTTGTGGGACTCTTTTCTTCTTACTGGGTTGCCTCTTTCAGCCTCGATGTAACTATTTGTGCCTAGCCTTACTGCATCTTGTTATGACATTTTTTTTTATATTTCTGTGAGGTCTGCCTGCTCTTTCCTAAAAGTAAATAGAGCAGCAATGGATCTGGAGAGAAGAGAGGAGAATGTGGGGCCTGGGAGGAGTAGAGGGAGTGAAGGCTGCTGCTGGGAGGTATTGTATGAGCAACTAATAATAATAATAATAATAATAATAATAATAATAATAATGGAAATGTGCAAAGTCTGAGATTTTTACCACTAGTTGCAACGTAGAAAGTTAGCTTGTCACAGTTTCATAAATACTAGCAGAAGAAATGAGGCTCCCGGGTAAGAGGTGAAAGAGAGTTCACAGCTCACTGGGATTTTAGTGGTCACTTTGTTGGCATCTAAACACATTGCCTCCAAGTCTCAGTTCCTAGAGGAAATAAAATGGAATGGGCATCTGGCATATGCAGAGGCAGTGGGACACTGAATTGATCTTGAACTTAAGGACTTGGACCTTTTCCAATGAGTGAAAAGGCAAGTCTGCTTTCTCCCTTGCTGGGAGATAGTAAGTTACTATGTGCCAGAATAAACATGTCAGCCTTTTTCTCTAGAGAGAACTACTGTCTTTGTCTTCCTAGACTCCTGGCTGTTAAAACAACTTAGAAAACAAAGAAACAAAGGGTAATGGCGCTGCCAAGACTTATAGAGGATGAGAGTCTACAGAGAATTCTCCCAGTACAATGTCACTTGTGGAAGGTCCTGAAAGCCAAGGGCTCTTTCAGACTGCCATGTTATTTCTCCATAAACATAGAAAGCATTAAATAACATTTCTTCTCAGTGCGTAGAAATCTTGATCCCTCTTAGTGGAGAAGTAAACATAAAACGTTCAGAACAGGATGTAAACAGTTGGTGTCTTTCTTATACAACCATGCTCTTGGGATCATGTAAGTGACTGAGTTATACGCATGAAAGTATCTGACAAGTTAAAATGTGGGCCAAATAAATTAATCCTCCCGTTTTCTTAATAAGGACTGTAGATGGAGGCTACTTGTCATTCCCGGCCACCCAGACCTGAAATAATCACATAGGGACTGTATTAATTAAAACACTGCTTGACCTATTAGCTTAGGTTTCTTATTAACTAAGTCTTACATCTTCAATTAGCCCATTTCTATTTTATGTTTTACCATTAAGCTTGTGGTTTATGGGGAAGGTTCTAGCTGGAGGCTCATGCCTTTCTCCTCCCATGGCTACATGGCATCTCTTCGACTCCTTCTACTCTCTCTCTATATCTTTTCCAACCTGGCTATATTCTGTTAAGCCATTGGCTGAAAGCAGCTTCTTTATTAACCAATGACAATAAGACATATTCATAGCATGGGGGGGGGATCCCATATCAGAGGACTAGTTTTTTTGATAATCTAAGTTAATAAAGTTTGTGTGTGTCTGTGCATATATTTGTGTGTGTCTGTATGTATTTGTGTGTGCCTGTGGTGTGTGTTTGTATGTATTTGTGTGTGTGCCTGTATGTGTGTGTATTTGTATGTACATATGGATACAGGCATGAGAAGAGAATAGAAGTTGGCCTTGGGGTCTTTGTTGCTCAATCTTCACATTGATTTTCTTAAAATTTTAGCATTACATTTATATCTTAAAGTTATATATTAAATTTGTATATGTATATATACATACATGCACATCCATATATGGTGCTGCAGCATATAAGTAGGTCAGAACTAGTTAGAAGTGACCGTAGTTTTTCCAGGTAATACTTTGAATTACATGACACAAATTATGGCAGGGATGTTGACCTAAGCCTAACTCTAAAGGCAAGCTTTCATTTCTGGGCCTTTCTTTTGGTCAGTTCATTCTGCTGGATCCTGAATCTAGTCATTTGGAAGAAATGGGAGATTCAGCCAGTCTTTTCAAAAGAAAGTTATATTGTATCTTGGGCTACCATGAGATATTTTCTATGGGAAGAGAGGAGAATCACATGATTATGCACATGATATTAGCCTAGCTTCAATAACTTATTTTAGACGAGAAATTTCCCATTTTATTCTGTTTTCTTATCATTGAAACAAACAAAAATATACATTAAGCCCAAACCTCAAAGTTATTGGGAATATTAAAAGAATTTTAATTTGTGTGTTTATATATATTACTTAAGTTAATTCCTTCTTACCCTTCTCTCTTTATAGTTGGCATTAACCTTCATCATCACTTAAACATTTCATATGGATGGCTTCTTTCATCTATACTTCTAATAAACAAGCTACCAAGTTCTACTGTGTCATTTTGGTCTCTCAATATATCCCCATCCTATGGCCCTGTACTGATCAGGATTATCTAAAGGAGCAGAACTGGTAGAATGTGTAGATAGACTAAAAGAGAACTTATTAGAATGGATTATCCAATATGGTCCAGGTAGTCCAACAGAGGCAGTCTCACTGGAGAAGCTAGGAATTGAATAGCTGCTTAGTTCATGTGCCCGGATGTTTCATCACAATCAATCTGGTGCTGGAGGCTTGGAAAATTCCTGGAGTGCTACTGGTCTTCAGTCTGTATTGTAAGCCAGAAGATGCTGGTTCAAACATCAGTGGAGGAATGTTGCAGAAACAGAAGATAAGCTTGCCAGAAGGACTGAAGACAAGAAGTCAAAAGCAGTGATTCCTTCTTTCATGCCCTTTTATCTGGACTGCCACCAGAAAGCACCACCATGATTTGCAATGTGTCTTTCTACTTCAAATGATTAAATCAAAAAAATTTCTCAAGGAAGTATCCAGCAGCTTGTGTTTAAGTTGAATTCTGATTCAGTAAAGTTGACAACAAAATCAGAGCTCCCTCTCCTAAATCCTCTTGTCCTGTTCTGAACTTGCTCATCTTGTCTTGACAAACTCCATAGTTCCCATGATAGCATCTTTCCCATGATATTTAGGATGTCTATCAATAATCAGAATTTAACAGTGCCATTACTCTAGTTTAGGTTCCACCTGGCTCCCCTTTCCTTAAGCACACCCAAAATATACTATACAGGGTCAAATTCTAAGTTTTTTCTTAATAAAGCATCCCATTAAAAGAAAATTTAAAATTTTATAGATTATATTCAAAATTCTTAAGGTTGGGACTGAAAATATGGCTAAGCAAGAAAGAGGTAGAAGTTCCTCCAGAAGTGATATGTAATCACTTCCATATTTAAAGGTGTAATAAATGTAATGTTGTCATTTAAATTCATTATTACATTTGTTTAGATAATAACAATATTGTACTTACTATTTTTTCTGCAACACATGTGGACATTATCAAGTCTTTTGTTCTTTGAGGATAGCATTTATCTTTTGTAAGATTAAATTAAAAACCAATTGGTATTTGGCAGTAAGGTGTTTAAAATCACTATAGTGATTTCACTCTGATGTAATTCGTACACTAAAGATAAGGGGTGAAAAAGCAGTATAAGATGTATGTGACTTATCAAGACCAGGATTTGTTCATATCCTCGAGAAATGGATAAAGCCAAAACATGACTCATGCCATTAATGCTTTCAGTGGGTGGCACGCACATCTGTAAGACTGAGTTGAAGCAAATAAAATTTATGTCTTTGTGTGTGTGTATGTGCACATTAATATTCTCAAAAGACCTGAGATTAGTAGTTTAATAATTTTGCTGTTTTCATTTTCATTATACATGATGTGGAGAGCTGAAGTATCAATTGCTCATCATTATGAGAATCATTTAATGCATTTTAATGGTAGCTGATAAGGTGGAAAATGCTATGTAAGTCAAATGAAAAAGTTTTAATCCATTATATGTTAACTCTGGATATAAATGAGTTCCAATTTATATACTCAGGTATTCATTACAAATATTTGACACGTCCTCTTAGATATGAGTAACAGAAAGCACAATATGTGGGAAATGGGTCCAGCAGCCAGCATGTCTTCACCTTAGGCTCCTTAAATACAATAGACTTTTAATTGATATTTGGGAAAGACACTTTCAGTATTGGGAAACCTAAAAAATCATACACGAAATTGTAAAGTCAGTTTTCAATATAGCTTCTGTCATTATGTTTTCATGTTTACTTCTAAATACAAAAGAATAACTTGTCTATATCTATTATTATCTATTGTCTTATTTACAACAGACTATAGATTGAAGACTTACATAGGTCAACAAATCTTATAAGCCATAAAAATTACTAGTGGAAAGGGTAAATTCTGGTGGAGATTATATTTCCTTAAAGGCGATTTTAGCATCTGTGACAAAGTACTATCTTAGATAACTCTTTACCTCTTAAAGTAACTTTGTCTCGAACAACTAAGTGTTGATACTGGAAGATATCAAGAAACCATTCATTTTACTTCCTTAGTTTAGAAACAATTGACATATGGAAATGGACTTATGGAAATAGTCATTTATTTTTCGTCACATATAGAACTGGAGGTGAAGCTCACTCTGTAGACTGCTTGCCTAGTATGTTTGTACTGCCTTGGATTCATGTCCCAGCTTCACATAAATAAGATGTGGTGGTGCATTTCAACGATTCTAATGCTTGAGAGATGGACAAACTCACACTTTGTCATTCCCAGACTAGAGTGTGAACCAATACTCCAAAGAGAAGACCCAGTACAACAAAGACATTTCCTTCTTGTCCTTGGTTCAGGAAAGGAAGACAGATGAAGCAAAATCTCCTATATTCTACCCAAAAGAAAGGACAGTGTCTGTTATCCACCAAAAAGTTACTCATTCCTTCTCCGTGGAGAGCACTATGGGGAAGCAAAAGCCAGATCGAGTCTTTTCTGGAAAACAGATGAGGGACACCATTATTGCTTATGTTCATGAACTTTATTAAATCTGTTTTGAGTAACACATGAAGGCTTTGATAGGGTTACTCACAGTGTACACTAGTAAGCGTAGTTGTCACTGTCCCGTATTGTCTCAAAAAAAGCATGAATATACAAATGTATGTCTTGTTTTGTTGTATAGAAGTTCAGTGGAGCTTGCTGCTAGAATTCCTGGTTGAGGAGACAGAGGCAGACCAGCTGTTATGTTGGCTCCTAACCCAATCATTGAACCACATCAGGATACTCTCTTGAGCATATAGCAATTTCAGTCCATATATATGGGTCCTGGGAAGCTCTATTCAAGTTCTCAGATGGAAGCCACCAAGAAGGTGTACTGGGAAAGAAGAGGGAAAGCTCTATCTGTCCTAATAATTGAGTTTGCTGACAGCCATAATTCTTCATGAGCATGCTCGTATGATTATTTTATATTAAAGAAATTTGCAATCAGAATATAGGAAGAGTGTTGATACTCTTCTTATGTGGGTCATTTGCAAAGAAATAAACATCCCTTGCTATTTGAAACCCATGTAGCATAGTAATAAATAGCCCTTTTATTACAGCTGTTGAGAGTATAAGAAAGCAGAGCCAGTACATAAAACTTATAGTGATTCTGAACAAGGCTCTTTTTTTTTTGCTAATGAAGTGAAATGCAAATAGCTAGTGTATTTCGAAAGTATAGTGCACTGTCCTAAGAGCCCAATGTTAATTAACTAGATTAGAGTGAATCCAAAGCATTGGGAATTCCAATGTAGCTTGTATTTGGCACTTGTTATTATCATTTTCTTCTTTTATTAAGAAATAGGCAGTGGTGTTCTTAGAAGTTTGAACAACTGGCTGAAATCCTGGCAAGAGGACGAGAAGGTCTGGCCTCTTGATGGTCAGATCACACAGCTCAGGCATCGCACTGGTTGCGATAGATGTCATGGATCCTCCAGTTATCTCTAACAAACTGCCCGATTTAAGACCGTTAATCTGTGACTTGCAGTTATTTAGGGAGTTGTAAATGGAATATAACCAATGTCATTTGTTAGAAGAAAACATTAGTGTTTGATTTGATTCTGAAAAAAATATTTTTACTAAATGGACATTTTATGGGGCTTGGCCTTAGTTTTATGGATCACTGACTCTGCTTTGCCTCTGATGATTTTATGTGAAGTGCTGTATAATTGATTTAACGGTTTGCTTGTTTTAGTGTTGGCACTGACTTCTTCATTCGTGGAATAAGCACCATGAAAGAAGTGGTTAGGAATAGCATGACTGTGTTAAATATTTGTATAATTATTAAATGAATTAATGAAGTTAAAAATATTGTTTACTTAGGCTGTTATCTTATTACATACTGTGAAGCAGAAAAAAACTATTAATAACTCAAAGTATTTAAGGAGATGAGATAAATTAATTCTTGCAAATCCTCATTGGTCTACGATTTATTTAAATTAAATATACTCAGTGACTTATACTCTTTGCAAGTGTGTGGTTAATGACTTGTTTTTTGCCAATTGGTGTAAGGTGATCTTTGAAGACTTAAGTGCTGAAAAGTGAAACTTTCCATCCTTCCTAGCAATTTCGGCAAGGAACAGATTGTGCTGGCTTCACTTTGGCTCTGGAATTGATGTATCTGGTTTCCCCTGCTGTTGGCGTGCGTTTCTTTCCCCTTCATTTGGTTAGTTCCCCTTTGTTATGTAATTCTACTGCCATGTCTTTCATCAAGGTTCCTTCCCTAGGATGGCCATAACATACTTTTTGAGTTACCTGCTCCAGTTACTTTTATGATACACTGCAACCATTGGTCCACTCCCCCAAACAGTGATGAATTTCTTTAACCCCGGTGGGAGAGCCATAACAAATCATTTTAATAAACACTGAATTAATGGAAGACTGAATGAAGGAGCATCAAGGCTTAAACAAGTGGGCATGCTCTGAGATTTGTTCTCAACTGGACCTGTATTAGGAAGCCAGAATAGACCAGGAGGCTGGAATCAGAATAAACTCAGACTGTCTTGTATAACTCAGTTATCATGAGGCTACTCGCTTGTAAGAACTTAGCTCTGCCTGTCTATTAATGCTAGATAATTATGAATCTTCACTTGCAATTGTGGTAGCATAGGAGAACGGATCATAACACTCAGGAAACTGTTTAATGACAAACCAGTGTAGAAGCAGTGGCGACAGCTAGAGCACTGTAAGTCTAGCCAAATCCAGGGAGAGTCTTGCAAATGGGGGAAATGAGAGGAATGGTAAAGATGAGCACATGCATAATAGAAAGACAACCTTTTAGCCAGGCGGTGGTGGCGCACGCCTTTAATCCCAGCATTCGGGAGGCAGAGGCAGGCGGATCTCTGTGAGTTCGAGACCAGCCTGGTCTACAAGAGCTAGTTCCAGGAAAGGCTCCAAAACCACAGAGAAACCCTGTCTCGAAAAACCAAAAAAAAAAAAAAAAAAAAGGCAACCTTTTAGTGCAGGGATGACAATGACTGTGTGGAAGATAGTACCCTAAGGACTCAGCAATATATCCCCGTAGAAAGGGATAAGGTTTGGGAGACTGTAGTGAAACTTGGTGAAGTAAGTAGGCTTGAATTGTGTTCTGCAGACATCAGAAAAGTCCCCTGTGATGCCCTGATGATGCCATCACCACACATATGCTTCTCTGCACCCTTGAAAATCCTCTGGCAGTTTGTATTCTCTTAATCATGAACTGATGTAGTGATAGCCAGGGTCCTGTTACTGAAGCTTTCTTTCGGCAAGGTATCTTCCTCTTTACAATCCGTAACTTGGATTTCTTGCTACTCGAGACTCTGTAGGAAAACAGCAGGCAGCTCCTTTGCAGTGACTAGAACCGTAACTGCACTGACTTAAGGCTTCTCTTGGGGGCTTTTCATGAAGATTTAGACCAGGCTGCTGTTCTCCTTTCTAACGCACCTGTCATTGACTCTGAGATGGCATGGGCTAATGTGGTAGGAAGTTGTAAGCGATGATTATTGGGGTAGATTAATACATTATTCTAAAATTACAAACTCAAACTCTGTATCACAAGTGACTTAGATATCATCGATGGAAAATTACTTTTACACTAGGGTAATTTGCAATGATTTGTGCAAAATTAATTTGTGTGTGTCCGATAAGTTAACTTCTCAGCAGGTCAATGTTTATCCAAAGTTGTTGGGACCTTTGCCATAGCAGTAGCTCATTCTGCTTGTAAGATTGATGTAGCTTCAGCATTTTAGGCAGAAGACACGACACACTGGTTTGGAAATAGAAAATGTTTAATTAGCGATTCCATTTCTATTTTTCAGAAAGATTAGAAATAAAAGGAAAACCTATGTAGGTTATTGTGCTGTTCTCTAATAATGAGAAATAGGTACCCAAAGGCCATTTTTCATTTAATTTTCTCTGTTTAGAGATCTATGTGAGTTTAATTTTTCTCATGTGTCTTTTTCTCTAAGAATCCATTGGCATATAAGGAAAAGTGAATTTTTATTAACCATGCTAATGAGCTTTCTGTATATGTTCTGTTGAATTTCTATTAAATGAAAGCAGTGAAACAAATCAGGGCACTACTTAAAGTGTCTGTTAATTGACCCAAGACTATTAAAATACGAAAAGTCAATTACCAAATCAAGATTTATAGCAATGCCTCAAAGGTGATTGTGAATTTGTAGAAATAATCCCCCTTGGGGCCGGAGAGATGGCTCAGAGGTTAAGAGCATTGCCTGCTCTTCCAAAGGTCCTGAGTTCAATTCCCAGCAACCACATGGTGGCTCACAACCATCTGTAATGAGGTCTGGTGCCCTCTTCTGGCCTGCAGGCATACAGACAGAACACTGTATACATAATAAATAAATAAATAAATAAATAAATTTTTAAAAAAAGAAATAATCCCCCTTGTTTAACTTAGTATGTATAATCTTGGAATTTGATTCTGATGAATTAATCAAAACCAAGGGTCTCATTCACTACTGAATTGGCGTGACATATAGCCCCCTGTAACTTCAGATATGGACTTGTACCGGAGTTTGAATTTGACCTGACTTTTAATTTGTATGATAGACTTCCAGTATAAAAGGATCTAACCAACAGTCTACATGGCTTACTACACTCAGATTTTGGTTTTATCCAGTATTCTATGTGGGAAAATGGACATTCTTGTCGTTTCTAATTTTTATTAATATAAATAATGTAGTGAGCCATTCTATACATTTTGCCTTTTACACACATGAGAATTTTTTTCTCCTGTGAGAGAGAATTTTCAGTCAAGGCAATCTTTAGCATAACCAACCAACCACCACCACTATAAATTATATAATTATGAAACTGTAATTATATGTAATAATGGTATATTATAATAGCTTAGAAAATATATTATCCTACGAAACTGATATTATGCCAATTGTCCAATTATGTGATACAGAAATAAATACAATAAAACAGCTATCCACACAATATATATTTACTTATGCACAAAACTATTCTTAATAAAATAAGACAAAAATACCTTTACTGTTACAATGCTCATTTCTGAACTTGTCACATGACCTTAGCTGATATTTATAATCACTTTCCTTTACTGCCTATTTTGTCTTTCCTCCACCATCAGCAAGCACCTCAGTGAGTCTTTTGTTATTTTTCTGGAGGGATGACCCTTTCCTTCAATTCTGAAGAATCTGGGCTCTTTGTCGTTCTTTTATAATTGGATTGGTATAGTTTTCCATTAACCTTAATTTCAGGACATGATAGCATCAAGAGATTCCCTAAATAATCTCCAGCACTTCAGACATAATCTGATCTTCTGTAACTCCACTGTGGATAAACATTCCAATTGCTTCCAGGTGGCCTACATAAATAACCCCTCTGAACACTATTGTTTCTGTTGACTTTAAGGACATCAGAGGTCCAAATAGCCAGGGTGCTTCTTAGCTATCAGATCAATGGAATGTTTATTGTTCTCCTGGTAGGAACATTCTTCACTCTAGACATAAAACTTCTAAACCGATATTGAGATATTTAATCCATTTAGACTTGAGTTTTGTACATGGTGATAGATATGGATCTATTTTCATTCTTCTACAGGTTGACAACCAGTTCGGCCAGCACCCATTTGTTGAAGATGCTCTCTTTCTTCCATTGTATACTTTTAGCTCCTTTATCAAAAATCAGGTGTTCATAGGTTTGTGGATTAAAATCCGTGTCTTCTACTCTATTCCATTGGTCGACTTCTCTGTCTTTACGCCAATACCAAGGTGTTTTCAATACTGAAGCTCTGTAATAGAGTTTGAAGTCAGGGATGGTAGTGCCTACAGACGTTCCTTTATTGTGTAAGATTGTTTTGGCTATCCTGGGTTTTTTGTTTTTCCATATAAAGTTGATTATTGTCATCTCAAGGTCTGTGAAGAATTTTGATGGGATTTTGATGGGGATTGCTTTTGGGAGAATTGCCATTTTTACTATGTTGATCCTCCCAATCCAAGAGCAAGGGAGATCCTTCCATTTTCTGGTATCCTCTTCAATTTCTTTCTTCAAAGACTTAAAGTTCTTGTCAAATAGATCTTTCACTTCCTTGGTCAGAGTTACCCCAAGATATTTTATGCTGTTTGTGGCTATCGTGAAAGGTGATGCTTCTCTGAATTCCCTCTCTGCATCCTTATTTTTAGTGTATAGGAGGGCAACTGATTTTTTGGAGTTGATCTTGTATCCTGCCACGTCACTAAAGGAGTTTATCAGCTGTAAGAGTTCTTTGGTAGAGTTTTTGGGGTCACTTATGTATACTATCATATCGTCTGCAAATAATGACAGTTTAACTTCTTCCTTTCCAATTTGAATCCCCTTGATCCCCTTATGTTGTCTTATTGCTATTGCTAGAACTTCAAGCACTAGATTGGGCAGCTGAGGAGAGAGAGCCTGAAATGGCCCGATCCTATAGCCATACTAACGAATATCTTGCATATCACCATAGAACCTTGATCTGGCGAGGGATGGAGATAGAGACAGAGACCCACATTGGAGCAATGGACTGAGCTCCCAAGGTCCAAATGAGGAACAGAAGGAGGGAGAACATGAGCAAGGAAGTCAAGACCGTGAGGGAGGCACCCACCCACTGAGACAGTGGGGCTGATCTATTAGGAGATCACCAAGGCCAGGTGGACTGGGACTGAAAATGCATGGGATAAAACTGGACTCACTGAATATTGTGGACAGTGAGGGCTGCTGAGAAGCCAAGGACAATGGCACTCAGTTTTGACCCTACTGCTTGTATTGGCTTTGTGGGAGCCTAGCTGGTTTGGATGCTCACCTTTCTAGACCTGGATAGAGGGGGAAGGACCTTGGACTGCCCACAGGGCAGGGAACCTGAATGCTCTTTGGACTGGAGAGGGAGAGGGAGGGGAGTGGGATGTGGGGAGTGGGAGGAGGAGGAGGGGAAAGAGAGGTGGGGAGGAGGCGGAAATTTTTAATTAAAAAAATTTAATAAAAAGCAGAAATTAGGCCAATTCCAATAAGGAACTGCTGTTTATGTACAGAAAATATGTTAAAGAATAATCACCATAAATACTGACAAAGATTCGAAAGACTCATTGTATACTTTAGGGGACTATACCTGAAACACAATTAAAGAAACTCATTGGTGCTAAAAATAAAAGGTCTAAAAAAGATAAATAAAAAAAAATAAAACAAAACCTTCTAAACCAACAGAGCATAACATCATGGGACAGGAAGGAAGGAAAACATTTTATAGTGGGTCACTAGGATTGTCATGGTCACTGGCTGGTCACCTGGTGAATAGTGCTATATTGGGGGAATAGTGATGACCATTGTTTCTTGTACACTTTGTCCTCGGCAGCATAAGAATTGGTACATGGAAGCCCATCTTGCTAAGAACACGCATAGCGTCCATCTTTGCTACTGTGGTGACTTGTTCATGGGCCAATGAGCAATAACAAGAATCTGACTGTCCACAGAATGAAGCATCCCATCCACTTGATTCCTGAACTCCTTTGCTGGAGTCACTCTTTGATGCGCATCTGCATGAGACACGTGTGTGTTTACGTCTCTCACTCTGAGTCACAGTCTAACCCTTCCGTAGGCTCAGTTCTATAATGGTAATTGTCCTGAAGGATCATCATAGTTACCATTTTGTTCTCAGAACCCTGCCTTGCATCCCTGTAAAGTCAAATCCAGGAAAGACATCTACTCTTGCTGTTATTCAAATGTGGTTATTTTTAAATTCATTCTTTTTCTGCCTTTTCCCTTTGCATATTCCTTACCTGGTCTCACCATCAATCTCTCTCTCTACTGTCCTGCTCCCCTCATCACTACTTCCTTTATTATTTCTTCTTTTTCCTTTTTTTATTTTTAAGATCATATATATATATATATATATATATACATTTTTATATAATTTTTAATTATTTTCTTTGTTTTTGTTGGGGATTGTAGACAGAAATTTCTGACCTTCCTGGGCCAGTAGCCATCAGTCCCCCAATAAAAGACACAGAGGCTTATATTAATTACAAACTGTTTGGCCTTTTAGCTCAGGCTTGCTATTTACTAGCCCTTACATGTTAAATTAACTCATAATTCTAGTCTATGTTTAGCCACATGGCTTAGTACCTTTTCTCAGTACAGCATTCTCATTTGCTTCCTCTACATCAGGTTGGTGACTGCGTCTCTGTCTTTCCTCTTCCCAGAATTCTCCTAGTCTGGTTGTTTCATCTATACTTCCTGCCTGGCTGCTGGCCAATCAGTATCTTATTAAACAAATACAAGTGACAAGTCTTTAAAGTGTATAAGAGCATTCTTCCATCTTGGGATGGATGATGATTTTCTGCGCTATGTACTTTCAGTAGTTTTTGTACTGCTGTATCTTTGGGTTTCCTATTGAATTCTGAGAGAATTTTTGATTTCTTATTTTATATATTCCATATCACTATATAGTGCTGCTCTAAGTTTATCCCTTTTTTCTTCTCAGCATAGAGAAAATGTAAAGCAAGTTACTAAAGTCTCCTTTCTTCTACACTGATTTATTTATCTTTCGCCCTTATGTCATTTCTTAAAACCTTCATTTTTCTTTCCTGAAGAATTGTCAAAATGTCACACTTTTCTAATATTTTCTAAAATTTGATGATAAGGATATTGATTATATATCTATATCTTAGTACTGCTTCAACTAATCAATGTAGAATGAATTCCACTGTGATTAGATTTGCTGAGATTGGCAGATAATCAAAAGATTAGAAAAGGAATTATATCAAACTGTATATATGTGAGTCTTATTTGCCTTTTATTTGAGAGTTCACTTAAAAGTAGAATACATTATATTATTTATATTTTAAATATTTATGTACATGAGTCACATTATTAATTGGTACTATTTTTCTTTAAGCTTTACTTAATATTTTCTTATTAATAGATGTATCTAATTTTTTAAAACAAATCAGGCATAGTAGTACAGTCATATAATTCCAACACTTAGAAAGTCAAAGTAGGAAGTTCAAAAGTTGAAAATCATCCTAGGCTACAAACAAAGTGTAAGGCTAGCCTGGGCTACATGAGTCCATATATCATTATTTTTTCCTTAAAACTTTTTTTCTTCATTTTTATGATGCTTAGCTTATTAAATTTTCTGAACTGTTGCATTACCATATTCCTTTTTTGTGTTTCTGACAAAATATGCAATTATCTTTTCAATGGAGGCAAAAACCATCAGCAGAATGCAAATATTAGGAATTATTTGCTTTTAGATAATCTCATTGAATATTTTATATCATAAGCAATTGGAAATTTAAAAGTTATTTAACAAGGGCTGTGCCTGTTTATCCTTTTAATAAATAGAATTTGAATTTTATGTTTATTTGCATGCTGTCTTCAATTTTAGAATAGTAGTTTTCAATTCCATTTTATGTTTCCAGGCCATTTTATGAAGATTACGGGAATCAATACTAACTTTATAAAGTCACAATTTTGTGAAGTACTTACTAAAAAAATACACATAAAGGCTCAGATAGGCTTCTCTTTGTAATAGATTCAATATTATGCTATGCTAATATTTTATTAAATCCAATTTGTGCAAATATTTAAATTTCAAGTCATATAGTATTACTCTAATCATGGCCCAAGGACAACTTCAATGGTAAGTTCAGAGAAAAATAGCTATTTCTTCCCTATTGAGGAAAGACTTCCACATACTGTGTGGACCCATGTCCATGATGTCAAACAACCTCCCATTTCCTGGTCCTTGATTCATTTAATAAGGTAATAATAGATTCAGACATGCTCTGCTATTGGAAATTTGTGCATTCATTTGATTAAATATTGCTTTGAAATGTAGATGACAACTT